>NC_049191.1:6769459-7093918 GCF_009769625.2 Cygnus olor
CCCGTGTCTCGCCGTAACCTCCTCCTCCCCAGCCCACAGCTGGAGCACCAGAGCTGTGCCCAAGGCCACCTGTCCCGCATGGTGGAGCAGAGCAGGGACCCAGGACCTGGGGGCTGGGGCTAGTGCAGAGCCCAGTGGGCTCTGGGGAGCTGCTCCCCTCGTCCTGCAGGACAGTGAAATCAGCATCCTGATGCCTGCACAGCCAGCGAGCGGCGGGGAAGGCTGCCTCCGTCCCCGAAACCGTCCTCACACCCGCAGCCACAGACCCTGGCTCCTCTTGCCTGGTGTCAGATGCAATAAGGGAGACGAGTTCCCCCCGTATGGCCAGCACACGCTGTGTGGTCTCCCTCTGGCTTTAGGCTCCCAGAATTTCTTCCTCTCTCTGAGCAATGTCAGGCAGAATAAAACTAAATAGATCCTGATGGAGGCAAACTGCAGTTAAGTGGGTTGGCTGATTGCTTGCCTTCTTTTTATTTTGCTTTCTGACTTGTCACAGAGAGAAAACCACCAGGGAAATGTTCTGGCAGGCCCTCGGTCACGGTCCCTTGCTCTTCCAGCCCATCTCCCTTGAGCCTGGCTGGAGCTGGCTCCCTGCAGGTGGCCCAGAGCCAGGACAGGAGGACACAAAGGTCCCGGGAGGAGGACCAGCACCGGGCACCTGTGAAATGAGATTCGTGTCACCTTGTGCGTGGGGGATTAGCAAGGGATCGCCCGTCCCGAGTGCCTCCAAGACAGCGGGGTCTTGCCCGTGGCCATCCTCCTCCTGCGTGCTTCTCCAAGGAGCAGATGGGAACTCACAGCAGTGGCCTGGCAGCAGGCAGAGCCCATCCGTGGGGAGGCTGTGCTGGTAGTGGAAGGCTGGGGGAGACAAAGATCAGCCCCGAGCCTTTGCAGGGTGACCGCATCTCATGATCTCACTGCACATCTTGTGATGCTTGACGCTGCATTCACATAGCCTCTGGTCCCAGCATCATGTGAGCAAAGCAGCTTTGGCTCACCTTCAAATGTGCAAGTTACTAGGGCACATGATGGTAAGGCTGCTTGCATATGGGATGATGAAAGCACCCCAAGAAGGCAGGATGCACTCCAGCAATTGTTTTCAAATCTTCTGATTTTGAAGCTAGTCTTATGATTCTGGGGGGAGGCCAATTTTTGTTTTTCCTTGTTTGGAAGCTATCATCCAAATCACTGTCCAGAGCACCTGTTAGGCAGCATGCAGCAGTCATGATATTGAAAAAATATGAGCTGAATGCAAAATCGTGGCTCACAGAGAGCTGCTTCAGCAGTGGCCTTTCAAGACTCCCTGAACAGAGTGACAAAGAGGAACAGCAGGCAGAGGCTTTTGGGGTAAATACCGTAAAAACATCCCAAAACAGAATTTGATAATTTCAATGCTCCCTGCAGAATGTTTCCCAAGTTAGATGCATGCTAGGGGAAAGAAATGCCAAGATTTTGCCTCAAAACTCACCTCACGGCACTGGAACTGTTAACACCATGCGCAGAAGTGCAGTATCACGGATCACATCCCGTGCTGTTCCACGCCGGCCAGACAAGGTTAGTGACAGCACAGATAAAGCCCGCGTGGGGCTGCAATGGGGGCAGAGCACAGGAACACCACAGGAGCATCTTTGATCTGAGGTTGGCACAGACCTGCAGGATTTAGCAGAGAAAATTGCTCCTTGTTGAACATGACTCAAGTTCTGTGAAATGGCGGAGATTGGCAACACCTCAGGAAGGAATGTAATTCTTTCTCACTTGGATTTCTGGATTTCTGTTTTCTTCACTGTGGATTTCTAGAGGTGCTGAGGACAACAACGTCTGTGATCTGGGAGGCTCAGTTCAGTAACTCAGACTCACTCCTGGATGATGCACAGCCCATGGGCTGGGAGGGGATTTTTAATGGCAGGACCTGGAAAAACCCAGCCCTTGCTGCCACCGAGGGCCGGTGCTGCCCATGAGAGCATCCTGGGGAGCTTTGGTGTGACACTGTGAGGACCTGGCAGAAGCCTGCCGTTTGTAGACTTTTCCCAAAAATATTTTTCAAGTTTATTACAGATGTCCTGGTGCTCTTCCCAAAGCACAGGAGTTTCCAAATGCGGGGTTTTGTCTCTCCATTTCTTTCCTATTTTCTTGTCTTCTTTTCCTGCCTTTCTCTTTCGCTTTTTTTTGGTGAAGGAGGAGATAAAACCAGTGGAAACTATTAGGTCATTAAAACTGAGATCACTCTGAAATGCTGCCTTTCTTTTAAAGGGCTCAGATTTAGTATAATTTTTGTTGATCCAATGTATGATTTTTCACTCAGCTCTAATCACAGCGAATTTCAGAAAGCCTCACTGGAGCCACCTCCTCAGATGTCTGAGGGTGTCCAGACCAGATCCAGCTTGTGAGGTTTTTGGGTTACACCAACTGATCCCAAATTCTTCTATAAGCACCATGGCCAAGAACAAGAACAGAGAAAATGTCAGTGCAGATATACAAGAAACAAACACAGCCAGGTCCTTGGCAGGAAACCATCAGCATCCTGCCGAGATGTCACCACACCTTCTGACCAGGAACCCAGCTGTGCCATCTTTTCCCAGCCTTGAGCACCCAGCCCAGGAATGTCTGAAGCTTTGGCATTTCAAGGACATTTTCTTCTGTAGCTGTGATGTCTGAGCAGTACCAAGGAATAAGGATTGGCCTTTCCCCAGCCTCTACCTGCAAGTCAGACTGTGAGGCCAGAAACGCACCCACACCAGGATGGAGGCTCCTTGTCTCCCTGCTCTTTTCCACTGAAGGACCCCAACTGTGATTTCACAAACTCACTTCAGTTTCTGCTGTTATGGGGACATGAAAAGAGCTTGCACTGGGGTCTGGCTTCGCCGTGTGAATGTCTCATGCCTCACAGTGGAAGCACTCTCAGTATTTCTCGTGCTAGGGGGCACCTCTCCATCCACCACGTTGTAACATGGTCACACCAGGAGGGCTCTGCCTCTATTGTTTGGTCATGATTTCTGCATGGGAAGCGAGTTGTGGCACTCAGCGGCAGCACGGGCGTCTCCGAGCAGCATGGGAATCAGCGCGAGCGCTGGAAATCAAACCCTGCGGACTGCAGCCTCTCCCTGCTCCAGCAGCGGAGGCTAATCAGTGCTGATTAAACCAAGGCTCAATTTTCCTAGAGAGGTTTAAAAACCATAACGCTGAGCTGCCCCCCACACCTCCATCCGCAGACCCTTGCACTGAACTTCCACAAGCTCATGACCTTTCCAGGGCTGGCCCCGCGATGCTGCCACGCTGGCGTTGGTTCCCCCAGACCTCCCTGAAGCACGTCGTGCTGATGAGAGGGGTCTGGCTCAGGGCTGGCCCAGGGCTGGCTCAGGGCTGCCCATGCTGGTGTCCACCAGGCTCCCAGGAAAGGGAAGCAGGGAAGGGAATTGCATCCCCATGCAGGTGAGAGCGAAGGGACCCCCATGGGTGGTGGGGCTTGGCTGTGTCAGTGTGCCGGGGCTCATTTGATTTATCGGCAGGGCCGGGAGGTGTTGCATTAGGTTAAATATTAACAGACCTCATGAGCCTCATTAGCTGTCCCCGTTTCACTCTCCAGCCAAGAGTTACTGCTCCAAAACGCACAGCGCCTTGGCAGGCTCCTGGCTGCTTCCCCAGTGCCTGGTCCAGCAGAGGTTAACCCTCTCTGTGCCTGCTCCCCAGCTCTGTGCAGGTCAGCAGTCACATCATACATCTCATGAACCCTGGGTGGAGAGGATCCCAGGCCTGGTACCGTCCTGCTTGCTCAGCAGCCATAAGGTCTGTTGAACCATAATCACAGGCACATGTCTGTGCCCTCCCGAAAATAACACTTGTCTCAGCCCAGAGATCCTCCCTGGCTCCCCTGGCTCACGCCTGACCACAAAGTCTGGTTCCTGAGACCCCTGGCACTCAGAAGTCACCGTGCTCGCTGTGATGGGAGCAGAGCTTGCAGGGTCTGCAGGGTGGGCATCTCCCTGTTGGCATCTGCATTGAGGTCAGCCTCCCGCACCCCTCCAGCAGAGCCCAGAGCCAAGGCAGCAATTTGTCACACTGCAGGTCACCAGGCTCAGGAGCGCTGGACTCCACCAGGTGCCCAACAAGTCCCCAGGGTGTCCGGGTTCTGTGGAGGTCCCTGTGCTGCAGACATCCACGCTCGGTCAGACAAACCCCATGGCCCAGGCTCTCCTGGGACAAGCAGCCCGGCAGGGTAACACAGAACATAACAAATTGATAGAGACTTTGCCTCTCCCCCAGGCACCCGGGGCAGCCGTGGGGCTGCCGGTCTCTGAAGACCTTTTCTCCGGAGGCCACTGAGCACAGGGAGCATCTGTCCTGGCTGCCACATCCCCACAGCCGCGGTGACCCAGGCTCTGCAGGCATCCCACACATACAAACACACACAAAGCCATGCAGGCAGCAGGGCTGGGGAAACCAGGAGCACATTTTGGGGAAGCTGATGGGCCTCCCTCTGCTCTGCTGGCCTCTGCACCCCCACCCCCCCACCCCCCCCCAAGTCCCTGATGCCACAGAAGGAGCTGGGGGCAGGCAGGAGTGGCTGGTTCTGGCTCCACTCCTCCGTGACAGAGCTCTCCTCAACAAGCTTTGGACAGCCGCTGCAGCTCCCTGTAAGATCTTATTTCAGCCCTGTTAATTGTTAAACGCCACTCTGCCTTAATTAAAGCAGAGAGTCAAGCAGCCAAGTGCATTGCAGGGAGACCTGAAGGTTAACAAGCTGGGCAAGGTCATCATCTGCCCGGCTCCTCCCCTGCCCCTCCTCTTCTCCAGCAGTGCTGGGCAGGGCCGTGCAGCCCCACGGCAGTGCTCTCACTGCTCTCATGCAGACATCAAGCATCCCAGCGCTCAGGGGCTGCTGACAGCCTCCCTGCAGCACCAGCTGGGCTGTGGGACACAGCCACGGGGTGCTGGGACAGAGCACGAGGGTGCCGGCAGCTGCTGCTGGGTGCCAGGCATGTTGGGGCATTAGGGGGCACAGGTTGTGCCCAGCGAGCACCAACATCAGTGTGGCCGTGCTGCAGGCAACAAGCCCCTGGTTACGTGTCCGTAGCCTCCTGCTGCCTCTTGGAAAGACCTGACAGAATTGGGTGGGTAGGATCAGACAATATCTCGGGGTGTCTGGGGGCAGGAGGTGCTCTCCCATGGCATGGAGGCAGTGGCCGTGCTGATCCTCGCACGGTGGCACCTCCAAAGCATCGCTCCTGGCCCCTCTGCCGGCACACCACCACCTCGCCCCTTGCATGGGGGTCTCCTGGCAGCTCCCGCGAGGCAGCAGCTGGCCCCTTTCATCTCAGAAGCAGAAAACGTGGGATCTGGTGGCCCTTAGGATGCTTCTGCAGGGGTGTGGGTGCATCCCTGGCTGCAGCGCCCGGGACAGACACGGTGCCAGGACATTAGGTGCATGAAAAGCTCGGTGTTTATTGTCACTGGAGATTTATGTGTTTAAATGCCCTTGCAGATATGGAGCTAAGTGACATCCTGAAGGTCAGCGAGGAGATCAGCACGCAAGCTAGGAAACGATCCGAGGCTGGCCACATCATCGCGGTGCCGAGGGGGTGTCAGCGCTTGGCCAGATGCTATTCACCATCCCGTCAATAACTTGGCAGTAAATACCAAATCTCTGCGGATAAAATTTGTAGATGACATAAAGATTGGCAGAGTGGTGAATAATAAGGCAGTCACACAGAGCTGGATCGCTTCCCTCGCTGGGCTCATTCCAGCAAAATATGTTTTAATAGCCTCAGATGCACAGTGGCACACCTAGGAGCAGGGCTGCGGGCTGAGCCTCCAGCCCTGGCGGCGGGGCCACAGCAGGGTCTGGAGGCTGGAAGGACAAACATCAGCTCCCAGGATGAGCCGAGCAGGGTGACGACCTGGGTGGGGAAGTGCTGGAGCAGGGACAAATGGACCCGTCAACCTGGTGTACAGCCAGCCAGGCTCCGGACCCCAGAACCCGGGATGTCTGGCTGTGTGCTGCCTGGCTGGGGGCTTCCAATGGTCCTGCACGGGAGGCTGAAGGGACGCCCAGGACCTGGGGTTGTTGGGCAGGGAGCCACGCGTGGAGGACCACACGTGGACCCAGGACCTCGTGGTGCAGCCCCCCCAGGGAAGCTGCATCGGGGCTGAGAGCAGGGAGCTGCTGGCAGCCAGCTGGAGATCGCTCATCCGGGACAGAGCTCTTGGGTCAGAGCTGTCTCTGGCTGAGGCTCTTTAAGAGCATCCCCATGAACTTTTGGCAAGACGAGGGGTGGCACAGCCCGTCCCGCTGGCCTCCTGCCCGGCTGAGCCTTGGCTGCAGGGCTCTGCCCCTCCCCTGGCCTCTGTCCTCCTCCAGCATCCTCCTCCAGCGGGGCTTTGCCAACGGTAGGGTCACTCACCCCGGGGCTGCTGGAGGGGCGCAGGCAGCAGCGGCTCCACAAGGTGCTCGTTGTTCCCACATATGTGTGGCTGCGGGGTGAGAGGATCCACAGGAAGCATCTTGAAACTGGGCTACCAGGGCACACTGCCCTGAACCCCAAATGTCAGGGATGGGAACGGCCCTTCTCTAAAGGGGCAGTTCCCTCTCGTTGTGCCCCCTCCCCGCAGCCTGGGGCCAGCCCTGGCTGTTGTCAGCATCACTGCCTGCACATGTGCCAGCAGCGATGGAATGCGGCTTGCCTTTAGCAAAGGAACTCCTCTGCCCAGGACAGGGTGCTGGGTCTGGGCTGAGGGATCACTCCTCAGGGCTGGGAGATCTCCCATTACCTGCAAGCCCTGTGCCCAGAGCTTACCAGATGCCCAACAGAAAGCCCCCAGACCCTAAATCCACGCAGCAAACCTGACTCTTAACCTCTTTCAGCTGCCAGGGCTCTCCTGGCCCCTATCTGCATCCCAGAGGAAGCGGGATATGAACATGAATTTGGGGATCCTCAGCCTGGGGGAAGGAAGGACAGCAAGGAAAGCAGAGGAGGAAGGGCCTCAGGGCCTTGCTGCTCTGTGTTACGCATGCCCTCCGGCCACAGAGGCCACCTCTGCTGGTGCTTTATGTCCCACCCCCAGCACCCATGCAGGTGGCACTCCTGCTGTCCCTGCTGTGTCACAAAAGCCGTCCCTGCCTCTAGAGAGAGCCGAGCAGCTCTCTGCAGCCCTGTCCCCGATGGGACCCCACGCAGGGCAAGGGGGACACCACACCCCAACCCCCCCGTGGCCACCGCGGTGGGACCTGCAGCTCCTGCCGCCCCGTGGCGCTGCGGGAGGAAGGGATGGAGCCGCCCTGGCAGGGAGTCACAGCCCTCTGAGCACAATTATGGGAAGAAAAGTGCCGGTATTAATCGGAGCCTCCATTTAAAGATTAACCACAACAAATGTGTTGCATGCAGGAAGTTTATTTAACAGTGCTCCCATTGTACATCCCGAGTGCATGTTTGTCTTCATTAGTGCAGTAATTCATTATATGGCCTCTCTAACATTCAAATCAGAAGGAAGAATATTAAAAAAGTAATTATACTTTTCAAAGTAAAGCTTTATGGGTAAATTGTATGCAAATCGCTGTCTAAATCAGGGCGGCATATCTTAAGCAGATCTAAAAGTTGCAAAGGCTTCCACCGCATCATTGATATGTAATCAACATAGATGTATGATTCTGCTCCTTACTTAGGCAAATTTGAATGGCAATACTCAAGTAGGTAATTGGTATTTATCACAATGGCTGATGTGGAGAAGCTATAATCTTGTTACGGGTGGGACCGGCCTGTCATAAATCAAGCTGCTTGGAGGTTACTGCAAGACTCTGTCACATTTTGGTTTCCAGATGCTTTTAATCACCTTTTTTAACCTTCACCTCATTTGTAATATGGGCAAATAACCTTCAGGTCTTTGAAGGCCTCTTCTGCAGGTGTCTGCACATTCAGGGAGATAGCTGAGTGCCCTCACACCATTTGTCCACCCAGTGATGACAGCCCCTTTTCTCTAATCAAGATAGTTTAATGAGATTTTTTTTTTCTAGAATAGCACTAGGAATAAAACATGAAATTGATCATTTATGTGCACCAGGGAAATCATGTCATTTGGAAAATAATTTAACAGGACTGGATGGTTCAGATTTACTGCCCAAACTGCAAGCCCCAGCTCTGGGGCGTGTGGAGGGGAGAGAAGAGGGCACCCCGGCAGGGGGAGGACACCCACCCACACGTCCCCAGGGGCAGGTGCCCCTGCGGCCCCTCACCAGCCCATGCTGCTGCCCCCAGGCACCAGGGGCTCAGACTCAGCCCCCAGGCCCTGGGGCTGCACCGAGAGCCGTGGGTCCACGGGCTGGGCTGGGCTGCACAGGCTGCAGGTCCCTTTCTGTCCCTACAGGTCCTGGCTGTGGCTTCAGAGAGTCCCCGTGTCCCCACTGTCACACAGCACTGGGGACAGCGGGGCCCTGCAGAGCCTCTGGGGTGTCAGGGCTTCCCAAAGGGGCAGCGAAGCCTGGGGACACAGGATTCACAAGTTAGCCGGAGCTCTGCCAGCCTGGTTTCTCTGAGAGTCCCGGGGATGAGCTGGTGGCACGGTGCGTGGCTGTGGTGCTGCTGAGGGACCACCAGCCCCAGGGCCCACGGGTGGCTGGGAATGAACAGAGCTGGGGGCAGGTAGCCACGAGCAAAGCTGCCCAAGATGCCAGGGCCTGATTCTGCCCTGCCTCGGAGGCACTCGAACAGCCCACAGAAAGCTGGGGTCACCCAGAAGGAGCCCGGCTCCCTGCTTTCTGTGCACTGCACCTTTTGTCTGATGCCTGCACAGCTCCTCTGTGCTGACAGCTGCGCAGAGCCCCTCTCGGCACAGACTCTGGCATCCCCTGGTGTCCCTCACCCACAGGAGACATCAGCATCACTGCCTTCTGCAGGGAGCAGCTTCTGCAAAACGTGCACCAGCCCTGACGCCAGGCACGTGCCGGAGTCTCTGTCAGCCTGAGCACTGCTGCAGCTTTCCTTGGTCCCTCACACAGACGAGACACCCCTCTTTTTAAGCAGCTGGGTGCTCGGTGGATTTTCTGCTTCATTTTGGGACACTCACAGGAGCAGCTACCCCAGTGTTAGTGCTGGGATAGGAAGAGCTGCTTTATCCAGGCAAACATGCCCTGAGCCGCAGGCACCTGCAGCCAGAGCCCATCCAGCTCCTGGTGCTGAGCACTCGCACCAGACAAGAGGAGAAGCAGCTCAGACCTGGGGGTGTTCTAGGAAGCTGGTGGGGAATCACAGCAGAGACACTGGAAACAATTCAAAACGTCCAGAGTGACTTGAAGAGGATTCACAGCTGAAAATAGGGGTGAAATGATTTCTGTTGGTTATTAATGCCATGCTATTTGTTCCATGTTATTAGCAAGTGATAATGTGCCATGCAGAGGTGAAAAGCAGATACAGAAAGGCACAGTGGAAATTCATCTTTTACTACACGAGGCAATTGCAGAGCTGAAGCGGGGCACTACAGAGTGCCGCGAGCTGCAGGAGATCCAAGCTTTTTAGGCACTGGAGAAATGAACATTTTTTTTTCCCTCTCTTTTCTATTTTTTTTTTTTGGAAGAGGGGAAAGAGGTTACATTTTTCTGTGTCAGAAATACGCTGTGACACCAGAGGATCCATCAAATGACACCGCGTGTCAGGTCATGTCACAACATCATTAAAACATTATATCTTGTTGATGAGGCTCTTGCCATCAATTCAGAGAGTGACTGATTCGATCTGCAAAAAGTGGAAGTTTCTCTGCCCTGTTTGCAAGACAGCTGGCAGATCCATGAGAGGAAGCATTATTTCATATTCTATTTAGGACATTAAGCCTTAATAACATTAGAAGATTCATAGCATAGCCAGCCTTAGATAGAGAGATACTTCCATAGCTGGATGGATTTCTCCAACAACACCTGCACCACATGCTGCATGAAGCCATTTGGAAAAAAAAAAAAAAAAAATCAACAAGCCTCCCGTCTTCCCAGCTCCTCTCTGAGAGCTTATCTCTCCCTCTAATACAGTTTAGTGCCAGGTTTTATAGACTGCTCATGCTGTCGGGAATGTTTGCTGGTATTCTGTTAACTTGATGCTTGGCTGTTCCAACACTATTCATTTAAGGCAAGCATCTGGCATGTAGCAACAAGATGGTTGATAGAATAAAATTAGGCAAGTTTATATGATTAACCATAGCTAGGAGCCAGCATCAGTCTCGGTTTATAAAAGGTTGCAATATATCCTGCAGGTTATTTATTGAACAGAGTCAAGCTGCATCACCAGGCTGGGAGCACCCAGGGAATCGCACCCCTGGGTGCTGCTGTCGAGCTCTCCCGGGTAGACACAGGCAGCCCCAGGGCCAGCAGGAGGCTGGAGGAGGGAGAAGCCTCGGTGCTTCAGACCAGGGGCAGCGGTGGCACTGGGCAGCATGGGGAAGCTGGCCACCAAAAGATGAACCCATGCCAGCTCCAGATACTCTGCACCTCGTGCCGTGGTAGCAGCCCTCCCCGTGTCCCACCACCAGAGAGAGCTTCATGCCTGGCAGGACAGGCTGAGCCCCCCCCAGTTTCTTTAGACCAGAGGCCAGCTGAAGACCTGTGCTTGGTCTCTTGCTGCTCAGCGTCCCAGCGGCTGAGCTCCTGTCCTAACCAAGAGCAGGAGGCACCCCCTGAGCCCCCACGGAGCACTGTGGCTCTGGGGGGAGATCACCCATCCCATTCATGCCTCCTTGTCAGTACGGTGGGGGGAGCCTGGTGGGCAAGAGCTCGCTGCTTTGGGCACCGGGGCCGGGCCCCCGGGGACACTGGGCATGGGGGGAGGCTGGGTAGGCTTTGGGCAAACAGCTTTTGGGCCCCCATGCAAGGGAAGGCCACCGGGCTCTCTGCAGACAAACGTGCCCAAAGTGTCCTGGCCTGAATGCACCAACACTGTGCTGGGGGACGTGCCCCCACTTATTGGGCTGGGGGCGGTGTGGCCACCACTGCCCATGCATCCCCCGGGTTATGGGGAGGGTCCGGGGGCGTGGAGTCCGTGCTGCCCGCAGGTCTGGAGGTGACTGCACCACAGACAGGGGCAGGGATATAGGCTTCAAAAAATAAATAAAGATAAATAAAAATGAAGGAAAATGCATGGTTTCAGCCGAATGATTTAGTTCTGCCAATCTCAGTCTGTTTAATTTTGCTCTCGTGCCATTGCATTTCTTACCGCAGTTTTACAAAATTTGAAACAAAAAGTCTGAACTGAGTAAAGAAACACTTGTGCTGTTGCTAAATTATTGTTCCAATTCATTCCTTTCTGGCAAAAAGTTTTAATTTTGAGGTTAGACATTTGCTGAACAAAAAAAGAGGATGGAAAATCCCAGGGCCTGATTCCAGCTCTGGGCCTATCCAGGCCCTCTCTTGGTATCGCACCCATCAGAAAATCCAGCCGCAGCTACCATGAATAGAGCAGTGATTGATAACTGCAACAACACTGACCCAGAAAACCTTGCCTGTAATCTTCCCCTGATGAAGACTGCCTACATAAGTTGCATCTAGGTGTTTAAATGCCTCCCCGGTCTTTAAAGCAGTTAATTGACCTGGCTAAGAGGAAATGATGTTGCTGAGGCTACCAGGGAGGTCTCCACCAGAGCAGAGCGTGGCCATGGCTCTTTCTGTGCTGCGGTCTCTGCTCCCTGCCCTTCCTGCAGGCTCTGCTGGGGTCTCCTCCCCTCGGCTGTGCTTCTACCACGTGCTCTTCCCATTGCCCATCTCCCCGTTCCGGGCAGAAGCCTCACCCCCGTGCAGCCCCCACCCCTGCTGCACAGCCCACCCTGCCTCCTGAAGCCCTGGTGCGGGGAGCTGGGAGCAGGGACCGGCCAAGTGACCGCAGTCAGTGGCCAAGCAGTGCTGAATAACACCGGGAGCAACTATTTTCTCGTTTGTTCCAAATGAACTAACCGCGTGCTGAGCTCTGCGCAGGGGTCGGTTTGTCTGTCTGTCTCTGCGTCTCCCACAGCCCTCCAACTAGGTTATCTATTTACCTATCTATTTACATGTATTTCTTTTCCCGGTGAATTATGTCAGGGAGGCAGTAAAGTGTTATGTATTTGCAAGCCCCATAATCTTTAAAAGCACAGTGATGCATGCTCCAGATGAGAAAAGAGCCTCCATCCAGTATGTTAATAGATAGCATTAGGGCAATAATGAAAAGCACTTGAGACAAGTAAGCCCCTATCAAAAGCTGAGTAATAGAGATGCACAGAATGAATCACAATGCACCTCCTCTGCAAAAGATATTAAGACGTCTGCTTTAGTGCAGGGTCTATTCACTCCAACAGCTGCTTCATTTCTCTGATTAAAATGGGAGTGAGGATAGCTTTTCCAGCCATTTCCCCTCATATCCAGTGCCTTGCACACACGCACGGGCACAGCCCGGTACCCACGGTGCACACCCCACATGCAGCACACCGTGCACATAGGGCCAGGTACAGGCTGGGCACACGCAGGACACATCCTGCTCATAAGGACACGAGCCACGCAGGAACCTTACATGCTCACACTGACACAGGCACGTGGAGCAGCATCTCCTGGGCATGCGGCTCCCAACGCACACAGGCACCTCCGTACTGTGGGCACCATGAGCAGACCTTTGACATGTATCCTGTGCTTTGCACACAGGGGTGCAAAATCTAACCCTCCCTGCATGCCCAGCTCTCCATCCCTCCCCACCCCACCGTGTCTGTGCTCCCCCCCAGCCCCTCTGCGATGATCCCCGTGGGGACGCGGGCTGCAGAGCCCTGCTCGCCTGCAGCCCTGCACTGAAGTCCTGGTGTGCAGCGAGCGGGGCACACGGACGGGCTGGAGGATGCAGGAGGAGGCAGGGGTGAGCAGCCAGGCTGCGGGGGAGCTTTCTGACACCAGCTGCAGATGGAGGCAGCTGCAGGATGGGGTGAGCGGGTCTGCAGCGGGGCCGTGCTGGAGGTACCGCACGTGAACACACAGGGGAGGGAGATGCCCAGCTACAATGCCTGCAAGGACTGGGCCCATGGCTTTAGCAAATGCCAGCAAGTGTTTGGTGCTGTTGCTAAAGCTCAAGACCCCGCCTGGGAGAGCTGCCCCACAAAACACAGCCAAGCACCAGGTTCTGCTCTGGTCCTGCTCCCAGTGCTGCCAGCCCAGGTCAGCAGGCAGGGACCAAGTGAGCTGTGCCATGCTCCACCTCCATGACATGTAAGCTGGGGGGGCTGTCAACTGGTGGCACTGGGGGTCCTCTTGGGGTGTCCCGAACTTGTAAGAGCTGCCCAGTCTCCCAGGGCACAACGCAACACAAAGGAACATCCTCAGGTGCACATTAATCCTGGGCGAGGCTGCAGCACAGGTAGGATACTGAGACAAAGAGCAGGAATATTCAGCATGATAGTAGCTAACAGCCATAAACAGCTGGGATATTATGCTGGTGACCAGCTTAGGCTTGTTTCTATTTATTGAAGACGTGTGCAGGTAAATCATCCCCTCCGCTGTGGGCTTCCTACACCTTCCCACCAGCACCTGGAAAGGGGCAGCGTTGGGAGAGCCGTGCACCAAAGCGTGGTCCAGCTCTGCTGCCTCTCCCTCCGTCCTGCTCAGGGAGGTGTCATCTGGTGCTGGGAGCAGCAGCCAGGGCCAGCAGAGGGGAACCGGTGGTGGCAAAAGTGCCCCAGGGCTGGGACAAGCCCCCGGCAAGGAGGAGAGGGGCTTTGAAAAAAGGCGTGGTGGGAATGGCACAAGGACACCAGGGAGGCACCTGGGCAGAGGGGTGGGCACACGCTTGCTGCAGGGCAGACTTCCTCAGACCTCGTGCATCAGCAACACCGATGGCTGCAGAGCAGTGTCCTGGGGACAGCCCTGAGGCCTGTGGATCAGCTCCAGAGAGAGGTGCTCCAGGACTGGTTTCTGGGCCAGAGCCCAGTTCTGGGAGTTGGAGCAGCCTCACAGGAGCACACTTTTGGCTGCAAGCGTACACCTAAGCTCTTTGCCTAGAGGCTGGCTTTAAATCTGAGAGCCTTGCCAGAGGGCAAGCACAGTGAGGGACAGCCAGGTGATGGGAGCAGAGCTGATGTGCCAGTGCACATGCTCGGTTCCAGGCACCAACCCCTACCCCAAGAGAAGCGTGCTGCTCTCCCTGCACACAGAGACCACCCCACGGTCCCTGCTGAGCCATGAGCTGTGTGCCATGGGGACGGGGGTGTGCCATGGGGACAGGGCTGTGCCATGGTCTCCAGTGCACCCCGCTCAGCAGCTCAGCAGAGCCTGGCTTCTCAGCCGGTCTCCATCCTGCTCCCCCAGCCCTCACTGAGTCCTTCTGAGTCCTGCACATCAACTCGGGGTGCCCCAGGCTGTTCCCATCATTCTGGGCACTGCCCTGCCTGCGGGTCCCTTGGCCAGGATGCATTAGAGGGAAATGTAGGCTGTAACCATCCAAGAGGGAGAATTCCAGATAGGATGAAGGGAGAGGAAACAGCTGATGTGGTCTTCATCCAGCTCTTGAGGATGGTTCAGATGCAGCCTCACATCTGTGGGACCCAGTCCTGTATGGTGCCCCCAAGGCACTGAGTAGCTTCAGTGCAAGGACATCTCCTGTCACTGAGATGATCAATGTCATCTCCAGGTTTGGCCATGACCATGGTGGACATGAGGCAGGTACGTCCTGGGGAGACGGGCAAAGGTCTGGCAGGTCCTCACAGGGTGGCAGCCAGAGAGCACAATGTGAGCAAAACATTTGACAGCCCGCAATGCACAGGTGGAGGGCAGCAAACCTGCCTGGCTTTGCTTCCCTCCTGTGAGCACTGCCAGCAACCAACACTTGCACTGCTGGGCCCTCCGGCAGTCTCTGAAGCCCCCAGCAGACCCCCAGCCCTGGGTGAGCAGGGCTGGTGTGCCATCTCCACCGGCACCTCCGCGCTGCCAGATGCCCAGGAAAAGGCAGCGGGGCCTCAGTGGGGAGCTTCAGCACCACGTCTGCTGCTGCCTGCCAAAATTAACATCACTGACAAAAGGCATGATCCTGAAATTGCACCACCAAACAGATGGATTGCTGGAGTATGGGAGGCCTCGTAATGGAAAAGATGAGTAATTCAAGGAGAGAGCCTTGTGCCAGCTATCCGAGTGCTTGGCTGCTGCAGCAGGCTGGGAACCTGGAGTTCTGCCTGTCACAGGGCTGGATTCCTCCGGCTCTCCAGCAGAACCTGCCGGGACAGCGCGCAGGGGCTCTCGGAGCTGCTGGCTGCAGGACGGTGCTGCTGAGGCTGCTGCACCGCACTGGCTCCCCAGCACTGGCCCTGGCTGCAGCAGCGTGCAGAGCCCTGGCTGCAGCACTGCTGTGGGCTCTGTGGTGCCTGGGGCACACGAGCTGCCAGGGTCAGCCCATGGGAGCGCCTCATCGCCCCGCCGTGTCCCCGAGCACAAAGCCAGGGAGATGCCGAATGTCCAGGTGGCTTCTGCCCAGCGGAGGAGGGGAGGTGGCAGAATTGTCTTTGTGCTGCTCCACTTCAAACATCCTAATGAAACACCTCCTGAAAATAAACCCAGCCACCAATGGGCTCTTGGAACACCCTCTCACTGAGACCATAATGAAGTGGCTCGGGGGAAGGTCAGAGGACATCAGACTTCCACCACTGCTCATCAGGATCATTGCAAGCAAGGGCAGTGACCTTTTGGGTACCACCGCTGCCCTGGCTGCTGAGTAGCATCGTCCCCACAGCCTGCAGGGCTCGCGCCCAGTGAGAGGCTGGGATCTGTCACCAGCACGCATCCTGCCAGCACAGCCACGCTGATTTTGCAGGCACAGCTCCTTGTCCCCTCTAAAACAAGCAGGACCCAACCCCACCACTGCTCGCCATGGCTTGTCATTAGACCATCTTTTTTTCCTTTTCTAAATATAAATGCACTGAAATAGTCCATTTTTCAGTGCTATGACTTTGCTACATGCACATGACACAGCAGGTATATACCAGACACCTGAAACTGAAGTTAAAAATGAGTTTGCATGGTTTTGACAGAACATTTGGACTATCAGTCAGCCAGCCCTGGAGGTCCCTGGGGCCAGCAGCTCCTCTGCATGGTGCAGCTCACCCTTGCCTCACTGAGCCCCGAGGTCCTCTAGGATGGATGTCGCCGAGGCTGCCATCACTGGGAGGAGAGTTGTTCTGACCGAATGCTGCTCATCCCATGCCCTGCTCAGCTCTCCCAGCTGGTCCCATCAGGTGCTGGATTTCAGGTGGTCCACCATCCAGGCTTGGTCATTCTGTCCTATCAAAGCTTCTGGAAAAATAAGGCCAGCAAGTGTGGATGGCATAGAACAGGCACTAGCATGAGGCTTCTTACCTCTGAATGACGCCTTGCAGCCCATAATGGCTCAGACATCCCCTGGCCACCCATTTTGCTGCGGGAATCACCACAATTAGCTGTGCACCTGCACTCCTGTGCTTGGTCACCGTGCTTTGGGCTGGCTGTGTCAGGGCACGGGCTGCGTGCTCCCTCTCCCCACGTGCCAGCAGGCGCAGAGCCGCTGACTTGAGAGGCGAAGCCACGGCAAGGAGCAGCAGAGAGCAGCTGTCAGAAGCGGCTGAGCAGAGCGCGCGATGCCGGCGTGCTGCAGCCCTGCGCCCACCAGCCAGAGCATCCCAGGGCTGGGGTCTGCACAAAGCCCAGGGATCAGCACCAGCCTGGCTGGCGGTGGTGTGACTTTAATGCTGCTCCATAGGTAATGCATCATTTGGTATGATTTATTTGCTGCAATGGTTTGCTTTCTCCCTGGGTACGGCTGTAGGGAGATTTGGCTTTGCTGGTGTTCCCTGCCCCCAGGAGCAGCAAGGCGAGGGGCAGCCCGCCTCCAGCCCCACATGTGCCCGCATCCAGCTGCAGGGCAGGGCAGGAGCCCTGCACGGGGTGAAAACCCGGGGGATCCACGTGTGAGCACGTGTGTTCAGCCAGGCAGGTGGCAGAGAGCAGCGTGGGGCTGGGGGGTAGGAATGGGGGCGATGCTCCCAGCACCCCAACGTGCCCACCCTGCCGTCCGCAGGGACTGCATCTGCCCTGCCACCCACCCCTGCTGCGGGAAGGTAGGTGCGTGTGCGTACCGGGGAGCAAAATCTAGACCTATATGTTTAAACTGGCAAGTTCTGTGTTTGTCATCGAGCTGTAAAATGATACCCTAACAGATGAGGACAGGAACTTCTTGGAAGGCTTGAGCACAGACAGCAGGAGTGGGGGAATAGCATTTTGCTTTATTTCTTTACATGCAATCCAAGGCTTTATTTTTTTCTCGCAGTGTTATATTTTTCTATCCAAAAATGGTTATGAGACTGCCAGCTCTCCGAGGCGAGAGCTGCCGCTCAGTTCGAGGGCTTGTGCAGCGCCTGACACAACGGGGTCGGGGGCTCCAGCTGGGATACAGTTAAATACACAAATAATGAACACCGGGCTGGAGGGGTAATGAAAAGGCAAACGAGGGACTGGAAACAGTGAGAATATGCGTGTCGGTGTGTGTAGAGGCATTATCGAGGAGCTCGCATCCAAAATGAACACTGAACACCAGCTATTTCCAGCTGACTAGCTATGTGGAGATGCAGAAGACATTACAGCCATGCAGATGATACCGAGCAGCGGGGCTTTTTTTTGTGCTGCATTGAAGGAGAGCGTGTGCTGAAACTAGCAGCCGGCTCCTGTTTATCGCTAGGATATAGTACCTATTTCAGTGGGTGGATAATTTTAGGTGAATGAGAAAATGCCGCTTTTCCTTGGGTTAATGCCATGTGCCGGTTGAGATTATGCTCGCAGCAGTAACTTTTATCAGGTGCTGCGTGGTAGGAAGACAGCCGCGTGCCTTGGCGCCTTCTCCCCGGTTTATTGATCGCGCCGAGGGGGCACCGCGCGCGGCTGGGTGCGGGTCCTGAGCACAGCCACGGTGCAGGAGGGGGATGTGCATGGCACAAAGCAAGCGTCGACTTCCTTCTGCAGGGCTGTGGCTGTCAGGAAACGGAGTGCGTGGACTGACGAGATGCAAGTGAGCTACTGCTGGTATTAAGGACGTTCTATTTTAGCTTAAATTAGAGGAAAATCCTTGACAAAATCCTTAACGAGACCAGGCAGGTTTGTTCTCCAGTCACTCCATGAGACACCAGCCATCATCCCGAGGCATCACCAACGCCCGAGCAGCAGGTGGGGTGTCCCCAGGGAGGGTCAGAGGGAGGTGGCCCCAGGTCCCTGCCCACCCCACAGCACCCACTCTGGCCGCATGGGCAGTGGAGCCCTGGCGAGCCCCCGTCCTCATGGCGCTGCGCAGACGTCCCCATGTCCAGGGGCTGTCCTGGGGTGGCCGCAGCTGGCAGCGGAGGAGCAGCAGGGAAGGCAGAGGGCAGGTTTCCCTGCCCTGAGAGCTCTGGAAGGTCTCCTAGGGGGAACCCCTCATTTCATGGGGTGCCGGGGAGGGAAGGGGGTGGGAAATGTTGGCTTCTGGCATCAGGGGGGTTGTAAGAAAAGGCAGAGTGAAATACAAGAGCCACTAGCAGTAGAATAACCATTGTCCAAGGGTCAGGCAAGGGATAAAGAGCCCACCAGAGAGCAGGGCACTCGTGGTCTTGCTGTGTCTGTGCTCTGGTTTAGTGATGCTCAGCACTGACAATCCAGGGCCTTGCTGGAGAGGTTCCTCCACTGCCCCGTGGGGATCAGGCAGGGGAGCCCTGGCTGTGCCTCCCTCTTCCTTCACAGGCTGAAAATGAAGCACCCACAAGCAGCCACAGCTCCTGGCCCACCCGGGGCTCCAGCAGTGGCACGGGGGTGACAGTGAGGGGAGATCGTGGTCCCAGTGCCTGCGCCCGGCCTCACAAGTGTTGCCGTAGGTGGGACATCTGTGCCCATCTGTGTGTACCAGGGCTGCGGGAGGCAGCCCGAACACCCAGCCTGCTGCTGTCCCCACAAAACCCTGTGCTGGGCCAAGCAAGGTGGCCTCCAGGCACCCAGCGCCGTTTGCACCTACCGAAGCCACACCGGGTACGCATGGATGGGGCCACCACCCCCCACATATTCCATCCCCACCACACCTTGCCCCATGCTTTGCAGCTCCCCGGGGCAACGCGGTGCGCTGCGGGGCAGGGTGCTGCCAGCGCTGAGCCATGGGATGGGCACCCCAAAGCCCTGACGCAGCTGGGCTGGGAGCCAGCGCCGTGCCCTGCCCTCACCCCTGGACGGGGCAGCAGCGGGGGACACGCGCTCCCGTGCCCTGGGCTGGGCTGGGGACACCGTCCGGAGCTCGCATACCTGAGAGCCCTCAGGTATTGGTGCGGTGTTTCGCATCCCAGGGAGCAAAAAGCCTCTGGGCAGCTTAGCAGGCACAATTAAAAATGTGTCATTGTGAGCAGCAGCATGACATGGATAAACTACAGGGCACGGACACAAAAGCCCAGTTCCAGCCCCCCCGCCCATGGCACTGCACCTCCAGGTCAAGCACGCATGGGGCAGCGGGGACCCCCCACACACAGACATGCACACGTGTGCAAGCAGGCACATGCAGGGGTCCGTGTCTCAGCACACGTGTGCGTGTGAGACCGCGTGGCCCCACTCCCGTGCCAAGGTGAGGGACATCTAAGGATATTGCTGTATTTCAGCACAGAGCTCTGTGGGCTAACCGAAAACAGATGTATAAAAATAAACAGAAATACTAGAGATGTGATTACCAAGGAAACGCATTTACATACAGGAAAACGTCCAAAATTACTGTCATTTACTTCCTTTATTTATTCGCATTTATAGAAATGCTCCCACCTAACGATCTGGGCTGGGTCGTGCCCAAATGGCAAGGCATGGACGGGGCCTGCCAGGTGCCCCCCTGCCCCCGGACGGGGCTCACAGGCGGTGCTGCAGGCGCCCACCCCCAGCACAGAAATCCCCCCACAGCCCTCCAGGACCCCCAGGAGGGGGGAGAGGTGGCTGCAGGAAATCAGAAGAGGAGCGTTTCAACTTGCAAGAAAGGGGAACCCAAAGAGTGAATCTGGGTCACGCCAAAGCCTCCGTTCAACAGGAAATGAAGTGCTTTACAAACCTTTCTCCTTCTCCCTTTCTCTTCCCTTTTATTGCTTCTTTTGGGGTCTTTTGCAATGAAAGGTTTCATTTAGAAAATGTAAAATGAAAATGTTTTAATTGTCCTTTTTTCCTCCTGTTTTACACTGAATGCAGCTCTCACACCCAGCTTTGGTCTGACCAAAATGGCCTTTTGGGCTCATTCTCTGCCCATCAGCAACAACAACAACAACAAAATGCACTGTTATGGCTGGAATTCACTCAGACTTTACTCCAAACCCTTCCCGGTATCCACAAGAGCGGGCAGTGAGTGTGAAGGGTTGGCATTACAGGAAGCCCCATACTGGTGGGTGAAAATCTCCACCCCAGCGAGTCCATGAGGACGCTGGGGTGCAGTGAGACAAGCAAATCTCGAGGTTCCTGATGTCCTGGGAGAGCGATTGGCTTGAGACTGACCATGGAGGAGGTTGGCTTGAAGAGAAGATGCATGCAGCTTTGAGGAGGGTGCAGATGCAGTCAGGGAGGGATGCGACAGCAGGACCGGCAGCTCTGGATGGGGAGGCAGTGAGCTGCAGAGCACCCACGCTTATCCTGTGCAAGGAGATTCAAGGCGAGGAGGCCCTGGGGCTGCTCAGCCACTGCTAGAGGGAATATTTGGCACCGGGGACATTTTGTTGCCCATGAGGCTCAGGATGAGCCTGGTCCATGCTGAGTCCCAGCAAATGTCCCACTGCATGTGCGCCGGTCCTGCAGGACATGGGTACGGTGCTGAGGTCCCCAGCTGCAGGTGGCAGCTGGAGGAGGGGGGGACAGCAGTGCCAAGTGCACCCCGGCAAGGGGCAGCTGCCCCAGGAGCATGACACAGTTTGCAGCTGTGCTCCTGCACTGCCCCTGCCGGGTAATTAGAGCAGGCAGGGTGTGTGCCGAGTGGCTGTAATTGCCCACACACCTAAGGCGTGGTGGAAGTCAGGAGGTGAAGCAAAACCTTCCGCCTGACCTAGATGCAGGGGGGCTGCCCGGCAGCAGTGGGGCGAGGAGGCGGAGAGGAGGAAGCGAGTGATGAAAGCTTCTGCGGGCACAGCACAAGCCCAGCCTGCCCCCGGGCACCCCGCAGAGGGGACCGGCATCGTGCTGGGAGGCTCCCGCAGCCGGGTGAGGGCAGCGGGGCGGTGACACCTCCCTGAGTCAGCCCTGCGATGCTGGCGCACACGGGCTGAGCCTCACGTGCAGGACGGGGGTAGAAATATCTAACGCATCAATTTTTTTTCTCCTTCCCATCCCCAACCACACTCCTTCTGCATGTAGCTTGAAATGCCGAGATCTGAGAGAAAAGAGCATCACTCACCGTTCCCACTTTCCTAACAAGACCTCATTACGGACCTTGCACTTGCAGGACGGGGAAGGTGGTCCTCTGCTGGTGGTGCTCTGCTGGCTGCCCGTTGTGCCCGTGTGCTCGAGCTCACCGGCTCCTTTGCCCAGAAGCAGGGTACCAAGCACCGGTGGCTTTGGACAAGCTGCCTGGGCAAAGCTTTGCTCTCCAGGTGCTGCAGAGCTGGCCAGGCTCAAGGCAGAGGGCTGTGGCCCTGCTGCAAGGAAACACGCCATCAAAGTGCCAGAAAGCAGTGTTTTCGCAGCCTTTGGCAGGACAGTGAGACCCCCATGGTGTGGGACCCGCTGCCCAGAGCAGCAGGGATGCACCCAGGTCACTGAGTTGGATCCACAACCCTGGCAAGCAACTGGAGAAGAGCAGTCAGGTCCAGGACCCCCACTTGCTGCTCACAGTTCCTCACTCACCCACAGACACCACAGATCTCCTGCCCTGAGGTTTTCTGAACACAGGCCTGTTTACATCTGCTCTTGACCATTCCTGCTCCTGTCCCACCTATTCTGGCCCCGGCCTCCCCTCCCTGCCCACCCCCTGCCCTCTGGCAGCGCCGGCTGAGGGCACATCTGGGCACCTGCAGCCCTGCCCTGCAGCCCGTCCCCTCGCGGGGCCGTGGGCTCCAGGCACGACGGGCTTTTGTCCTCGTTTGGGGCTGCCCTGTCCAGGCAGCCTCGCTGCCTGCTTTGCTTCGTGGCACAAAGTCTGCATGCCACATCCGAGCCGTGGGGGGAGAGCAGCACGTGTCCACCTCAGCCCCTGCGAGGACAGCAGGTCACAGGGGTGCAAGCTGAGGTTGTCGCCAGCACCAAATTCTCCTTTTTTGCTCCTTAGAAAAGCCATCTCCGAACTCGTTCCCCCTCCTTCTGGCAGGACGGTTGGTAGCGCAATCTGGCTGTGATCACAGATATCTGTAGCACTTGTTCTGCTTTCTATGCCCTGGAAGATAAGTTCTCCCATATCCACAGTTCCCAGGATTACTCATTCCTCCTGGATGAGGCCTGCTAATTCTTCCATTTTATTGCTCATGTTCCTGGCATTGGTACAGAAATACTTGAACTGTTTCTGCCTGGTCTTATCTGAGTTCTCAGCCGAGGAGGTGCCGTCCGCTGGCTGACTGGAAGGCCTGCCTGACGTCGGCTTTTGGCAAGGTAAGGCTCTCCCGTTCCTCGCTGCTCTCTGCTCTTCCTTTCTTGGTTGCCCTGCTCCTACTGGCATGGTCATCCCCTGCTTTATATGTATTGCAGGCGGGGTGCAACTGAGGCCAAGAAAGGAAATGCTCACTAAGACAGACCAAGGCCAGTCCGCAGGGAACATCACTACTAATCTTTCTTCCTCCTGATAACCTCCTTTTAATATTATCCACTGCAGACTCACCCTTAGCAAGTTCTTTATCCACTTTAATTCTGTGATCCCATCTTCCTTAGGTTAACTAATAATTTCCCATGGGTGCTGTATCTGATAGTTGCTTAAATCTAGACAGACGCAATGCAATGCCTTTCCTTTGTGCAAGAAGGCTCACTTGGTCTCTGACAACCCTTGGAGAACCGATGTTGCATTTTATTCAATTTTCCATATACCTCAGTGACTTTAACTGTTGTCCTGTTTATTGAGACCTCAAAACCCTTCTGTATGACAGAGGCCATTGCCTACCCCGCATTTATAGCGAAGACACGTTCTTTACAGTCTCAGTCATGGTGGGAGTTCCTTGGACCGATGCCTTGCTACCAGTCCTGCTCTTTCAGGAACTGTTTCTTCCAGGGCCCTGAGGCAGAGGTGAGCTGGTTCCCCACATTTTGAGTGCATTAAATTGTTGGGGCTTTCTTCCCACCAAAGCAGTGGCCACAAGCATCCTCACCAGCTCCAGGGCAGTGTCCGTGCAGAGTGAAGACCTGGCAGCAGCAGCATCTTTGCCCCCGTCCTTCCATCCTCACCCCAAACTCCTCTTGTCATAAAGCCCTCCCGTGCCACCTTCTGCCCCAGAAGACTGTTCCCCAAAGTCCCTAGGGAAAAACCCCTGGTCTGCATCAGCAGAGGAGTGGCCAGCAGGTGGAGGGAGGGGATCGTCCCCTTCTGCCCCTCTGAGGTCCCACCTGGAGTCCTGCATCCAGGTCTGGGGTCCCTAGCACAAGAAGGATGTGGGGCTGTTAGAGCGGGTCCAGAGGAGGCCACGAAGATGCTCAGAGGGCTGGAGCACCTCTCCTATGGACAGGCTGAGAGAGCTGGGGCTGTTCAGCCTGGAGAAGAGAAGGCTCTGGGGAGACCTCATCAATACTTACAGGGGGTTTATAAAAAGTTTTCAGTGCTTTTCATTACTTAAAGGGGGCTTATTAAAAGATGGAGAGCCACTTTTGGGGGGCAGATATTGACAGGATGAGGGGGAATGGTTTTAAACTAAAAGAGGGGAGATTTAGATTAGAGGTTAGGAGGAAATTCTTCACTCAGAGGGTGGTGAGGCACTGGAACAGGTTGCCCAGAGAAGCTGTGGATGCCCCATCCCTGGAGGTGTTCAAGGCCAGGCTGGATGAGGCCCTGGGCAACCTGATCTGGTGGGTGGCATCCCTGCCCATGGCAGGGGAGTTGGAGTTAGATTACCTTTAAGGTCCCTTCCAACACAAGACATTCTGTGCTTCTATGTTTCTACAGTTCTGTGAAATGCCCCGTTCAAGAACAAGTCTTTTTCCACTGATGCCTTCCTGTGATAAAGCGTTTTCTGCATGCTCAGCTCACCTGCCCACCTCCATCGCATCCACTCCTTGCCCTTCTCTGAAAGGGAATAGCAGAATTCCCCTAAAGATCACCCAGGTTTTTGCCTCTTTGCTCTCCTTCCCACCCGGCCTCAACTCCCCTGGCCTGTGCAGGCAGAAACGTGGCCGCTGCCTGTTCCTGCTGGCAGAGCCCACCGCAGGAACCCGCGGTTCCTCGGCTTTCTTACAGCCCCTCCTTCCTCCCGTGCAGTTTCAAATTCCCCATCTCCCTCCAGCACAGTGTCCAGCTCTTTCTGCACTTTTGGGTCCATTTTCTGCGATGCATGTCCTGGCCCATGGGCACAGGGAGAGCAAGCTGGGGAGCAGCAGGGCTGGAGCCAGCACAGACCACATCAGCATCACCCCACACCTGCACCCCAGATCTTCCTCCTCTGCACAGCTACAGGTGAAGGGAACCCAGACCTTGTCTTGCACATGGCAAAGGCTACACCTCGCTGACCCTTTGCCACAAGCTACCCACTTAGAAAAGAAAGAAACTGCAGGACACATTCAGCCACGCTGCAGCAGCTGGGATATCCACCCCATTAAAAAGCTCAAAGATAAAAATCCTCCTCTGGCAGCATTGCCGTTTTCAGGAATACCTTAAAGGAGATTTGATTTTTCATTGCTTATGTCCTTGTTACACAAAAGCAACAGAATGGCTCTCCACACAAGCATCATTAGGTGCTTAATGCATTAGGGTCAGAACGAACAAACCTGGCTTTATGGCTATCCTGTCAGCCCAGCGCATCCAGTAATGCAGACACAACAAAATCCAGGTGATATTCTGCCCTTGTAACCATTTCCCCAGATGTGGCCATTGTGAGATGATTTTATCTGACAGGACCATCGCAGGATCGCTTGTGGAGGACATCCTGCTCCTTTTAGCATGGCCAAATATGTGGGGTGCAGGCTCCAAGCTCCTTAGAGAGAGGGCTCAGCAAAGCTCTCCCCCGTAGCCACCCGGATGTACCACAGCATAATTTGCTCTCTTGTTTTGGGGATAGCCACAAGGAACCCCCATCTATAAGCCAGAATCCATCAGGTGAAGGATTTGTTCGCCTGGAGAGAAGTCCTTCGAGCTCGGGGTAAGGCAGACCCACACACCAGATCCAAAAACCCTCTGCAGACCACTCGGTGTTTCCCAGCAGTCGTTCGTGTTGCCTTTTTTCTGTTACTTGCCTCCTGGCCCCTGGGCTGCTTCATCAAAAAGTTCCACAGTGAAACCAGCCAAAGTCGAGAATTTCCAAGAGACTTGAAAATAGCAGAATGCAAATTTTGTGGAGGCTTGAAATTTCAAGTGATTTACCGGTGTCAAACCCGTAAAATCAATTTGGCAGGTGTTCACTGGTTAAAATTAGTTTTAACTGAAAGCTGGAGGCATTATTGTGGGTGTCTTTGAGCATTGTTTTGGATGCACAAGGCGTAAGCATGACTGCGTGCACAGCGCATGTACGCGCGTTGTGAAGTGTAATCCTCCTCGTGTGCCTTGTCAGGCTTCTTGCGCAGGCTCAGCCATCTCTGCGGGCTGGAGCTTGTGGCTGCTTACTGCAGAACTGGGCCTGCCGAGCGCCTGGGGCACGTACAGGTGCCTGCTGCCCTGGGGTGGTGGGCAGGGGGCAGCGGGGTCTGTCCGTGCCCCAGGGCAGTGCCGGAGCATGCAGCTCTGCTCCCCGGGCACACAGACAGGCACGGGCAGGGGTGAGCAAGGGCAAGAGGCCTGATGGATCGTGGCATGTGGAGGCAAATGGCTCCTGCCATGCCAGCAGACCTGGCTCCCTGCGGGACGCAGCCCCACCCTGGCCCCCTCGGCCCCGAGCCCCCTGTGCCCATTCCGCTGCAGCTGGTGGAGCCAGTGGGGCTGGGGGAGCGAGCACCCTGCCAGGGCAGGGGGCCTGGCTCTGCCCTTGCACCGGGGGCACCACCTCCCTGATGGGACCTCAGTGAGCAGAGCAGGGTCAGGCTCAGCTGCATGCCCTTCCCTTTCCTCAGGAGGCAATGGCCCATGGTGACAGCCCTGCTGTCACTGTCACCTTCAGCAGTGAGCTGCGGCACACCGCTGCCGGCTCACCCTGCTGTCTCTTGGAACAGCACCACGTTCCAGTGTCCCCAGCACATCCCATCTACCTGCACAGTCCTACGGGAGAAGTCCCAGAGCTCTCCGTCCCAATGTGGGACTCCCACACTATGTGCCCTCTTCCCAGGGCACAACCCCAGTGCACTGCAGCATCCCAGTCTGCCCCAGTGTCTTGGTGGGATCCCAAGGGTGCCCAAAGCACCCCATGGCTCTGCAGGACCACATGGTACCCTGGGACCTGTGCTCCCCTCTGCAGAATCTGACCCCATGCACCAGTGCCAGCTGGCTCCACTCTTTCCGGCCACAGTTTCCCCTTCCCAATCCCCACACGGGGGCTGTCCTGGAGGGGATGCCTGCCTGTTGCCATCTGTACACCAGCACAAGCACCTCTGTGGCCAGTGTCAGCTGCAGCAGCAAAGTTGGGTGATTTGGGAGCTGGTGCTAAGGACACCGGCAGTGGTGTCCCCTCCGTGCTGCTGGGCTGCAGCCATGGCCCTGGGGCACGGAGAAGCAGCCTTCAACATGCAGGCATTGAGTTCTTCAGCACCGTTTTCAAGAGAAAGGTGGTGATCTCTGTTGCCCCATCAGGTCCTCCTGTGGGACTCGAGGCTCATTTCTCCCTGCCCTCTCAGCTTACAGCTGGGAAGAAATCCCATCCTGTGTCTCCTGCTGCGTGGTGGGGCTGGAGCCATGGGACGCCCTGGTGGTGGCTTTGTCCGTAGGCTGGGCACCACGTCCCTGCGCAGGCTGACACTTTGTCTCCCTTTGGGGACTTCCAAGGGCTTTTGCCCAGCCAGGCCATCCTCACGCTGAGTAAGGCTCCCCAGACCCCTGAGCAGCCCAGGCTCTGCCTTTGCTGCACGCAGCACGGACACCAGGTCTCCATCCCCTCCTCCAAACACAGCATCGCTGCCCAGCTCCCCATCGAGCCAGGGCTGCTCCTTTCCTGCTCGGGATATCACCCAGCTCTCCAGGCAGGACCCAGTGATCCCCAGATGCTTCCCAGGGACCTGACACTACTCCAAGACCCTGAGGCCATGGGAGAGGGGCTGGCAGAGCGAGACGTGCCCAGCTCTGGGTCCTGGGCTGGCCCCTTGACAAGCGGTAGCGGGGCTGGACCAGCTCCTGGCCTGGCTGCAGGGTCAGCCCCGAGGGCAGGGCAGGGAGCCCTGCATCTCCCCCAGCAGCTGAAAAAGAAGCCGAAAGGGTTTGGTTTTCATTAATATTTTTCTTCAAAAGTTTTCTGGCTCCCCTTCTCTTCGTCTTCTTCTGCCAATATTTCTTCGAGGGGGCGGGCGAGCGAGGAGCAGGGAACGTCTGGCAGGTTTTTTTCAATTCGCACAAACCGATTTTTTTTGTGTGTGTGTTTCTTTTCTTTCTGGAAATTCACTGCAGACAGGCACTTCCTGCAGAAATTGTCATTTTCAAGGGAAAAATACCTTGCAAAGGCGTTTTGTCCCTTTCAGTTCCCCCATGCTCCCTGCGCCTGGCCCTGCAATGCCCCCGCCGACCTGTGCCACCCCGCTGCCCCCGCCAGTGCTGCCCCGCTCCCCACGAACCAGGGGCACAGGGGGGAAGCTCTGAGCCTGGTGGGTGGACACGGCGCTGGGTTTGGCCAGGACCAGGCTCATGGCTGGGTATCTCCAGCCCTGGTGGGGCAGGGATGTGCGGGCAGCCCGGCGCTGGCAGAAGGCCGCCCCAGATGTGTCGCCAGCTGCTCACCTCTGGCTCTCTCCCTGCTCGCAGCAGCAGATGCTGCCTGCCCAGGCACAACCTGCCTCCATGCCGCACTTCAGAACGGACAGGCTGCACCAGGCAGGGACATCTGGGGACATCTGCTGCTTGCCGGCCCAGCATCTGCTTGTCCTCTCCCCCCAGCAAGCCCCCTGCCCCATGCCAAGCGGCACCGGGCAGACCTTGTCCCATCCAGACCAACACACGAGGTTTGCAGGTCCTGCAGTCCATGCTGGCAGGCAGGGGGGCAGACAGGAGTGTGAGGTTAAATAATTCATTCCTCATAAATCTTTCCTAGAAACAATTTTTTTCTTCCCAGGGAGACACATTACCACCTTGCACACGCAAACCTGACCAGGAATTATAAGAGCCGGTTTCTACAGCAGCAAACGGGGCAGGGAAAAAGGAGAGAAGGGAAGGAATAAAATATAGATTCTTGAACTCAGACCTGGGAAGCGGCAAAGCATCAATCTTGTTAAAGGACTGGTGTGGACTCTCCAGCCAGCCCACTTCATCCTGACTCCTGACAGCCCCCGATGATTTGTGCCCGCTCAGCAGAGGAGAAGCCCCATAACTCACCCGCCGAGACGGCGTGGGACGGGAGCGAGCGGGGATGACTCACGACACGTGCCTCCCGCAGCCGGCACCGGCTCCCCGCGCCCCGCCAGCACCTGGGCTCGTGGGTTCAGCCCCAACCCAGCCACCCGTGGTTGTGCAGAGGCAGGCTCGCTTGGAGATTTACATGGCTTGGGGCATTTTTAGCCATTGCACAGCGTGGGTTATAAGGAAGGGGCTAAAATTCCTGATTTATTGTGCAGCACAGCGATGCTCGGCTGGAAAACAGCCGCAGCAGCCGTCGCCCACCCTGCGAGCGAGGGTTTGCTCCTCACCCCCGGCCCTGGCCGAGCAGAGCAGTCCCGGGGCTGCTGCTGGCGGGGCGGCCCGCGGGCGCTGCGGAGATGTGTCGAGCATGGTTATCAAGTCTGTGATGGACGATGGACACTGCCTCTGCTCCGAGCCCTGCCTGCAGGCACCGGGGCTGAATTGTTTATTAGTGCAGAATCCTGAGCAAGGAGAGGAAATTCTCCCTGGAGCCCTGCCAGGCCAAGTCCGCCTCCAAAAATACATCCTGCCGTCCTGCTCGGAGCCCAGGGGCTGGGGAGGGAGGCTGCAGCTGCTTCGCATGCAAAAAATAATAGCAGCCCTGAGATCCCCGCAGCCCCGGGAACAGCGCTGGAGTCACTTTCAAATCACAGCGTTTATTCCAGAAGAGAGATGGGGAGAAGAAAAAGAAAAAGGCACACACGCACCACCATGGATCTGGCAGGCAAACACAGCTCCAGGGCTTCTGTTTGCCCATCACAGGAAGATTTACTAGGGGAAAAATATAGGCTGATTAATTATGCAGCCGGTTTGGTCCATTATATCATAAAACCCAGCTGTGTAGGACAACCTTGGAGATGCTACCTCTCCAGCATTATCTCAGCCCGGAACCAGGCGCCTGGAGCCAGAAGAAGCCGTCTCGGCACTGAATCCTCTCCGCCGCGTGGAGTGATAGCATCTTCTGAAACCCACCTTTTCCATTTGAGATTAGGAGTGCAGTGAACTTCGATATGGTACCACTGCTAATTTCAATTGGCAGGCCCCTCGCTGGTGTCACCGGAGGCCTTGGGTTCATTCAGAGAGCTGCAGCAGCTCGCAAGGGGAGGAGGGAAAACAGCCAAAGACTCCCCTTGAATATTAATGAAGCATCAAAGCTTTTAGCTGCATGGCCGTGTCTGAGCGCGACTGCTCTCCAGGGCTCTGCTATGCTTGGCACAATAAAGCCTTGGTAATTATTTCCAATAACTAATTTAGATTATCATTAGCCCCACATTGGAGGCACAGAGAATGCTGCCCTTTCAAACACTTGAACCACTGAGCCTCAAAAATAAAACATTCGCTCTCTGCAAAGAGATCTTTGCCAGCTCTAATAAATTAGAATATATTTGTGTGCGTTAGTGCCTATGGTGGCTCAGGATAATGAGAGCAGGTTGTGTCTGGGAGAGGAGGGGAAGGCGGCATCTCCTCTGCCCCCCCCTCCTCCCAGCCCCGCACCACGCGCATTCCTTCAGGCCCCAATTTGTCCCCAGCATCCTCCTGTGCCCCCCACCCAAAACCATCCTTCACCTGCCTCCCGTCACAGCCACTACCAGCCCAAATGTCATCCCTCCCCTTAAATGAAATCCTCCCTGCGGTGCTCACAGGCTCCAGTGACCCCCCTTTGGGGCTGCCCCCGCTGCTGCTCCCGTGCCACCCCCGGGCAAAGCCCCCACCCCCTCGCTGTCCCCCCTGCCACCGCACCCGGTCCTGGGTGCACCCAGGAGGGTCCCAGCCCCACGCGGGGTCCCCAGTGCTGTGGGGAGCGGGTGACCGAGGGCTGGCACAGGCTGCCCAGTGAGCCCGTGGGGATGGTCAGGGTCATGGTCCTGGGCACCTGCCGTAGGTGGCCCTGCTTGAGCGGGCAGTCAGACCTGATGGAGCCAGAGGTGCCTCCAGCCTCAGGCAAGCTGTCCTGCTGTCCTTCTGAGCTTGTCCCCCCGCCAGCTCGCCCACCAGCAGGGACAGCCCAGCGAGGAGCGGGTAGCACACCTTGGTGTCCCCAGGGTGCCGCTCGTGGTGTCCCCTGTGCCTGCTCCGTGCCCCAAGGCGCCGGCTGCAGCTCCTGCCTCTGCCACCGCAGGGGCCTCAGGACCTTGGGTGAATCACTGCAGCTCTCACGGCCTCCGTTTCATCAACCATGTCATTAGGCTAATGATAATTAATGCCTGCAAAGGGCTTTATGCTCTTCAGCTGGAAGGTGATAGTGAAGGGTAAATTATTGTTATTACCATAAACACAGGGTACCTACCACTTACCGCGGGTGGGACCTGCTTCACAACCTGCCTCAGCTCTTCCCGAGCTCAGCCCAGGGTCAGGTGAGAGCTTCGTTTCCCCGGACGTTTCCTCGTGAACCTGCAGTCAGCGCAGGGTCTGATCCTGCTTCACGCACAGCCTCAAAGCAGGGGCTGAGCTCATGGCCTGCAGGCCAGCACGTCCCAGTGCCTCCTCCTGCACCCGCTGCCTGTCCCCCCATCCTCTTGCCACTCCTCGCACCCCTGTCCTCTCGCCCACATCAGCATTCACCCCACTGGCTCTGCCCCTCCTGTAGCACACAGACACAGGTGTGCTCATGGACAGGTGTGTGCCACGAACACATGTGTGCGAGGAAATGCCTCCCGCTGGCAGCGTCCTGCAGGCACACGGAGCCGCTGCTGCCGCGGCTGCTGCCCTGGAGCTGTGGCCGTGCAGTGTCCCAGCGTCCCCACGCAGCCCCAAGGGGGACATGAGCAAACCCTGCACCCCGGGGTGAGCTAACACAGTTCCGCCTGTCCCAAATCCTCCTGACTGCCACTTGTCCCCCCAAGGGTGGACATCACAGCCACCTGTCCTAACACCCTTCCCACCATTGCCCCACCACTTCCAGACACTTTCTTTTTAAATTTATTTGTGACTCAAAGTTGGTTAGACAGCTGATTGACTTGGTAATTTACTTTTTTTTAAGCTTCTATTCCCTACAGACAGTTCCAGTTTCATTAAAAAACTTTTGTTGGAATGCCCCAAAATAGTCAAAGTCTGTTTCCAGTTTTTGATTAAAAGCTGAAATCTGCAGTGGAAAAAAAGCACCGAGTTCACTTTGAGGACACACACACTGCTCGCTGCCACCCTTGGCTGCAGTGACCGAGCGGGGATGCGGGCAACACGATGTGAGGCCAGGAGAGCTGGCACGGGCAGCACCAGGTCCCTGGGGCTGTGCCTGGCTGCACGGCTCCTTGGTCCCGGTGCTCCCAGTGTCCGCAGGGTCATGGCACTGCTGGCAGCAGGACCTTCAAGAGGTCCCCAGCCCGTGCCCCACTCAGAGCAGGGCGGCTGCCAGCACTGGACTCAGGTAGCCGTGGCTTTGCCTGGCCAAGTCCCATCGGGATGGAGATGCTTCCACCATCCTAGTGTGCAGCACCCTCCTGGGGAGAGAGCTTCTCCGCCCATCCAGCCTGAACCTCCCCAGATACCACCCGTGGCATTGCCCCTCGCTATAGTGTCGATCACAGCCAGGAGGAACTTGGCAGGGCAGCTGCAGGCTGCTGCCAGCTCGCACTGCCCCAGCCTGACCCAGCCCGGCTGCCCCCAGCCCTGGCTGTCCCCGTATTAGCGGGCAGCAGCTGCTCCCCACGTGCTGCCCGTCCCCTTGGTACTCTTGCCTTACATGCAGAGAGCACGAGCAGTCGGCTAACACTCCAGCCAGGCTCCTCTGTAACCTCCAGGTCCACCATAACCAGACATGTCCCCGTCTGCACGAGGTTATTCAGCCGCAGGTGCCACACTCCGCACTTCTCTCTGCCCTCCAGGGAAACCCCATAACTGGTTGAACTGCCTCCCACCAGCAACTGGAGCAGTCAGCTGGTGTGCACCAGAGCTCGCAGGTCGTAATTTCTTTCCATAATTGACCTGGAGCCACCCCGCACATTAACCTCTAGCCAAACGTGTCATTCCCACCTCGTGCTGCGAACGCACACACGGCCCCATGAGCGTGGCATCTTCATCCCTTCGTAATCCCCATCATGCACAGGTTGACCAGGAGAAAGACCCAAGTGTGCAGCTCCCGTGGGGAGGAGAGCTGCGGTGCTGCATGGCTCACCACCACCGCGGGGCCAGGGTGCGTGATCTCAGCTCGTTCCATCTAAAGAGTTATCTGTGAAATGTGATTACCTCTCCTCCTTCCCCTCCCTCCCTGGTTGCTCTCTCTCAACCCCAAAGTGATTTCTTCCAGCCCGTGTTAATGTTCTTGGAGGAAACGGGTTATCTTCCCTATCTTTCCATATGTGCAAAATCGCAGCTCCTACCCCCCTGGCTTGGCACTGCATACTAATAGGGAGGAGGCTGAGACTGAAACATATCAAAATGCAAGACCTCAGCTTTGCTTTTGCATCCTCAAAACCCTTATTTTGCTTTTTGGGCCAAACATATTGTGCATTTTCTGTAACAATGAACTTATCACACTTATTATGATAAACTGAGAAGGCACTTTCCACAGTAGACTAAAATCCTGCAGATTGACTTCAACTCTCAAATATTTTTGGATACACATACATTTTTCCATGGCTCTTCTGACAAGGGGAGTATCCTGTCTGCAGCTTGGCTTCGTGGAGCAGAGCAGCCAAGCCCCGAACATCGGTGGGAGCTCTCGCAGCTCCTCCATGCACTGGGAGACGTGCAGAGAGGGGTGGCTGAGGCAATGTCCTCATTCCTGGGCATCAGTACTCCTCCAGAAGGAGCGTGCTTGTGCTGGCTACCATTTGGAAAACATTTGAGTCGCTCTTTTAGGGTCTCCAGCCCTGACCCTGCAACCACCCAAAGCAAGGGGACTCACCCTGCACAGCCTGTGCAACTGCGAGTGCTGGGCTGCGCTGCAGAATCCGTCCCCTTCTTGAACACCATCCCTGGGGCGCAGGAGGCACAGGAGGGCCTCTGGAAAACTAAGTCAGGCAAATATCCCTCTAGTTTGGCTGTTCTGCTAAGCAATACGAGATTTCTCCTTTTTCCTAATGCCCACCACAGCTATGTCACCACCGCAAGATCCCAAGCTAAGCAAACACCCAGCAATTACAGAGGGAGCATTCCCTGTGTGACAGTTTGTGGGGAGAGCAGACGCATCCCTGTGTGTCCCACACTGGCCTGCTACGTGCCAGCACCTCCGCACTTGGCTGCTCTCACCCAGTGCCACCTCAGCCTCCTGCAGCCACCTCCTGCAGCCACCTCCTGCAGCCACCTGGTTGCACGTTGCTCCGCGAGCAATGACCCCCATCATCTGCATCTGTCATGTCCCCACCAAGCAGTATCCGACTGCCCACCTCTGGGGACATGAGCAGAAATAAGCTTAAAGACACACCAGCCAGGGTAAAAAAAAAAAAATTAAAAAAATAAAATAAATTGCCTTCTTGCCACAGAGCAGCCAAAGAGTGGAGAACACTTTGTGGGAAAAATCCTCGGGACGTGACACCCCTCAGTGTGCAGCAACCCACAGACAGCTCGTTAGTCAGGCCCTTTAAGCACATTTTGTGGCATGGGGAAATAACCACTGTGTAAAGCTCTCCGGAGTTAATTCCTGGGAAACGAGAGTGCCACGCCGTGGTGAGCGCTCGGCAGGCACCGAGCTCTGCCCCTCCAGCCCCGAGCAGCCACCAAGGGCAGAGCTGGGGCAGTGGGAACATGTCTTTTGGCACATCACCTCCATCCTTCACCTTCAGAAATGAAGCGTGCAAAAAAATGAGAGCAGAAATGTCTTTGCTGACAGGTTTGAATTAAGAGATTCCATCTTTTTATAAACAGTCTTCACATTTCCTGAAAGTTACAGCGCCGGGCATCATTTGTATGCAGGATGTATTCTAGCTCAAAGGTACCAGAACTAATGCTGTCCTGTTAATGAACTGAGTGAGTAATAGCCATGGGTATAGAAAGCTTATGTCTGAAACTAATCCTAGTTAATGAATCTATTGTTACAGGTATTAAATGGTGACAGGGGGTTTCATCCATCAGCCCTCCATTAATCACAGTGTCCCCGCCTATGCTTATTATTTAGAAGCCAGTGAAGGGATCTTAATGATATTAGTAATAGAGCAGTTGTGGTACGTGACCTAGGACAAGCTGGGGATTTAAGGTGATAAGTGTCTGATCGCATAAGGCATTTTAGAGGTGATCCAAGCGGCTTTGCTCTCTGTGGCACGTTATCTTGTCTCTGCCAGCCTGCTCTGTTCCAGGAGCATCGGTGTGCGGAGCCATGGTGGCCACGCCGGGAGCCTCCTCACCTCAGACCCCGCAGCTGCGCAGGATCCGGCCCACTTCCACTCCCCAGTCTGCCCACAGGGTGCACGCATGGGCACGGGATGAATCCGTCTGCACAAGTAGCCAGGTGCAAGCCCACGTGCATGAGCACAAATACCCGCACACCCACACAGCCTCGGAGCAAATGACTCAAAGGTTTCTTTGGAAAGACGTGAGGAGCATCTGATATTCTACGCGAGCTCTCCATCTGGACCCTCGCAGCGTGTACGTTGGGACAGGATTCGTCCCACCTATCATCGTCCACTAAAGTCACGTCTGCAGTCAGATGTCTCAGTGGAGGGGCCCCACCACCTCCAGGGACAGACAGGCTGTCTCAGAGGGACAGGACGGTGCCTGAGATGAAACAAGTCACCAGAACTGTGGCAGCCCTTTGCTGCTACCCACACGGTTGGCTTCCAGTGCAGCTCCACTTTGGGGTGCTGGTGGCGGGGACAAGCCCCAGGGGTGAGGCTGAGTGTCCCGAGGGTCCTCGGCAGGGGCACGGGTGGAAGAGCTGGGGAGCAGGTCTGGCTCTGGTGGGCTGAGTTGCTCCTGCCTGTTCTCCTGCATCCCTGGGCAAGGGATGTAGCCAGAGCCACTGCAGCAGGCCTCAACAACAGCAGTAGGGTGGGGGGTCATCTCGGGTGGTGGGCAGGGATGCTGTGTGACTCAGGGGCCTTCCCTCAGGGTGTCAGTGCAAAATTGCAGATATAAAAGCCTGCAGTAAGTGAACAAGGCAGAGATCCCCACGTCTCTGTGCAGCTTTCACCTTCAGCCACCACTGCAGCACATGATCTGCTCATCTCGTAATTTCCAGTGAGAAGTGAAGCTCCCTGATTAGGCAGGAGCAATGTCCGCAGCAGTGCCAGTGATCGTCTCCAGCCGATGGACACAGAGGGACGCCCAGACGTCATGCATACAGCATGGTGCTGGAAGTGCTTGGGCAAACGCTGCCCCCGAGGAGCTCAGAGCACACGGGGGGCACCTCCCTGCCACGTCCCCTCCCTGTAGCGGACAAGATGCTCCAATCTAATGACCAAAAGTGATGATTTCAGGGGTGGCCACTGATTCACCTGCTCAAGGAAGACCACACACCGCTGTGCACTCCGGCAGAGAACAGCTCTGAAAAGGTGCTGGGGGTAAGCCCCCTCCTCCCTGCCAGCCTCTCTCCTGCAGAGGATGACAGCCCCTGAAGGGTCACAGCAGGAGGGAGGTGGCAGGGCCTGTTCTCATCTTGCAAATGGCGTGAGGCAGCGGATGGAAAAGAAAAGCTGAAATCTCACCACCTGCCACCGTGAGAAGCTCCTGGGGAGCTGTGCTGCCAGGACATCTTGTGGCCACTTAGGTGGTGGGAAGTCAGCCTACATGGCCCAGAAGCCCATAAAGTGGGTGACCCTTGCCTCTTTTGTGGGAAGCCCTGTGGGGTGTAAAGCCATTTGCAGGAGAAGAGGAGGTGCTGAGGACAGGGATCCCCAAGGCTCCTCTCATAAGCAGCAGGAAAACTGCTCCAAAAGCTCTTGTGAGAGACCTGTGTGCTACCCCTGTCCTGCTCTCAGTGCTGAGTGCCCAAGGACGGACCGGGCGTCCTCACAGCGTCTTCCACCATGTGCATTTTGCAGCATCACCCCGTGCTGCACTGGCTGGGCATGGAGCATCTCCCTGGAGACCTGCAGGGCTGATCAGTCCTTTTTTATTCTCTGCAAGGACTCAGACCCCTGAATTTCCATGAAAACCCACAGCAGGTAATCTGTCACTTGATTTTATTTTTAGGTTAATGACAGATGTGTAAATATATATATGTCTCTTCTTCACAGGTATTCAGAGCCAGGAGCTCACCAGTTGCCAGTGTTTAAAACAAGCCCAGATCTAGCCCGACGCCTTGCCTCGCCAGCCACACCAACAGCACCCTGCTGCACCGCCGCTTGCGCAGCACAGCCCTGCATCGCTGGAGCCCAGCTGCAGGACTTTGGAGCCCGCTGCTCTGTGGGCACCAGCCCCAGACCTGCTGGCTCCCCGCAGTCTGCTGACACCCAAATTTGGCCCTAAGCAACAGGGAGACCCTGCCAGCTGGGCATCCACCCCAAGCCCTCCAGCAGTAAGGATGATGTGTTTCAGGGTTGTGTTTTCTTGCAATGTTAAGAAACCATCCTCACTTCCCTGCCTGCTCCAGGGGAGAAGATGAATGATGGCTCTAAGGGATGCATTACCCTGGCCAGGCCCCCCAAAACCGGGAAATTGCCTTATGAAAGGATAAGAAAGGTGTTGGTGCCTTTGCTTTGCCTGTTTGTATTCACAGCTTTCTTCCCCATCAAAGAATCAGAACACTGCCTTTATCCAGCAAGGAAAGCTGAGATCCTCCCGTCACTTCCAAGAGCTGGGGTTTTCAACAAAATCCCCAGGACTGCAGAGTCTGGCAAGCGAGGCAGAGCCCTGGCCAAGCCTGGCCAGAGAAAGGAGCAGGGCATGGTCTGCCCGAGCTGCGCGAGCCCTGGCACAGAGCAGGTGGATACCTGGTCTCCAGCAGTGCCACGCTGCACTAGGACAGCAGCCAGCAGAGGAGGAAAAAGGAAGAGGAGAGATAATTATTAGTGATTGAAACTGATTGCATGAAAGAAGGACAGATGTTTCTTGTTGTGCTTGTGTGCCTGAGGCTACAGAGCCATGCAAGGGACCAGGGAAAACTCCTTCTCAGCCTGGGAATGCTGGGGCGCTGATCTGCATTCAAATGAGGACTGAAATCTGTACACACTTTCCCTCTGACTCTTGCAAATACACACAGGATCTGGATAAAACACACATCACCAAATATTCCCATTCAGGTAGACCATGTCCATGGACGACAAGGTGCTGCAGAGACGCCCCAGCTTCCCCCGTGTCCCCAGACATGTCACCATCCCAGGACATAGGCACTGGGAGCCGATGGGACTAGAGATGGTGCAGCCTGTCCTGACAAAGCAGGCAGGGGTAGAAAGTTTGAGCACAGCATCGTATAAAGGCTCAGGACCAAAAGCAGGAAAAGCTTCTGGCCATTCTGCTGTTAGAGCAAAGCAGGCCTCCCTGGGAGCCGGGGGATTCACCACTCATCGGCCAGCCCTGTAGCACCCACGGTGGGGAATCCCACTGGTGATCCTTTGGAGAGGATGGGTCACCCAGGGGAGAGCCAGCTGAGGCCCTGCCAAGCTGAGGAGTTGCTGCTGCGGGGACAGAAAGCCCCTGTGGTGCGGTGTGTGGGCTGTGGTGCATGTTTAATGCTATAAAATATGTAAATAGAGGGCTTGTCTTAGCGATGTGACTGATGGTGGTGATGTGCATTTGGCACCAGTTCAGATGGCTTCGGTGCCAAGGCGGACGGGGCTGGAGAGGCATTAGGGGAGACGGGGGGGGGGGGGGGGGCTTTGCCCCACCACGGGAGGAACTGGCCCTGCTCCAATGGCCCGAGCAGCACCCTTGGGAGCACAACCAGCGGGAACGAGCATCCCGGGCAGAGGGGCCATCCAGGCTCCGGCTGAACCAGTTTCAACTGAAATAACTGCTTCAGCGCCCCAAAGGGGGCTTTAAGGCAGGTCTGGGTCGCAGGTTTGCAGGTCTGGGTCTCACTGCGGGTGGGATGAGAGGGAGGAAGGAAGGTCAAACCAGCCGGCGGGGCAGGCGGGAGGCGGCGGCTCAGCCCCGGACGCTCCCGGCCCCGGCGGCGGAGAACGGCCCCGGGCGAGCCGGGTGCGTGCCCACCGGCAGGAGGGGGGGCACCCACCGCGGAGCCCCTTCTCCTGCCGCCGGTTGCAAAGGGCCGGGGGCGAGGGCTGTCCTCCCCGGCTGAGCACCCCCAGCTGAGCCCCCCCCCGGCTGAGACCCCCCCGGCCGAGCCCCCCCGGCCGAGCCCCGCCGCCCCCCCGGCCGCGGCGCATCCACGAGCGCCCACTGCCCTCTGCTGGGGACGCCGCCGCCGGCGGGAGCCGCTCGGTTGCCACGGAAACGGGGCCGTTCCGCACCTCCGGAGCTGGGGGGGTCGGGGGGGGGCTCGGGGGGAGCCGGGGCAGGGGCGCGGTCCTGACCTGTCCCCCCCGGCAGCCCCCAGCCTCCCCGTCCCCCCCCCCCCGCGGCCGTGGGGCAGGCGGACCCCAGCACCCAGCGCTCTTCAGGACCCCCCCCGGCCCCAGCCACATCCCTGGGGCACGAACGAGCCCTGGGGAGGGGGTTGGCCCCCGGGGCTGCGGATCCCCCTGGGTGCCCGCGGACCCGTCCCCATCCCCTGGTGCCAGCAGCTCCTGGGCACTCCCGGTCGCACCTTGCTTGCACTGCCCCGACCCAGCCCCGTGCCCAGCGAGGGGCCGGGGGTGCTGACGGCAGCTACCGAGGGGTCGGTGCCACCCCTCCTGCACGGCGACAGCAGCAGGGCCAGGGCTCAGCACCCGCTTCTGCCACGACCCCGGCTTCAGGAGCAAGCTCGGAGTGGATGGGCGCAGCCACGAGAGGGGTGGGAGAGCAAGGGGAGCAGTCGGAGAGGGGGAAAGGAGAGATGTCTTGCCCCTGCCAAGTGTTTCTCATCCACCCTCCCCTCCCAGTGCCCACCAGTCCGGTGCCTGGGCTGGACTGGCAGGGGGAGGCAGCGGGCGCAGGTGACCTGAGCCACCAAGCCCTCTCCTCCCCAAACCTCCCGGGGGTGCTGACAGCCACCAGATGGGACACGAGACAGCCCCGGTTCTATCCTGCTGTGTCCATTGCTGGCTCCAGTCCTCTCGCCTTCTTTGAAATAAAATCCTGGGTGAAGAGTACCCAAAGCGCAGGAAATGGGCTCCCTGTTTTTTGCCAAATGTCACTCCGGGGGAAGGAGTTACTGGCTGCTGGTACAAATGTGCTTGGGCACTTGCACGTCCCTTCCCTGCACCCCAGCCCAAGGATGATCCTCCCGCTACGTGCTTCTTTTACCCTGCGCTGTCTCCTGTGATGTGTGACCTGCTGCGAAGGGGGGAGAGGGAGGAGGGTTCCTATGCCCACATCTGGCCTCCCCCAGCTGCTGCCCCACGGACCCAGAGCAGTGGGGTGGGGAGAGCAGCCCTGCTGGCCTCTGCCATTCCGGGCTGGCACCAGCTGCATCCTGCCCGTGCATCCTCCATGGCACAGGCACAGGGTCCAGGCAGGGAGAGCCTGGCTGCCTCTGACAGCTGCTTGGTGGGAGCCAAGCTCAGTGCCCAGCTCCCCCTGGGTCTCACTGATGGCACGGGGGGGCTGGTGGGCAGCAGCTGTGGGGCTGGAGAATACGATGGCAGCAAAGGCTTGGATCATCCCCAGGGCATCCGTGGGATATTCACCTCCTCTGCTCTTGGCTCGGAAGCAGGAACTGCAGCTCTGCACACCAGCAGCACCATGCACACCATATGCAAGGTGCCGGGGAGGTCTTGGTGTAGATATCCCACGTGCTGGGCACGGAGGAGAAGTGCTGTGAGCCACACTCGCTCCCCTCTTTCCCCACACTTGTACCCTGTAGGACAGCTGGGCTGGCACTGCCCGCACAGCCCCACACCAGCACCATGGGTCCTGCCCAGGGCAGCCTCAGGGAAGGCTCAGCCCATCACACCGCGTCCCCACGCAGGCTGACACCACAACAAGAGCCCGAGCCGAGCTCTGTGCATTCCCAGTATTGCTCCTTCTCCATGCATTTCTTGCAAATCACAAACCACTGGCAGAACCACAGCAAGGCTGATGCTGGAAGCAACCTCTGGAGACCTCTGGCTCCAGCCCCTGCTCAGAGCCGCGGTGTGTGAGTGCTTGTGTCACCGAGTGCCCGCCTGTGCGTGCGTGGCTGGCCGTGGCGTGTGCGTCCATGTGAGCGCCTCTCCCCCTGCAGCTCTGCCCGGCGTTGCAGCTCTCAGCACAGTGAAGGCAGCCAGAGGAGTTCTGTAATTTGAAAGAGCTGCGTCTCCAGACATCAGCGCTGCCTTTGAAAGCACATGAAAGGCAGGCAGCTCGTGCGCAACCAAAGCCTAGCTCAGGGAGACAAACGTCCTTCTGCGCACCCCCAGCCTTTCCCCGCGACGCGTGTGATCTTCCCCGCTCTCCTGGGCACGGGGCTTTGAAAGGCGGCATTGTACCGGCGGCTGGGAGCGCCGGAGAGGATCAGCGCCGGGAAGGGGCCCGCCGTGTGTCAGGACGCGACGCGTGCCGCGCAGCCCAGACGGGGATGGCAGCCACGCGCCTGCAGGGGCTGGTGTGCGGGCACGGGGGGGACGAGAAGCCCCCGGTCCCCCTGCAGTTGATGAGGGCAGGGCTGTGCCCTCCCCAGGGCAGGACGCACACATCGCTCTCCCTCCTGAACCTCCAGCAGATGAGGCGGTACCCACAGCGCCTACCCAAAGCCACGGCCCCAGCCCCTCAACCCCCGCAAGCTCCCAGACACAACCAGCGCCTGCTCCAGCCTTGGCTAAGGCCCTCTGCAGTTTCTTGGGACCACAAATCATACCCTGGACCAGAGGGAAGCTCCTGGAAATGGTTTAATCACAACTGAAACTTTTTTTGCAGGAAGTTTGGGCTTTGGGAAATCGCTGCTCAACCTTTGTCCTGGTGTAACTTGGTGTTCCCGGCTCATCTCAAAAAGCCTCTTGTTCTTTCATCACTTCTCCCCTCACACTGGAGAATAATATTTTCACTCACGCTGAAATTAGATCCTGATGTTTCTGCCAGCAAGGCTTTTCAATAACTTGCTTATGTTCCTGGATGTAATTGCCTGGCAGACTTTCGGCCCTGGTGCTTTCAGGGACGAGGGTGTGCGTGGAAAGAGACCCATCAGTCTCCTCGAGCAGCCCCAGACCAGGCCTGTCCCTGCTGCTGGAGCCCAGAGGAACGGAGGGCAGGGGAGCCCGGAGCACCCTCATGCAACCAGAGGATGAACACGGGGGCTGTGCTCCCAGCCTGGCACCACAGTGATGGGAGAGCTCTGGAGGAGACAGGGCACCCGTCAGGAGCTTGGTGCAGAGCCCCAGAGCCTCCCGAGCCCCCTCCCCATGCTCCCTCCCCGGGGGGCTCCGGCACTGGAAGAGGACAGCAGCGTCCCTGCCTCGGTGGCACGGGGAGCAAGGGGAGAGCCGGGAGCCACCAAGCACTGGGTGCCAGAGATGGGATTTCACCGATGGGGCTCCCAGCACTCACTGCCTTCCTGCTGTGCAGCTGCCCGCCAGGTAGGCATGGGGGTCCTGGTGGTCCCAGCTGCTGAGCACCCCTCCAGGGCACCGCAGCGTCGGGCCAGGGCACCCCAGGGAGCGGGCACGACAGCCCGGCAGGCAGGCAGCAAGGGGCAGGCGGTTCCTGACAGTCCGGCGGTGCGGCTGGTGAGCTGCAGAGCATCTTGGCAATCCCCGCTCCACAGCAGCCCGCGTGGCAAGCTGCTGAGGATGCAGCGAGCCTGGAAGCCGCGGGTGCCCATCTGCCGGCCTGGCAAGCGCTGGGCAGTGGAGGAGCCCAGGCTCCCAGCGCCGGCACGGTGGAGCTGGAGGCAGGCAGAGCATCCCGCAGGTCGCTGCCAGGAGTTTCAGCAGCTTGGCAGGAGCCGGAGAGCCCCAAACACTGCCTGAGCCACTCTCGTATTTCAGGAAACCAATCGAGAGAGGAACCTTTTTTGCCCATCAGGAAAACACAGTTCTCCAGGCTGTAATTGCAGCACATCTTCGAAGCACATCTCCAGCACGGTCGGTGCAGCTCTGCACACCGGACTCGCAGCCCCGTGGCTGTGCACCCTCTCAGGGACCACCTCCGCAAGGTCCCAGCTTTCCATCAGCTTCCTGGCTGCACCAGTGGCACTGCGCTCACCTTCCCCAGGCACAGGTCACCGTGCCACCACCTCCATGGCCCTGGTTTCACAGGGCCTTCCGATTTCACAGCTGTCACCCACCCAAAGGGTGATCTCCAGGTGTCAGTGCAGAGCTGCTGGGAGAACCAAGCCCCTGCCCGTGCTGAGCCCATCAGCACAGCCCATGAAGTGCCCTGGTGCCAAGCCATGGCCCTGCAGAGGGAATGGCATCACTGCTGACCTCCAGCATCTCCCCATGGGCTTTTCCAGCTGTGGAGCTGAATTATTGTTTTGTTTTGTTTTGTTTAAAGCACAAAAAGTTGTTTATAAACAGTGGGGAAATAATATCTCCCTCCTCGTAGCCTCAGAAGTATCATGGTAATTTTCCTTTGGTTTTTCCAAAACAGCTCATCCTCTGGCACAGGCAGCACATGGGAATCTCAGCTGGATGTTTCAGACAGTTACGAACATCCAAAAAAATGGATGTCAGTGGTCTCTGGCATTAGCTGCAGCAGTTTCTTAAACTGCTGATGGTTTACTAATAAGCATCAGGATGGTAGCAGCTATAAAGCAGATCCTACAAATCTCCTACACCCAATTAACCTGAAGGTGGGGGGCACTCCTCCGGGCACAGAGGTGCCCTCCAGCTCAGGGCTAGCAGGGTGCAGGTTTAACCCCGAGCAGTGCTTAAAGGTGAGGATGGAGCCTGAGCCAGCTCAGGTTCTGCTGCTCCAGTTCAGAGAAAGCTTTCCACGATCTCCAACGAGGTTTGCAGAGCCGGGGCTGGCTGCAGCCCTCCCCTCCCGGGCAGCCAAGGCGCGCTGTGGGCGCTGACCCCGGGTCCCTGCCGCACGTCACAGAGGTCAGTCTGTCTGCATGTCGGTCTTCCTCCTGCCCTGTCCCCTCTGCCGTGCGGCGAGTAATGAAAGACAAAGCTGGCGCGGCAGTTAGTCCTTCTTTTGGTTTTGAAAGAACAGACATTGCAAGCTTTTCTTTTTTTTTTTTTTTTTTGTATCAGCTCTTGGAAGCTGTTTCTCTTTCCACCTCCAACAGCCTGAATTCCTGTCCATGTTTCTTGTGGTTTCAGCTGGCTGTAAAAATGCCTGCACCGGGGAGGAGAGGCCATTCGCTCTTCTCCCATGAACCACACTTTCCAACAATGGTCACAGATAATTTGTGCCACGATCAAGCGTGTGCAACTTGGAGATATCTCACCGTGCGGGTGAGCACCACAGGGGATGAGGCCCCCATGGCTGGCCAGAGGAAGGATCAGGCCCCTCACCCAGTCCCACGCAGGAGCAGCAGGAGCTCTCAAGTGCAGGGCTGTGGTGCAAAGCAGGCTCTGGCAGCCCCAAAAGCCCTCGGGCAGGCGCCCCAAAGGACAGCCTGCCCTCGAGAGGCAGTGCGTGGATGTTGCTGTTAGCATGGGCTGCGGTAGCAGGGGCATTTACACACTCAGGTGTCCGTTCTGGATGTCCCAGCCAGCCTTTCTGCCATAAAATGTGCAAATCAAGAAGCAGCAGCACTTCTCAGAGCTTGGAGTGGATCCGGAGAGCCTTGGCACCTGGTGGGACTGATGGGAAGAGTAGCAGGGATCTGCCCAAATCCTCATGCTATCTCAGTTTCCCTCTCATGGGCGCCAAAAATCATCCAGCACCAAAGACTCAAACAAACTGCTTTGTTTCCTAAAAAACATCCTTATCCTCATGTCAGAATAAGCCTTCCGACCCCTTTCTTTTCCCTGGCTTTTAATATGGCTCTGCAGTCAAAATCAGCCTCAGCTTCACGCAGCCCTCACAGCCAGCACCGACCCCTTCCCAGGCTGTTGCACCTGAGGAGGGACGCGGAGGCCCACCAGAGCCCTACTCTCACGGGCAGCAGCAGCACGAGGCTATCGCTGCTGCTCGGCGTGCCTGGCCAGGGAGGAGCACGGGCACCAAGGAGTCGAGGAGACTAAAACAAAGCTAAGGGAAAACGCAGCTTTAAGAAAAGCTAACTCACACATGAAAGGGACGGAGCGCACCTTGAAAAATGCAGGAAAACGGCAGGTTGGGTTTGTTTTTTTTTTTCCTCCAAGATTAAAAGAAAGCACCCTGTGAAACAAGGTCAGTGAGCGTGGCACCGCTGCAGCCGCGGGAGCTGGCGCACCTGACCACAATGTGCAGGGTCTGGGGGGCTCCGGGCGAACACCGCCGCCCGCAGGGGCTCTGCACTGCCACGCAGCACCATGGGGCCTGGGGCGCTGACACCGGTAAGGACAGACCCGAAACGACCTCGCTGGGTTAGGTTTTACAGCGCCCATTTGTGCCGGGTCAGCACCCGCCTGGGTGCCAGCACGCTGCCAGGGCTGGTCCCAGCTGTGTGCATTGGAGCTGCAGGGGGGTGGCAGCGACCACCACAATAGCCTTGCTGCCTCTGCCAGGGCTGCCAAACTGTTGTTCTATGTGTTTATGCCCAAAAAGTGCACTGGAATGCAGTGATGCTTCATCTCGCTCTAGCCCCAAGGAGCAAAGACCCCTCCGGCTTCCAGAAGCCCCACATCAGTGCAGCCCCTGGCCCCTACCCGGGCACCTGGCACAGGGGAGCAGAGGCCCGCGAGCACCCCCGGTGCTGCTGTGACGGGGGGGCAGAGCCAGCTGCTGCCCCAAGGGGGGCTCGGGCTGACCATGGCACTCCAGAGCCTCTCCTTGCCTCTGTGTGCCTGGTGGGAGCGGGGCTTGGCCGGGCGGCATTGCCCATGGCAGGGCTGTGCCCTGGGTGCCACGGTGAGGGCAGCCCCGGGCCAGCGCTGTCCCCACCACACGCGGCTACCTGCACAGCGGGACAGGGCACGGGAGAGGTCTGTGTGCAGGGGCTCTGCCGTCATCGGTGCGAACGCAGACGGGACCGGGGATGGGGACCAGGCGATGCTGGAAGCGGATTTGGTTCGATGCCTTTTCCTCTGGGGATGGCTTCCCCAGGTGTCTCAAGAGGACTCAGGCAATGATGGCACAGGGCCAAAGGTGGAAAACGAAACCACGCTCGTCCTGCAGTGTCCTTCGTTCCACGCTTGCCGGACGCAGCCTTGCAGACCAGCCCCAGCTGCTCCAGCTGCCAGGAGCCAGGGAAGGTCCCCAGGCTGGCGCCAGCCTCACAGCAGAGCCAGCCTCCCGCAGGGCCCCCTGCTCCCCAACGCCATGCTTCAGGTGGCAGGAGGCAACGCCTTCGAGGCCTTCCCATGGCATCAAGCCCTTGGCATCCCTTGGGCCATCCCTGAACCCCGAGGCCGGGCATCGGGCGGGCACAGCCAGACATGGCTGGCCCCTTACCCAGCCCCGCACCCCCACGTCCGCTCTGTCCGCTTCCCACCGGCTTCCATCTGCCTTTCCTTCACTGGGACTAAGAGGGTAAGGCCAGGCCTTTGAAGGATGTTTCAGCTGTAAGGGGAAATAGCAATCCATTTTTAAAACTTTGATACCACTAATTTAATTGGTTTGAAAAAACACAGGGTTTTCCTACCCGATGTTTCATACTTTGTTTTCCCTTTCTCTTCTAAGTGTTTTCTCCTTCTTTTCCCCATTCTGTGCCTTGCCACTGAAACACTGCACGCTGAAGCAGATAAAAGCAAGACCCCAAAACTCTCCTCTTTATTTCCAATATCTTCAAAATGGAAACATAAAAACCTGAGATTTTCCAGGCTCTTTGACCTCCTCCTGCAACAGGCATGGCTGCCAGGGGAGCCTTGCTCTGAGCCGCTGTGCTTCCAGGCCATGTCCCCACCTTGGAAAGCAGATGGAGAACCACGGTACCTGTGAGGCTTCCACCTTGTGCCTGTTTTCCTCTCTCTCTCTCTCGAGTATTGTGTTTCTTTCATCTTTTAGACTCACATGTCTCACTGGAGTTGTCCCATGCATCACTGTATTTCAGTTCTGCCTCCTAGATATCTTTCCCACATGCCTTCAGCATCCTGGTACGAGCTTACACAACTGCAGATCACTTTGTCTAGGATATTTTATGGGCTTGTTGCTCCTCTCTAAAATTCCCCCAGGTTGTCTCCTCAGCGCTCAGACAGGCTCTCATATCTCTTGCCATGCTCAATTTGCGGTGGCCGCTCTCGGAAAACATTTCACCTCCCCAGCTCTGCACCCGCCAGCAGGGGACCGTCCCTGCCCTGAGCTTCCACACACTGGTGGGGTTGTGCTTCCTTCACACCAGGGCACCCTCACTTCCTCTCCATTTGGCTTATTTTGCCAAATAATCGGAGAACAAGAGCAGGAGCTCAAGGTGCAGGCACTGCCCGGCCTCCTTCCTCCTGCAGGCCTGCACAGGCTGCGAGGCTTCGTGCTTGCACCCTGCAGCTCCCACACCTGCTGCACGGTTGGTGACACGGCAATAAGCAGTGAAGCCAATTGCAGGTATGTCTGAGCTATAGTTGGTTCCCTACAAAATGTTAACAAAGAAAATCCTGTAGCACAGTGCCAGGAAACCCTTTTCTATCTTATTTCCGGAATCCTCTAACATCAGTGCATATCTGCAATTCAATTAACTTTCTGGGAGAGGCAAATTAGCATGCCCAGCTCCCCGTGAGCTCAGGAAAGCCGGTTCCTGCTGAGGGGGAAAGCCTTTGGCTGCATTTCTCAAAGGCTCAGAGGAGCTCAGGATAATCACAGAGCTGTGGGAGGACCTCTGATGCCTCGAAGCGCCCTTCGCATCACGCAGCCCTCGGCTGCCCCTGGGACATGGGGTGCAGCCTGGCACTCCCTCCCCAAACTCGTTTGCTACCAAAGGCATCGTGCCTGGGCTCTGTGAATTAGATCAGACGACATTACGCAGCTGTACGCATGGCCTGTGGGTCGCATGCTCACAGAAGCAGTAGGATGCTGTAATTACACAGCCTAACAAGGGAGCTGGTCTTAAAAGGCACCCAGGGCCCCGGGGCAGAGCGCAGCCTCCTGCTCCTGCTGGGCTGATGTGTGCCAGCACCAGGACTCTCGTTCAGCAGTGCTTCAGCAGCACCCAGCCTGGCCACCAGTGCCAGCACAAAGCGCAGGAGGGCTGATATCCAGTATTTTCTGACAGATACCAGCTTTTCAGGAAAAAGGTGAAGCCCTTCACTCCCAACGTGTAAAGAACTATTTGCAAATCAAGATGCAGAGATGGTGTTTTCCTTGCAGCCCATGCTCGTGCCAAAACGCCCCTGCACCCGGGGATCCCAGCTCCCTGCAGAACATCTCCAGCAGCGCAGGAGGGCTGAGTGCCCAAATGCAGGGAGCAATGCTGAGCAGTGCAGAGGCTCATCGAGCAGCCCCACTGCAGCCTGCAACTGCCCTGCAGCAAGGGCGCGCTGAAGATGCTGCGGGGCAGGGCAAAGCAGGGCATGGCATGGAAAGAGGGGGCATGGTGCAGAGCTCAGCATACCGCTGCAGGCAACGGATGGTGCAGGCAGCACACGGTGCAGAGTGCTGCACAGAGCTGCAGGCAGTGCCTGATGCAGGCAGTGATGATGCAGGCACCTGATGCAGGGTGGCACACGGAGCAGAGCCATGCCAGTGCTGCAGGCAGCACACGGCGCACAGGGTGACAGACACAGGGCACTGCATAGTGCAGGCACTGCATGGAGCTGCAGGGTGGTTTACAGCCAGGACGGTGCCAGCTGAGGCATGGTACAGAAGTGTGGTGCCTGGAGCTGCAGGTGCTGCACAACACAGCTGGAGCACAGGGCTGCAAGCGATGCTCAGGGCACGCAGTGCACAGTACAGACAGTCCGTGGCACCGCAGGCAGTGCACAGAATGAGTGGTACACACCGCAGAGGATGCTGCAGGCAGCGCGTGGTGCTACAGGCAGCACACAGAGCATGGCATGCATGGCCCTGCAGGTGGTGCAGTCTCCCGTGGGCAGTGCAAGAGGCTGCAGGCAGCATGGAGTGCACGCCACGTGTGACACTGAGGGCGGTGCACAGCACAGGTGGTGCACTGCTGCCGAACGTGCACAGTGCAGGACACAGGGGGTGCAGGATGCAGGTGGTGTGGAGCACAAGCGCTGCACAGTGCTGCAGGTGGTCCATGTCGCTGCAGGCAGTGCAGGGTGCGAAGGGCAGGTGGTGCATGGTGCTGCGAGCAGTGCACAGTGCTGCAGCAGCGCGCAGCACCACGGGCAGTATGCAGTGCACCAGGCGATGCACGGTGCAGGTGTTGCATGGTGCTGCAGGTGGCACACGGCACAGGCAGTGCAGGGCACAAAGCAGCAGGCTGTGAGGTGCTGCTGGTGGTGCAGGGCGCAGCACGGGCAGCGCACAGGGCTGGCAGCGGGCAGTGCAGAATGTGGGCAGTGAGGGTGCAGAGCAGTGCAGGGCGCTGCCGGCAGTGCACGAGGCAGGCAGTGAACCGTGCTGCAGTCAGGGAGTGCTGGAGGAGGCACAGGGCACCGTGGGCCCTGCGCAGGGAAGGCAGCACAGGGTGGTGCAGGCAGGGCGGGTGCAGGCAGCGCCTGGTGCTGCAGGAGGCGCACAGGGGGTGACACAGCAGGCAGCACCCAGGGCAGGCGGTCCACTTTTAAAAGCAAAACTGCTCCATCTCCATACTGCACAGCCTGATTTCGAAGCACGACGAGTTCATGTCCTGAACCATTCCCGTACACCATTTGCACGCAGCATTGCAGAGGAACACCCCCCTCTCCTTAACGTAATCTCTGCATCCTAATAAATATAGATGGGCAGGAAATAAGCACGTAGCATTTCTTGCAGAAAACAACGTGGTGCCCTGGAAAACACCCCTACGAGCCTGGCCCAGGAGCCCCCACGCCCCTGGCCGCCGGCGCGGAGCCGTGTCCCCGCAGAGCCCAGCCGCCTGGCAGTAACCCGAATGAACAACTTGCACAAATTAATTCACTGAAACAATTTTTCCTAACCAGCTACAAGCAGAGCACACATCCGAGGATCTGTCACAAGTGGTGACAAGCGAAAGGCAGATTTGGGCTAGAAGAGGTTACCAGTTATCGATGCAGCGTGCGGGCAGGCTCAGCGGTGCACTGCTGCCGCACCACTGGTGCTGCAGGAGCGAGGTGCATGCAGGCAGGGCTTCCCAGCGCTGGGAGGGCAGTGCCGGCAGCCTCACAGGACCGGCCCCTGCTTTTCCATCCTCACCAGTTACGGGATTTACCCACAGCAGGACCCAGCAGTGCTGCAGCAAGGCAGGAAAAGTGGCTGAGATCTGCCAGCCTGGGTGACACGCTCCATGAAAACGGCAAACCATTTTATTTAATTAGAGGGACTAAGAGGTAAATGGCCAAGCAGCTATTCCACCCACCAAGGGACTGCAAACCTTGAAGTCAGCATAGCTATTAGAGACCAGTTATTGCAACTTCTATCTGTCATAGGTCATGGTCTCACCCCAATACGCTCCACTAAGCCCAAAGACAGCGGCGAGGCTCAATATTTCATAAATCATAGAGTGGTTTGGCTTGGAAGGGACTTTAAAGATTGGCTGGTTCCAACCCCCCTGCCATGGGCAGGGACCAGCAGAAAGGGACCAGCAGGGCCACCAGATCGGGTGGGATCCACCAAGGTGGTCCCCCTGGCATGAGAGGTCTTTCTGCAGATAAAAGCAGAAGCTCAGAGCAAGGTGTCTAAACACAATTGCTGCTATCGTGCAAGAATTCCCTCATTCCACCAGGGTCAGCAATGAAGTGGTAAGCCCCCAAACGTCACTCAGACCATTGTCATAGGGAGATGTCTGGCTTCTGGCCCTGGCCAGGCCACCCTGGGCACTGGTGGCTGTTTCTGCTCTGCATCGCCCTGCTCCTATTGCAGCCCCTGCATCACCCCGCACCAGCCAGCTGCTCGCCAGCAAGAGGGGCACCTCACAGTGAAGATGTCTGTGCTGTGTCGTGTGAAGAGCTGCTTGACCTTGAGTCAGAAGGATGCTTTTCAGCCCCTGGAAGACTTCTGTAGATTTCTTCCAACCCTTTTTTGTGCTCCTGCAGGCTTCGTCAGAGGCTGACAGCAGAGCTGCTGCGGTGTTCCTGTAATAGCTTTTCCGATGCGGTGTGAAGGATCTAGGTCACTCCTGACTTCTTGCTACTCCCCTTTCATACAGCCAACGTCACGTGGATGCACAGAATGACTCTCAAGCCGCTCTGAATGATGCTTTGTGAGACAGGATCTCCTGCTCTGAGGAGCATGCGCTCCTGGCTCCCAGGTGTGGTCCTGCGGATGCCTCTTCAAACACAGTGGCTGGGCTGTGACTGTTTAAACCAACAAACCTGATCGTTTGGTAGCAGTGACCTGTCGTGCTTGGTCCTAGTGTCATCTGCAGACATTACCATAGATTTTGTGGTTGACATCTATGTCTTTAACAAAATGACTGCATTGCTCTTTGCTTAGTTTCCAGTCCAGCAGGAACAGCATCACCCTTCATCTCAAGGAGCTGGTGATGGTGAGGAGACCTGTCACAAAGCCAGTGACAGCTAACATAGCCTGTTATCCCTCGCTTACATTGCCAGTTTGAAGCATTTACTGATTTTCTTGGTGGGACTGTTTCACATTGACCTGTACCCTGCCAATCTGCATGGTGCTGCCAAGGATCCTGCTGAAAACTGCATGAGCCTGGCCTGGACCAGCACGGATGCTTTGACCAGCCCCAGTCTCTCACAGCAAAGACCAGGGGTTTGTCTAGCAAGGCTGACTTTCCATGCCAAAAGCCATTAATTACAGTGTTTAGCCAACACTTAGCCATAGAAACTCAAATTATTCTTCCCACTGTTTGATCTGGGTTCGTGGCTTTCCTTTCTCAAACCATCACGATGATTTTGTAATCCCCCAGTCCCTTGGGATTCTCCGAGTTTTCGAGACTTGCTAAATCTCGCTATTCATGACTCAGCCAGCTTCCCAGCTAATTCCCCCGAGAGCCCCGGGCTGAGGCTTTCCAGCATGTCGATTCGAAAATACTCAGTGTTACCAGACACCGCGCCTGCGCCCCGCTCAGTGCAAAGTGACAGCGTCTCCAAGGACACCCAGCGGGGCTGGGGCAGGACGCGGATGAACGCTGCCAGATTTGCAAAGAAAAGCTTCCCAAAAAAGCGTGCAAAACCTTCAGCCACTGTGGAGCCTCTGGTCTGGTTTGTTGGTCCTGTGTTCTTTAAATTAATGTAAAACAACGAACAAACTCCTGTATTCTGAAGGGAATATTCTATTGTGCGGAGAGCAGGAAGGCACCCACACGAATGCCGTGCTCGGAACAGGACAGGGCTGCTGGTTATCGGCTGTCGGCTGTCACCATTCCCTGGCCGGAGCTAAAGGCATGGGGAGGTGACCCCAGCCAGCGCTGCTGGGGCTTGTGGCTTTGAAGGAGCTGCAAGCTACTGGCTGAGTGCCGGGGGAGGAAAAACCTGGTCAGAAAAACTGAACGGAGATGGGGGCTTCCTGGAGGGACTTTCCTGAGATACTCAGAACGATCACAACACTGGGAGCAGAGCAACGGCAGGAATCCTGTCCCGTCCCACGGGAAAAGTGGGGGAAATAAGTATAGTAAATAAATAAAAGCCAGTAAATTGAGGATCTCAAATCGATAGGTATGTGTCAAATAGCAGTAATGGCAAACAAACACACAAAAAAAATGAAGTCATAGCATCATAGAACCATTTCAGTTGGAAAAGGTGCATAATATCATCGAGTCCAACCGTCACCTAAGACTACTGAGTTCAGCATGAAGCCACGTCCCTAAGCACCACATCCACGCTTCTCTTAAATACCTCCAGGGATGGCAACTCTGCCACTGCCCTGAGCAGCCTGTTCCAATGCCTACCCACCTTTTCCATGAAGAAATTCTTCCCGACATGTAATCTAAACATCCTCTCCAGGTTAAATGAATGCAAGATGGCCCTAAATTTAAGACATGCCATAAATATGAAGAGCAGTTAAAGAAAAGATGAATTAAATTGAATCAACAACCTGAACTGTTTCCTCATTCCCATAGATAGTTACGATTCTGAAAAGAAAAATCTTTTGCTTGAAATTTTCCATGACAACTTGAAAAGCAAAGCAAGCATTATTTGGGGGAAAATGACAGAAAGGAAAAAATGGGAGAAAATGCGACATGAGGATTAAAAATTAAGTTTCCCTAGTAATTGGATACCTCAAACAATGGTTTTCAGAACTGGGTGGGGGGAGCTTAATTATTCTTTCAATGCATGAGGCCACCCCGCAGCTGGGTGCGTCCCGGGGCAGAGCACTGATCTCCCACGGGGGGACCAAAGACGATTCTCAAGTCCCGGTGGGAGGGTGAGGGGTTGGCTCGGGTTAAGACGTGCAGCAATTTGTGAAGGGTGCAAACAGGGTATTAAGCGGAGTGTTTGTGGCTGGTGGGATTAAAGAGCAACAGTAGGAAGTGTTTAAAATAAGGCTGGAACAAGGGAACTCAAACCCATATGAGTCTCTTAATAGATGCAGACCTTATTAGCAGAGGTAATAAATCAGGTGTTCAATAACTTTCAAAGTTCTGCTTATGCAGAAACTGGATCTTTTTTCTTGTAATATGTAAGGCTGGTGAGGTACTTGCAAGCCTGCTATTAGCCGAGAGGTTTAAACAACATATACTCAAAACAGACTTATTTTTACACTTAGTCCTGGAGAGCCCTAAGAGAATAACCCCCAAAGAGGTGAGGGAGGTACACAGAGGGCTTTTGAACTACTGCTGAGATCAGAAGGGTGCTGGTGCGGAGCCACTGCAAGAGCAGGAAATCAAATAATTATGGGCTGGCTAGTTTGATATCACAGTGACAACAGGTACAAACCAGGCAAGCCCCAAGCACGGAGTGCAAGGCATGGGCACTGCACCAGCGAGGAACGGGTGAGAAGAGGAGGTGTGAGCCCCGAGCGTGGCACGGTGACATGGACCTGGGCACCCAGGCTCGGTGTCCACCTTTTTTAAAGGCTGTGGGCAAGGAAGGATAGCAGCCATCAGAAATGGGAGAAAGAGAAATGTGCCATAATGAGGAAATTCACTGTTTTGCCTCAGAAGGAGATCGAAAGGGGCGGGTTTGCAGCGTGCAGCCTTCCTGTAAAGGTCAGTCTGTAATCTGGCAGGGAGAGGCAGAGCTGCCCGCAGACACCTGGACAGGACGCCGGGCAATTTCACACCACCAGAAGAGTTTCCTTGTGATCGCAAAGACGATTCTTTGTCCCGTGATGCCTTCAGAGCAAACCGGGACCCTTTTGGGAAAACATAACCCTAGTGAAATTCAATGGCTGCTCTCAGTATGAGCCTGCCTTGGGAAGGAGGACGCACAGGAGGTGCTTCAGGGTGACCTGCTGCTTGCGGCTCTGTAAATAACCTCCCCTCCTGCCATCCGAGGCCTGGGGGATCTCCTCCCCTCCCGGAGCGAGCTGTCAGGTCGAGCAATGAATCAGGAGAGCCAGGATGGCGCTGCACATGTTTCCTTAGATTTCCTTCCCTGTGCCCTGTATTCAACTTTTTATTAAATATCAGATTCCGGAAAGAAAGGTCATGAACCATGAGACACCAAGATTTTTTTTTATTTTTTTTTTCTAGCAGAATATGGTCTATATTTTTATCATCCATGCCAGACTCAAGGTCGGCAGAGTGGAACCAGCCTGGTAGGAAAGTTGGTCCCAGAGAGCTGAGAGGCACTAACGAGGGAGGAAGAGAGGGGAAAAGCGCAGACAGCAGATGTATTTCTTCTTCTTTATTGCGCTATATTAACATACAGCCTCTCTTTCAGAAGCTGCTGCCACCAGCGAGTCCAGCACCACAGGCACTAGGACACCAGTGCCCATCCGCAGTTGTTGGTGGTGCTGGCAGCCTCCAGGAGCTGGCCCAAAGCAGACTGCAAATGTCCTGGAGCTTTTTTGGCAACACTTCATAATAAATGGCAAACCATTTCTGCAGCTCATTTCCATTGTAATATTAATCAAACTGAATTCCTGTGGTGCTCATATGGATGTCATATGTAAATCCTTCAGAACTCTGCTGCTGCTAACTCCAAATTAAAGTCAATGGGGAAATTTCTCTCCTGTCTCCATCTTGCAGCCCTTAGCTCTTGGGCATTTATTCCATTCATGAAATCCCGATTATCGTAGAAATGAGGAAATACCAGAGCTGATGAAACCCATGAGGAGCACTAACACTTCTGATTTTATACGGAAGGTGCTCAGATGCCATGTTGACAGGGAGCACCATGAAGCCCGAAATGGAAGGGAACATCTCTCTGTGCTGTACTGCCATAACACAGTACTCTGTGTATTGGTTAAAACAAAAACACTCACCAGCATTTCCAAGTGCCCATTCGCTCAGTGGGAAAATTTTAGGAACAGGCTTTTCAGTCCACTGCTCATCTTCAGCAGCAGTGGGTACCACACTTCAGAAAAGAGCATGAGAAACTTCCCAACAGCAGTTCTGGAACAACTCCCTCTAGAAGAGTTTTCTCCCCCGACCTTAGAAATCCTGCCCTGTTTGGAGAAGTGTATATCCTTATTTGCCATTTTTTTTGTGGGGGAGAGAAGCAGGCAAATACAGGTTGTATTTTGTTATGGGAATACTAACCCTTTTTTTTTCTTTTTTTTTTTTTTTTTTTTTTTTCTCTGAGAAGGGGATAGAAGAGCTGTGAATTAGTTGCTGGACCCCAGGAGTTAGCTACTGGCCAGCCAGAAGCTCTTTTGGCCTTGGGCAGGATCCTAAACCTTGCAGAGGCTGGACCAAGCCAGCATTTGAGGCAGGACAGCATTAGCGCCCCCGTTGTGTTGTCTCTTGCCTCTAGTAGATGGAGGTCAGCCATCCAGTTCTGCCTGCAGCCTTCACAGCGCAGGGAATGGCATTAGCTGCCCCAAAGGAAAAGAGTCCACAACGAGCACAACGAGCGGGCCAAGACGGTTCACACCTTCCTGCAAGGGTGCCCCCAGGGGCAGCGGTGTGACGATTCCCCCTCACTTTGCACCACCAGAGCCCCTGGCTTTTTACTGGGTTCCTCTCTGCTCAGCGTCAGTGTGACTTCCAGGCCAGGACAAAGAGCATCGCAGATTTGACAGCAAGCAGTAAATGGCTTCATCTTCCCTTCATTGCATGTGACAAAGCTACTAGCAGGAAGCCTTTGGTGCTGCCAGGACTAGTGCACGGGTGAGGAGCAGCTTGCTGACACTGCACTGGAGCAGGGTGGAGGTCATGCTGCCTGGCAGAAGGTTTGGCCAAATCCTTTGGCTGAAAATGCACGCTGACAACCACACATTCCCAGGGGCACTCACATCCCTGCTGCCAAGGTAGCTGCAACCTGCTTCCCATCCCATCCCATCCCATCCCATCCCATCCCATCCCATCCCATCCCACCCCACCCCACCCCAGTAGGCTGCAGAGCACTTGCTGTGGTTCAGGCGATGATGAACCTGCCCTCTGCCTTAGTCTCACTCTCTCCTAGTGTGCTGGCTCCAGCTGAGTCTCAGCTGTTTCAAGTGTTAACTGGCCTTAAGCTGTGGGACATGATACCTGACAGACAGGGGTGGGTAATTCTAGTCTCAGGCACAAGAGAGCTCTCCCTGAGGACAGTGTCTCTGCACTGGGCAGAGCTCCCTCAGGCACAACCTTTCCAAACACAGCCAGGCCCCGTCTGCACCAAGGATGCTTCCTTCTGATCTTTTGCTTTGGTTTTGAGCTAAAATACATGAGTTTCCATGTAATCCCACAGCACAAGAGAACAGTCAAGGGAGAGACTCAGATGTTTGTCATGTCGCTACGTGCACTTTGGAAAGCATTCAGGTGCTTTCTTTCCTGAGAAGGCTTGTCACTTATGTCCATGAGTCACTCCAAAGTGATGTCTCCATATTCTCAGTGAAATATCTGTATTGTGAGAAGTCACAATTACCCAGCAGCAGTCCTTTAGATCCACTGACCATTGACTCGAGCAGCTCTGAAGATAACTGGATCTCCAGAATGCAATATACGTGTTGGTATTTTTCAGGCAAGCCAGCACACAGAGAGAGGACACAATCTCTTGCTCTGTAACTAGCTACAGCATGATCTAGTTGATAATTAAGATGAATGGCTTTGTTCAGTTGCAATATCTTGCAGTGGAAGCAGGGTCCTCAGCATGGCCAATCCAGCAGCCAGAACATTTATGCAGAGCAAGGGGGAAATGACACCCTGAGCTGGGAACCTGGCTCCAGGACCACCGTGTGCTGCTGCCTTCTGGCTGCACCGGGGCTTGTGCTGCCTGCCCACCCTGTGGGGCACGGAGACCCAGGGAAAGGGCAGAGGCAGGGGTGAGCAGATGGGGGGCTCTGCTGTGGGTAGAGGTGGCTGTGGCTGTGTTGGTGCACAGGAGGAAGGGGGACAAAGGTGGCCCTTAGAGTAGCAATGTGTCAGATTGGGTGTTCTCTAGCTAAGGGATGCTAGGGGACGTTTTGGGGTACTGTGTGTAGGCTCTGGTTGCACTGCAGGACAGGACAGGTCCACCTCTGGTCGGGGTTGGCTTATACGAGGGTCGGTCTGCAAGCCATGAAGGGTGCCATGAAGGTACTGAGTACGTTCCGTACTGTACTCTGTGCTCTCTGTACTGAGTACAGCGGTGGCGTGAGGTGCCCCTCTGGCTGGGGGCCACGGCAGGGAGGTTTGGGACGCTGGGATCCCTCTGTGGTGTCCCCACCTCGAAGGTGGCTGCAGGGCTGCATGCAGGGCGAGGGCCTGGTCGGGACAGGAGGCCAGGGGGCATCTGGGGGCCCAGGGAGAAAGTTTGGGGGTGTCAGGGGGAACAAAATGCCCCTTATCCAAGGGCACCACTGGCCAAGGGTGAGGTATGCGTGGGACACATCTCTCAAGCACCGCCACAAAGCAGCTGCAGGCTGGACGGCAGCGTGGCTCCAGCTGGCGAAGGAGAGCGCGGTGTCCCCTGGGTCACCTCTCCCGCTCGTCCCACGGCTGGGTTAGGACACGAGGACCCCGTGGGGACCCCGCAGTCCCACACACACGCGGCGTGTCCGCGGAGCGACCCGCGGGTGCCCGCCGGGGGCCGGGGGGAGAGCCGGGGGGAGAGCCGGGGGTCAGGCCCCGGGCCCGGCCGCCACCTGCGTGCAGCGGGCCTGGGGCACGGGGGGAGGCAGCGGAGGCTGTGCAGGGCCGGGGGCTGGCGGGGGCCGCCTCTGCGTGCGGGCCGGGCCGTGCCGGGCCCCCCGCGGCCCCGCAGCCCCCGCGCGGCGCTGTCCCGGCGGCAGGGGGCGGCGCTGGGCCGGGCCGGGCCGGCGGCCGCCGCGCTCCCTCCCCCGCTCCCCGCCTTCACTGCGCATCGGAAACATGGCGGCGGCGAGGGACTGAGCAGCAGCGCTCGGCGGCCGCGCAGGTGAGGGGAGCGGCGGGGGGCCGGCACGGCTCGGCTCGGCTCGGCTCGGCTCGGCACGGCCCGGCCGGGAGGCGCGGCGCTGGGCACGGCCCGGCCGGCACCGCCCGCGGGGCTCCGGGCACGGCGCTGTCCGCGCAGGGTGGGAGAAGGCACCGCGGCCCCCCCGCCGCCGCCGCCCGCGGTGGCAGCGCGGCAGGCCCGGCCCGGCTCGGCCCGGCTCGGCGCGGAGCATCGCGGAGCGGAGCCGGGCTGTCAAAGCGGCCCGGCCGCCGCCTGGCCCGCACCGCGCCCGGCCTGGCAGCGCTCCGGCCCGGCCTGCCCCAGGCTGCCCTGCCCTGCCCTGCCCTGCCCGCCCGGCCCCGCCGACACCTGTTGGCGCCCGCCGGGGCCCCGGCCCCGCTCCCGGCCCCGCTCCGCTCCTGCCCCGGGCCGCGGGGGCCGGGGGCTGCGGTGCCCTTGGCAGGCCCGGGGGGCTCCGCGCCGGGGCCGGCTGCCCGCGGAGCAGCCCCAGGAGCTCGGGGCTTTGTTGCGCCCTGAGCTGGCTCTGGGCAGGGCTGGATGAGGGGGTCCCGTAAGCGCAGGGGGATTCGGGTCCCGAGCTCTTCCCGCAGCGCTTTGCGATGCCTTGCACCCTCCCCCAAAGGCCCGGGAGTGCTTTGAGCAGACTGCCCGAGCCCCTCGCCTTCCCTGGCGCTGCCTATTGACATCCCGTGTACGAAAAGGGAGCGGGGACACGGGAGCGTGCTGCCGGAGGTGCCGCAGGCTCCCGCTGCCAGCCCGCGGTGCCGCCTGCCCCTGGCCGCGAGCCCTGGAGGACAGCAGGGAGCCCGTGGTGCGGAGAGGGACGAGGACAGAGCTGGGAGCAGGAGCGGGCATCGCTCACAAACCTGCCCCTGGGACACTGCAGCCGAGGGGTGAAGGGCAGTCCCAGGGACTGGCCAGAGATATCCCGCAGTTACTGTCCCCGGGGGAACATCTGCTTCTCCTCCGTAGCCCGTCTGAACCGAGGGTTTGAGCGGAGCTGGGAGTCGAGCAAAATTGAGCTTTTCACGCGTATTAAGGTGTTTAAAAATAAATACAGTGTCAGGCTGGCTGCTACCGCACGTTGTTCAGGTTCAATCCACGCGCTCTTTGAAGCTCCTGTGTGAAACCGTGGCAGCAGTTTGGAGTCTTGATGACTGAAGGTAGAGATAATAAATCCAAGTCCGTGGCCCGTGTTTTGGATGTGCTCAGTAACATTGGCTTTGGCCTTGGCCGTTTTAGGTTCAGCAGCTCTATACTAAACTTAATTATCTCCGTGGATAAAATAAGAACGTGGAGACCCAGCTCCAGGGTACCCAGCTTTGATTTTTGGCTCCATTTCTGTTTACTGTTGTTGTTTATAGTAAACACTGTGCGCTGAGTGGCTGAGAACAGCCATGTGGCAGCCCCTCTCCAGCAGCCAGTAATATTGGGGAAAACGCTCTCCCGTATCAGTTCAATTGCCGGAGTAACGGCGCGCGGCTGGCTGTGCCGAGCTGCTGGCAGAGGGACTGCTGCCTCCTCTCCTCCTCTCTGCCGGCCTCTTCCCTTTCAGATGTTGCCCTCGGACTTTAGCTGGCCAGGGTGAGGTGTCCCAGCACACTTTCTGGAAATATTTAGCGTACAGGGTGATAGTTTCATAGCTCCCTTGCGCTTCAGAGCTGTCACCGGCAGCGGCTGGTGACTCGGCGCTGCTGTAGGGAACGGAGCCCAGCTCGTGGGCAACCGGCGCTCGGGACGAGCTGTTGTGAGGGGTCTGTGATGCGTGGTCGGGTAGTTCAGGGTCTGCCCAGTAGATGGTATGAAAATGCAGACAGAAACAGGGGGAGACTTTTACAGTGGGCGAGATGGATATACACACGGCTGTGCTATTTCAAATCTTTATTTTAGTAAAGGTTGAAGTGTGATTTTTTTTTTTTTTGAGAGACAGACATTGACCCAAGGTGCTCCTGTTTTAGCATTCACATCTTAGGAAATGACAAATCTGTGTCTTGATAATCCGCTTTTTAGTCAAACATTTGGTATTAAATAGATCAGGTGATTAGCTAATTAAAAGAAAGTAAATGTAGAATCTAGAGCAGGCACGTGAGTGGCATCCCTGCAAGTTTTGAGCCTCAGTTCAGGTCAGTCTGTCTCCTTTACCTTGTTTTTTCTGTATATAAAATTTTAGCAATATTTAACTCTGAGTCACTTGCCTGGAAACTTGATGAATTTTGCAGCACATTTGGTGTCTTTAAATGAAAGATGATGTTAGGGTATAAAATGCTGATATCATTCATCAACTGGCTGTATTTCAAACTAGGGTGTCAGTGCTCCAGGGGTTGTGTCCTTGCCTTATATTTAATTTAAAGGAATCCATAACGCTTTGTGTCATAGCCTCGGGCACAGTGTGCCCAGAGAGGACCTCAGGGGATCACGTAGTTGTTTCCCAGCCCAGAGTAAGATCAGGTACACATCTAAAACCCCTCCTGATTAACGTTTCTTCCTTTAAGGCTTTTCCTGCTGGCCGTTGCACATCCTGTACAGGTGCAACACTCAAGCATCCTTGCTATTAGAGAGGTTTTGATGCTGTTTAAGATAAATCTCCATATTGTACTTTAAGCCTGTTCCTGCTTTTATGATCAGCAGGGCACATGGAGAACACTGTACTCCCAACATCTCTGCAGCTATATCCAAAGTATTCAAAGACTTTGCTCTCTCTTCCTAAGCTGATTGAGCTCCCTTTCTGTTCTCTTTTCATATGGGCTTGTTTTCTGCTCTGCTGATCTCTGCCCTTCTCTGCACTCCGCTGTCGATCCATGCTTTTCTTACGATGCCGTGGTCAGGCTGGGCTTAGCAGGACTGTATTAGCTGAGCTTCCGTGGAGCAGTAATAATGAGTGGGCCCAAACGATCGCATTTCAGGTATGTCTAAGTACCATTACATGCGAAAGGAAGGCAGATCAAACGTTTGCATGTTTGCACATTGGACTGTGCCGTTTGTGGCAAAAGACTTGGCTTGCTCTGCAAGCTCCTATTTGCAAAATCTGGAGTAGCGTGCTAGCAGCGTGGGCTCAGTGCTGGTGTAAGTTAAAACTTGGCGTGTTTGGTTCCCTTAAAGCCATTGTGCTTGCATCTAGCCCCCTGTCTCTCTTTTTTCTTGACTGAAACTGAAATTCAGTTTGCAGTGGGACAAGCAGATTTTGAGTCATTGGGTTGCCCATTTCTGTTTAAAAGCTTTCCCCATAAGATGACCAGGAGAGGTCTGTGGGAAATGAAGCAAGACGCGCTGAGGAAAGAGCAGTAGCTGCAGCTCCCACCTTCTTTTGCAAGGTTGTTAATCTCCTACGTAAGTCAGAAACGTCTCAAGGTAAAAAAACATCCCCACAAGAACTCTCTGGGTGCAATGAGACTGTAACTCCGAACAACCTCCTTCGCCCCTGCCATACACCCTGGTGCAGCGTGTGCACCCCAAGCCATGGGACGTGAGCAATGTTTTATCCCAAAGATGGCAGGACCTAGTTCTAAAGGCAAGGTGTTGTGTGTTTTTTAATGTATTCATAAAGAACTCCTTTCTTTCCAAGCTTAAAAAATATCTCACTGTGAAGACTTCCCTAAATTCTTGCTCAGTGTTTGAAGTGATAATGCAAATGTGAAAGTAGCGGGAAGCACGTGAGGTCTTCTGTCTCCTTATCACCAGTTTTTGCTTGGCTTGTTCATGGATCAAAGGAGACTCGTTCATGTCTAGTGGCCTGAGCTGGCAGTGTCAAGCCGCTGAAGTGTCACCAAGCTGAAGGAGGGTTCAGAGCAGAGGCATCGCTGCTGCCTGGCTTGTGCTGAAAACTTTAATTCTCAGCGATCTCTCTCTGCCTTAAATTACTTTAAAAGAACAGCATAGTGCTGAGCTTTTTTACAAAGGTTTCCGACAGATGACCTCTGGCAGATTTAGATGCCATGATATATGGCATTGCAGCCAGCAGGGTTCCTTCAGACACCTACCAAATGTTTCTGTGGCTGTAACAGGGATTTGAGCAGAATATATGCCTCAGCTCTCCTTTTGCATAGTCTTGCGGTTTAATGCAGACTCATCCTGAGCAAAAGTTCAAGAATTTGGCTGTGAATGGAAGGAAAAGATGACCATCCTGTTCTGCTGCCTCTGCTGTTTGCATGGTGGCCTCATCCCAGAGGCCATGCGGGTGGGTGATGTCCTGCAGTGCCGCAGATGAGCCCACCGGATCTTTTCTTCCTGAGATCTGACTTCATCGGGAGTGGGAGGTTGTCCTTGCGGCTCCCCTGTGTGGCTGGAAGCTGCTCGGTGGTGGTGAGGAGGCTGGCGCTGAGTCAAAATGGCCATTGCCAGCGCGAAGGAGCTGGCGTGAGAGTTCAGCACAGGGCTCGTTGTTTTCCCTGGCACTGTGCTTGCACCTCTGAAATACGTACACCGTGCTCCATTTCTCGCTCAGAAGTTTTTTTTGTGTGTGTGTTGTAAATCAAAAGGTATTAGCACCAGCCAGAAGCCCACCTCCTCCTGGAGATACCTCCCCCAGCTGATGTGCTCCCAGTTACCCAGCTGCAGCTGTGTGCTCCAGGCTGACACAATGCGAAGAGCCCAGAAACCTCCCCACGGCTTGGTTTTGTTTTTAACAACGGAAACCGTAGGAGTAGATGCCAGTGGAAATTTGTGAAATGCCGCTTTTGCCCATTGAGAAAAAGACAGCTTCTCCCCTCCCTCGGCCCTGCCAGCATTGTGCCAGCGGCTGCGTCAGGTCCCTTCCTCGTCGAGGGAGCGAGGTTGGTCCAGGCGTTGCGGGAGCTACGCTTTGTGCAGTTTGGTCGGGCACGCTGAGGGTGGACGTGGAGCAACGCCTCTGGCTTCCCCCCGTGTGCTGCTGACGTTTGGCTCTGGGGAAAGGCCCTGCTATGAAGAACAGCTGCTTTCCAGCAAGGACTGCGTCCCCGCAGGAGCTGCAGCAGGAGGCTTGTGCTGTTTCTCTCTGTTCAGCGTTCGTGGGGTGCCGCGCAGGTCAGAAAACTGGCGTCACTCCAGCCCAGCACCGATGGGCACGGCGTAAGCGGCGCCGTTTCGGATGCGGCTCGTGGCTGCCTTGTACGCTGCCTGCACGAGGGAGCCCCGCGGTGCCTCTGCAAGTGCGAGCTGGGCGCCGGCTTTTGTCCTTCCTGACCTCTCCGTGCGCAACAGCCACACCTCATCCCCTCTTTCTGGGCCTCTCCTTTCCTCCCCTGCTCCAAATAAGCCTCTGCCTCCTCCCCCAGCACTAACCCCTGCGTTCAAGGCAGCGGGACGCTCATCCAGCTGCGTCTCCGCAGGCGGGGGCCGCGTGTTCCCCGTCCGCTACCTCCTGGCCGCTGGCAGCCGCGGCGGCGCAGAGCCTCCCGGGCTGCCTGCCAGCACCGGCCCTGCCCACGGCCCTGCAGCCCGAGGGAGAGGCCAAGGGGGAGGCCGAGGGGAGGCCAGCGAGCGGCCTCCACGGGCGGCTTGGCCGGAAGGCACGCGCGCAGCAGGGGACGGGGACGCGCAGGGCTGCTCCTAGGCCGGAGGCCGGGCTCTGCTCCGGCTCCTGGTGCTGTGCAGCAGGTGCTGTGCAGCCAGGTGTCTGCCGAACCTCCCTCAAGCAGCCTGCCCTCCCTCCGGCCTTGCCCGTGCTGTGCATGGGAGGCGGGAGAAGGCCCTGCCTGGCACGCGAGGAGCGTTACCCACGGGGAGGCACAGCGAGCAGGCAGAAAAGCTGCTGAACTCTGATGTGGACAGAGGAGGAAGTTGCACCAATTCCACTTTCTAAAAATAAGTCGAGTTAATGTTCCCGCAGCCCAGAGGCTGCCGCTCTTTACATGCTGAGTTGTGTTTTTTTTGTCTTGTTGTGGCTAATTTTAAAAAAAGACGTTACAGTCCATCAAAATGCGGCACTGCTTGTGCGATCAAATGTACACGGTTATAACAGTCCTGGTTATTCCAGTGTTTCTAGAAGTGACCTTGAAGGGTTACCCACACGTAGTGTTTCCTAGAGGTTTGTCTAAGCTGTTCTTAAAGATTTTCAATAGCGGTGATTCAGACTTGCTTCAGCAATCCACTCCAGTGCCTGACTATTCAATGATTAAGAAGCCTTGCTTGGTATCAGACCACTGAGGCTGTGTTTTAACCTCTTTGTTTTGACATTTCACCTTCTCCCTGCCAGGCTGCCAAAGGGAAGAAAGATTCTCTAAATTCAAAAGCGATCATATGCCTAGGGTTTGGTCCTTCTTTCTGCCTTTTGCATCAGTGTTCGAGTGCCTGCTGGCTCTTGTGTGCTGCTCTGTGGTTAACTACACGTGTGTGACACTCGGGGAGCCCTGGTCCTGACTCCCGTGCTGTGTTGGCCATGACTTGCAGACCGTCATCGGTGCTGGTGTCAGTGGGAAAGCAGTGCTTGAGGTGAAAAATGTTTTATTGAAATTGTGCATCATGAATTCCCCAGTTGTCTCTTATTTCTATAGAAAAATGCACATCTCGAACACCGTATAAAGTTTTTTGTTAGTAATACATTTCATAAAAATCAACAGGATGGCATTAAAAGTTGCATTACTTCAAGACATGATACAGAGATGCTGCTGATAAAACTGTTGCTGAGAAGGAAAGAGCAGAATATTGTTATCTGTCACAGGCAGGGCTGGGTTTTGTCTCCTTTGCCTGTGGTTGAGCATTTTATGAAATACACATTTGCTATAGAAGTTCATGATCTGCAGCTAATTTCCTATTGCTTCCCATGCTAAGATGGGTGTTTGCAATATCTTCAAGGCATTATCATAACTTTTTCATTTCATTTGTTGATAAAATCGTTATGATGCATTTCAGGGAGAGGTCTACGATTGCAATAGGCTGTGATTTATTCAGAAAGGGAGGAAAAGGGATGAGGCACCCAGGACGAGGATTTCTGCCTTGCAAATCTTGGCTGGGCTGGGCTGGGCTCCCGGGTCCCTTCCAACTCGGAATATTCTGTGGTTCTGTAAGACTTCTGTAACTCAGTTATCCTGCTTCCTTGCCGTGTGTTTTCTGCCATCAGTTATCTCTGGGGCTCGTGTGTTTACCCAGGTTTTGTTTTTGTGCTGGGAACGTGTGGCTGCTCCTGCAGTCCTATAAGGAGAGGCAACAAACACGTGCAACTCCTTTACGGTGCCCTCGCCCTCCAATCTGCCAGCTCCTGGAAAGAGTCAGCGCTGTAGTATTCAGTCTCTTGTATTAAAACTCCAATTTACTTTCCATTTTGCAGAATTCCTTGGGGAAACTGTTCACTGTTGCGTGGACCTAGAGTAAGTTTGCTACTGCCTGATCAGCAATGCCTGTCCGCGCATGCGTACGCTCGCTCTGCAGGTCCGGGGCCGCGGTGAGAGGTCGGTGCCGGTGGCCTTTCCGTGGCAGGGGTGGCCGCCTGCTCTGTGCCGGCAGCTGGCCCTGAGCAGTGTGGCACTGCTGTAGAGCAGCTAATGCAGCACGTGCTCTGTGCCACCAAATGTTAGGGTCGTTGTTAATTTAGTTTTAGTGGTTCTTACCAGTTCGGAAGCAGTGTAATGCGTGGCTCCTACCTTGTTCCCTAGAGGACAAAGTTCACAGTGGCCTTCAGGTTCTTGGTGCCCTGCTCTGTGTTTCTGTCCTTGTGCGCAGGTAACTCGGCATTCTGTCCTGTAGCAGGGTGTCTTCTGTAGGTTATGTCGCGTGCAGTTGACGTGGTACAACCCAGAAGATGTTGGTGACTGATGGCCAGTAGGTGCCAGCTCCAACCGGGTAGGTCCCACCTCACTGCCCGCCTGCAGCCCGTCTCTCCCTCCGAAGGACAATAAGCCGCGGCAGGTGGGCAGTTCTGCTGCCTCGTCACATGTCCCCGGAGGTGAGCGCCACGCCGTCAGTTCAGCAGTCCCTGACAGGGTTTTGGGCTGACTGCGCGGTGCCGCGTGTCCCCAGCACGGCAGGAGCCTGGCGGCCGATGCCGGGGTCGCGGCTCGGCGGTGCAGCAGGGATGGGCTCTGCTCTGGCATCGCCCAAGCCCCCGCGGCGTACGGCTGGGCCGTCCTGCTATTGTTCGGGGATTACAGCGAGGCTGAGGGATGGCTTTGTTGTCTTGGCTCGCTTTCCATTACTCTGAGCTTCGCTCTCATCTTGTGTGCTGCTGGCGCGATTTCTGTTTGTGTATGTGGCCGTATACGCTCACTGCTATCCGCTGCGCCTCACCAGAGGACTCGGTCTGGGTCTGTTCAGTTATTTCGTATTGTTGTCAGCTGGAAAATCTGTAAATGCCCTGTGATATTTTATGGCTCTATAAGCTGTACAAAATGTCCAGCAGGTAGTTTAACGTCTAGCAGATACACTCTGTAAGAGTGCGTTTTTTTCATTAGCTGTTTGGCAGCCTCTGAACATACTTTCGTAGCTGCAGGATGGACTTTTGGTTGCTTGTGGTCATGATTTTTTTTTTCACTGGCGTCTCCCGTATGTACATGTTATTGCCAAAATAAGAGATTTAATGGTGTCTTGTGCAGAGGACGGTGGAAGGCCTTGCAATATACTTTTTGTTTTCCAAACTCTTGGCCGTTCAGGAATGTAGCAACTTTTTCTTTACATAATCAAAAGCAATCTGTTCAGGGTTTCTTGCAGGAACCGGCTAGTGAATTTTCCTCTCTGGGAGTAATTCTCTGGGGATAACATTTCTCTGTACTGCTAGATTGCTCTTTCTTTTCTTATTAAAATTTACGGAAGTTTTGATGAGGATTTGTTAGAATTCCTTTATTTCCAGACTTTGCAGCTTGTAGAGGATATTTCACCTATTTCAGTAGATTTACAGTTTTGACTCCTGGGATTTTAGCTCCTTCAGTCACAGATGAGACCGGAGTTATACACAGGATAAAAATAGAAGGCAGTAATTAATACACATCCTCAGTGAGCCTGGCTCTTCTGGTCTCTCTTGACATGTTGCACTGCTGCAATTTCCTCTCCTTTTCCTATGAAATAGATGAATTAATCTCTCTCTACACGAGCGAGAAATAAAACAAAGAGGCTCGCTTCCTGCCCTGGCGCGCCGCTGCCTCGGGTCGTGGCGGGTTTCTGCGAGCTCCCCGCACTCCGCGGCCCCACTGCTGGGCAGGGGGAGCGGTGGCACGGCCTCGGCCTCTCCCTCTGTCCGCTGTCTGTCCGTCCGTCCGTCTGTCCAGGGCTGGCCGACCTGCGCTGACTCCCTTCTGCAGGGGCACACCTGGGTTTGTGCAGCGGTGCTCCGCACCGTGAGGATGCGGGAGGGTTTTTCTCTCGCCTTTTGCAGGCAGGGCTGAGCAGTTGGAGCTCGTTCAGTCCTGCTGCCCGTTCGCACAGAAGGATTAGGGCTGCAGGGGTTAGGGGGAAGAGCTGGGCTCTGCATCTCGCTCTGCAGCTTGGCGTGGAGACCTTGGGGCATTTCTGAGCCCCGGGGAACACCGCTGCCTGGGGCCGGGTGAGGGATGAGAGCACCTGATGCAGGCAGCATGCCGAGAGGCTGCTGTGGTGCCGAGCCATGCTTATGGGTACGGGTTTTCAGCCTGTGCATTTTCCCAAGGGTTATTGCTAAGCACTCAATTTAACTATTAGGATCAGTTACAGAAGTAAAGCAGAAGATGGGAAAAGGCAGCCCTAGGTTTATGTAAGCATTGTCTTCCCCATGCCTGCAGTACTTCAGCTCCCTAGAGAGAGCAGTGGTTTTGCCCCTTGCCATCAGGGCTGGTTGGCTCTCGTCTGCTCCCTGAGCTCCCGTTTCCCTCTCTGCAGTTTCAGTGGAAACACCTGGCCCTGTGTACCTGGCCCTGGGGAGCGTCCTCCACTGGGCCGGAGTACTTGGAAGTTGGAAGCTGATGTGGAGATTGGGTCATTTCCTTCCCCTCTCCTTCCAAGGCTCTCCTCACTTCCACTTCTGTTGTCCCCCCCTAATTATCATCCTTTTTTAAATTTAATTCCCCCTCAAGCTTCCTTTTCCTGCTTACTGTTTCCTGAGAATATTATGCTGAGACTTTATCAAACTTGCATTATGAGAATTAGTTAATGCAAAATCTTCTTCCAAGAATTTTCGCATCCAGCTTGCAGTATCATTGCACAATCAGTGGTGACGCTTCCAGCAGAGACACAACTGGAAGTCAGACCTTTCTGTTTCTGCTTGCTAGGGGCATGGGCATATATTGTCTCTATGGAGCTAAGGTACATTCATTTCATTAATTAGTATTACAAATCATGGATGCATTTATCCACCTGATCCTTTCTTCCTGTTTCTCCCATCCCACAAGGAGCTTAGTTTTTAAGTAAGATATGACCGAGGATAGAACAAGTGTAAGGCTAATTATCAGGGTTTTGTAGAATATATATACCAGGTAATGAACGTAGGCTTATGAAGAGAGTGCGTGGTGGGGCACGTTTCTGCTGCCACCTGCATCCTGAGTGTAACTGCCCTCTGGAAAAGCTGCCACAATTCACTACAGGACCTGATTGAGCCTGTGAGAGAAGTGTGTGCCTGTGTTACAGCCAGATGACAGTGATATGGAAACGCTGCACTTCTTTTTTACGTGCTCCTGTTTAAAGTCTTATTTAAAGACCTTGAAGCATCCTGCTGAATGCTTTTGTAGGGTTGACTTTGTAATGGTCATGGGCAGAATCCCATCTGAAGGTCTTCTGTAAGCCATCTGCTTTCATTAATAGCTTTTGGATTTGGCACACAGCTCAGTGCAGATCAAAATAGCCACATTGCTGCAAAACTTTCTGTACTTAGTTCGGCCCTTGCGCCTGCGCCACAGAGCGCGTCGGTGTGCTCCCTGCTCTGCACCGCTCCCAGGTGGGGCTCCCTGCCTGCAGGGCATCGGGACATGGCCATAACACGCCCAGGGTCGGGGACTACAGAGCACACACACCTGGTAACTTCTCTTGTCTGCTTCGAGGTGACCCCAAGGGCTGGGCTGGGCGTGCTGGCACGCTGCTCAAGGCAGCTTCTGCTGCTGTCGCCCAGCCAGCCCTCTCCTAGGGGCAGATGACTGACTTGGGGCTGTGTGAGTCCTACTGACGCCAAATAATTATAGCCCAGATGGCTCAGTGGCAGAAACATTAGCCTAGGGCACGCAGATTCAATCCCCTGCTTTGGCACGTTCTTCCCATGCAGCGCGTTGTAAGTCCTTCGGTGCCCTGTGTGTAAAAGGGGCCTCGCCGCTCCAAAAGGCCTGCCCTCCATGATGGCTTCTGTCGCAGCGCATCTGGGAGAGCTGCTGCAGGTGTGGTGGTGGCATGGTTCGGAAATCTCCGCTTAACACCAAGAAACAGAGACCTCCAGTTTTTCCAAAGCCCCTTAGGGAGATTTATGATGAGCCACGGTCTCGATGGCCTTGCTGACCGCTGTGCCTGCAGCCTTCCTCATCCAAGGAGGAACAATGGCAAGGCAGAGGCTGAAAGCCACCAGCAGGACCAGCAACGAAGGCATCTGCTGGAGTAACTCAGGAGCATAACGAAGCTTCGTTAAGCCAGTCGTAATGAGAGGGATTGGTGCTGTGTGACTAGCCTAAGTCTGCTCCGTACAGGCGTCCTTGTGGTGGGCCGTTACCAGCCTCCTCAGCCCAGGGCTTCGCTGCAGGCCTCAGAGGCTGCGCTGCTTGACCCCGCCGGGCCTGGGGGGGGGGGTTAGATCTTGCACCATTTTGTTGTGTTTGTTTTCTTTAAGAAGCAAAGCAAAACCCAGTTTAAAACAAGAGTTCTGATTTTTCTAGGTTTAATGTGTGCATATCTTACAGTGGTCAGATCCTGCACCCGTTCTTAGGAGGACTTGAAGGGCCAGGTTTCTCACTCCCATTTCCATAGAAATGACAGACGTGCAGCAGGCCAGCTTTAACTCCCAGCTCATCAGCAGAAAAGCGTGTGAGAAGATTAAACGTGTTTTATAGCGGCTTCCTATTAGCAGTCTCAAGCCAGACTTTCTAAACTGGCTGTTTTTGTGTTGGTTTTTTGTTGGTTGGTTGGTTGTTTTTGTTTGTTTGTTTAAGTTCTTTTCTCTCTTTGCTTTGCAGCCTAGATATCCTGTTCCTGGAGCGTACAGAAAGTGTAGATTTTATTGCAACCTTTTGAAACTTCATGGAGAGCAAGGTCTGTTCCCAGTGACACAAGGCAAGATGTTTCTATTTTGAGCCAAGGCCCACGCTGCTGGGTCTTTTTTTTTTTTTTGAGAGAGAGAAACAGAACATTATTGGAATCCTGCAAGGTTTTATTTCATTTCCTCCACAGTCTTGAGAGGTGGTAACTCCTGCAGCCTCCCTCGTGGCGGTGAGTGATTCCTTCCAGCGGACTCTGGCTTTCACCCCCATCCTGAGCTGTTGGCTTTCCCTTGAACTCGCCTCAGCAGTGTCTGATGATCTAGCTGTCGTTTTCCAGGAGGCTGACCCATCTCCTCTCCCCTCCAACCTGAAGGTGTTCAGGAGGAAGTCATAAAGTTGATATTTTCATTGTAGAGACATGGCCTATCCAAGTTTTTTACATGTTCTTTTCTCTCTTAAAATGTGTTCTCCCCTGAGACTTGGCTCGGGGCTAGAGAAGTGTATTGCTTGTGATCACATCTTCGAGACACCTCAGTGTCTTAACATCTCTCCCAAGAATGTGTTTCTGAAGAGCCAGTCGTGAGGTCTGGAGTTTATCAGTCCACTTCTTACATGGTAGAAAGATAAAATTAGTTCCAGAGAGAGAGAGAGAGAGATGTTGGAAATGACACAAAATCCTCCTGGTAAAAAGAGAAGTAATGGTTTGCAGCCATCGGCTATTTCAGATCACACGAAGGGATCAGTGCTCCAGATGGAAATACCGACGTTCATTGTTACAGTGTTTCTTTGAAAAATTTCCTAGCATGAAGCATAAGGACCCTTGAGACCTAACAAGGGGAGATGCTCCCAGAGGTACTGTCGCTCCATCAGCCTGCGCTCACTGCTGCCAAAAGGCAGCTTTGCACAGACAAGAAGAAATAAAACTCCGGGCTTGTCCAGGAGGATGATAACAAGGAGGTGGAAGGAGATAAATCTATTGGTCAAGACAAATTCTGGCTCGCCTCTTCAAAATTTGCAGCTATTCCCTCTTGAGAGCTTTCCTTCCTGGTCCAGCACAAGCATGTGCGTGTTGCTGCATTTCGGTACACTGGTGTTCATGGGCTGGGAGCTGTCTGCTCCTTGATGGTTTTAGACCAGCAAAACTTGTGGCGTCTGCAGGTCAGGCAGAAACCTGAGGAGCTAAGTCTGGTGGGAAGTTGGAAGAGGAAAGAAGTGCCCCAGATCACATGCTCTCATTTTCCAAGGAGGCTGGAAGTGCTTTTCTCCACTTAGAAATTAAAATTGGTTTAAAAAAAAAAAAAGTGATGGTAACGGAGCAGGCTGGCATGGTTATATACATGGTTGTACACGTTTGTTGATCAGGTCTCCGTGCCTGGTTTCCTGGTCAGGTTTGGAGGAATCTGGCTGCGGTGTGCCCGTGGGGCAGCTGCGCTGGAGCAGGAGGTGGTGCCGAGGGGAGCGCTGCCCTGGCACCACCGCGGGAGCTCCTCGGTGATAGCCCCTCGCTGTGGGCACGTAGATAATGTTTGATGGAAGGATTCCCCTGCAGAACAACTCAGTGGAGGCAGAGGTTGTGCGGAGGGGGTTTTTACCAGCTGGGCCCGTCGTGGTGCTCAAGAGCCGTGCTTTTGGCAGGGGGGATCAGTGACTGCAGGTGTTTTGCATTATGAGAAGCCCTCAGGACTCTCTTGTGGCTGTCCCATGGGATCTCCTAGAAGCGTCATTCTCACAGTCCTCCGGCAATACGCAGTTTTCTTTTCTTCGTGATCCTAAGCTGTGGGGTATGTATCCACCCTACTAAAACCATTTTTCAGCTTCACTGTTGGTAGTTTTCTTCCTCTTCTGTCTGAAAACATCTTGCCTGCTGGCAACTGCATTGTCCAGAGAGGTCTGAAGCTTGGCACGCTGTCAACAAGCCTTCAGTTACCCATTCAATCAAACATGGTAGCACTGTGAACTGACTTGGCCTCCATCCCAAGGTTCACCGTAATCTTCCTCATATAATAGGAAGTCCAAACAACCCTAGGAAATAATTCAGATGCAAGTGGTGCGTTTAGTGGAATAAAGAAGTGCCTAGAAGAGACACTAAGAATCTCAGCTATAACTCCTTTCATAATTATGCACTCTAAAGGAGCAGAGGCTTTGTAGATAAAGAGATTACATGCATCTTATGAGGTCTGTATAGCTGTGACAGTACCTTCCATCCACATTTTTTCACTTCTTGTTTTACTGACATCGCAATTGCAACGTTTAGTGCAAGAGTATCACAGAGCAGGCTGCCCATAGCCCTTGAGGTCCCTTCCAATCTGGCACAGGTAAATTGAATCATCCTCCCCTTAGGGATGATCAGATTTTTTGGTAAGAGCAGTGGTTGGGGGGGGCAGGACTTAATTAGATTAAGGAGCTGTTCAACAATGCTTAGGATGAGGACTGCACGGCGTGTGTGCTGAGTGAGCGACAGCCTGAACCAGAGCCCTGGGATATCCTTCCCAGCTTCCTAGCTGCTGCCTTTATTTTTACACATCTTTCTGCAACGCTGACGTAGAGGAGAACAGGAAAAAGAAAAGTAAAATACACCCGAGGTGTAAATCTTGATGCAACCAATTCTGGGGGCAGCGGGAAGGTGGCAGAGCTGCACCTGGTGTGCTGCCTGTGGCCAGGTGTCGGCAGCCAGGTGGGAAGGCACGGGCACAGCTTCTCCTTGCGAAGGGCAGCAGGTAGTGCAGTGGTGCGCTGGGCAGGATTTGGCTGGTCAGCTTTGGAGTGAAGCGTGAGTACCAACAGCCTGTGCGGTTCAGACTTTGACATAGTTAGAAATGCTGTTTTGCTGTTTTTTTAATGTTACTGATCTCCTTGTCTTGATAACGTCCTCCACGAGGAAGTTGTATGTCTGTTAGTTTCCAATAAACAACAATTCCTTCTCCTGGGTACATACTTGTTATTTTTTTATAGATTATAGATTTGCCCTGCTGCAATGTGGAAAGGATAATTTGGAGTCCCTAATTCACTACTTTCATGCCGTTCATTATTTTATATGCCTCTCCGGAGGTCTCTCTCCTTTTTATTACTAATCAGGTCTAGTCTTTTAAATCCTTTTTTGTGTGATAGTTTCATTTTACAAAAGCTGAACTAGTTTATATCAACTCAGTTGATGTGATCTTACTGATATCAAAGGTGTTTAACAGCTGCAGTCCCGTGTACTCGTTGCAAGCTGAACTTAAATTGTGTCAAGCTCTACGCTGCTTTGCTATGGCAAGTGGGAATGTTTGTTGCAGCTGTCTTTAAATTTAAGTTTGGATGTCTTAAATGAATTAAATATGAACATGAATAATGCAGCTGGTAACCTAGCCTTTCTGCAATTAAATGCAAACTTTTTCATTTTGTCTCTATGCTTCCAGGTTTTGATATGCTGCAGTATTTGTACTGACTTTGCTGTCTTGTAGGAATGATGGGGAACTAGAGCTCATGACAGTTCAGTGGAGCCGTTGGCACTTTTGATATCTTGGTGAGTGGAAGTTGTTTGGAACTGTGAAAAAGGCACTTTATCTACTACAAAAGACAGCAAATAAGTTGGTCTACTAAAGTTTTAAGGTAGCATCCCATTTAAACAAGTTTGTACCTTGATCTGTCCTTTCAGGTCGTGAATTCTGGAAACCAGCACCACATAAAACTGTGATCTGTGCTTGCAAGATAACCTTGATAGACACAAGTGTGAGAAATACAGGTTTTGACAATGAAGGGAGTTTCAATTCTGGTATGCATTTTGGTAGAAGTGGCAGGGTCTGGAGATGAAGTATTACAGCACGTGCTGGGCTGTGTAAATCTCAGCTGCTTCACCTGATTCAAAAGTGAGATTGTCCCCTTAGTGACATTGACCCAGCCACCAGGTTCTCCTCAGGTGTCTGTTTTGTCTAATGCTTTTAAGGAAACTCCTGTCTATGTGAATAGCCAAGTTTTCCCCTTTGGATACCGAGCTGTAGCTTCTGCTGTTTATTACTGTAGGATTTTCTCGGTCTTCGATTCCTGAACAGTGTGAAAGACCACATACATCCGTACCGCGTTTCTTCCTGCCCTGCCCTGCCCATTAACTTGCCCGTTCTGACATTCACTTTCTTCTGTCTCAGCTGAAGTCTGTCTTCTTCACGGGGGTGTTTCAGACTGGCTAAAGCCTCTGGGGTGATTCCACCTCTCACCTGATTAGATATCGGCAAAATAAGATTATAGCCTGTTTCAGGTTGGAAGGAACTTCGGGATTTTGCCTGGTCCAAGCCCCAACTCAATATTTACATCTCATTCTCTTCCATGACATGAGATCTTATTAGGAAGCTATGTACGGTGCCGGCTGAGGGTCTGGGCAGTTGTCTTCATGCTTTACAAGTAGTTGGGTCTCTCTCCTTACTGTCTGAGCAAGGACCAAGTGTGGAGTTATTTCGTCTTGCCTGCTCAGCTTTGGTCTTCCACAAATGGTGTCTGAGCATCTTGTACACACTCATGAATTTCTCCTGCAAGTGTTCCTGCAGGGAAGGGTTACACGTCCCTGCCGGGTAGGGCTCTGAAGTACTGAGGCTGAAGCAGCTTTTCAAAAGCCGTCTGAGTGGCGCAGAACGGGTGGTCCAGCGCCAAGCGGGTGAGATTTATGGGCAGCATTAGGTGCTTCAGAAAGTCCAGGTCCACAGGAGCCGAGCAGACATCGGTGGTGCAGAGCCAGAGATGGGGAATGCTTGTCTGCTGCCTTTATGTAACACCTCGCGCCCTGGGGTTTATGGCTGGAGGACTTTTCCTGCCGTGACTTTTAATAAAAATGACAGACGAAAATTATGAAAAGAAGCATTAAAAGTTGTAAATAAGCTTTCACATGTTGATTGCTTTCAGGCATTTAAAGGGAAAGAAACTTTACTCTTTTCAGAAGTATGCACAAACACACACACTGTTTATGAGAGAGGCAATAAGAGACTACTGTGTACCTTTTGCTTTAGATTAAAAATCAGCTATTCACTTTTTTTTTCCTTTAGTCTTATTTCAGAGTTTTGCTCAATGTTGCCAGCACTGCACCTAAAGACTGTAGTTTGCAACATTTGTATAGAAAGCTAAACTCTTCATTTCTCTTAGATGTGGAAAAAGGCCGTTTTTCAGAATCAAAACCTGTAGTCTGTCCGGATCTGTACAGAGCCCTGTAAGCAGGAAACTCAGCGTAGCGTGCTGGTACGGCTTCCTCTTACATCCTCCAGCCTGACTGCCCCACCATGAACAAAACGGAATTATATTGACACAATTAATCTTTAATTAGTTAGTGTAGTGTCACAACACGCTTTTACTAGCTTTCCTAAGGGCTTGTTCGTGGCTTAGCCATTCATTTAGATATTTTCTGGCGGGGTTTGCCAGGGCTGGGGTTGGGGCTTGCTGCATTCAGGAGCCGCTGCCCTGCACAGCAGCTGTGCGGGAGCAGCGACCTCCATGCGTGTCCAGCACACACCTAACGGCTCCCATCTCCAGTAACACTTGCTTTTAACAAGAATGCGAATGCTTTTTCTTGTCAGGGGCAGTCTGGCCAGTTTTCCTCCAGTCAGGAAAAAAAAACAATGCAACTTGGACACTCGTTGCAGTAGTAATAGCAAAAATATTTCCTGGGTCATTGTCCAATTTCTCATCCTTATTACCCAGAACTGCTGTGAGCAATTTGAATTGCAAGTGGCGAGCTGGGGATTGCGGTGCTGCTTTGCCAGAGTTAATGTTATGTTTCCATGTGTTTTCTTTCATAAATTCCAGCTTTGCCTCCCTTTGTTAGTGAGCAAGAGCAGCCCCCCTTCCATGTGCACACTCGGGACCTGCTGTATAGTTAACAGAGAGACTGGCATATGCTCTTCTTGCTTATTTATGCTGCTCCCACTGCCATAAATTTGAAGTTCTCCGCGTATTGGAGAAAGGCTTTTAGTTTCAGTGGGCTTGAAATGAATTGTCTGTATTCAGTAGGAGGTGTTTGTGCAACCTGGGGTGAAAGAGCATCTATTTTCTCCCCGCTGTGTAATTAGTTAATGTTGCAGATGATTGTATGCTCCAGAAATGGGGAATTTTCTCATGTTTATTTCTTTTGTCCTAGACATCTTCAGTTATCTAAAATCAAGCCAGTCCCAGGATAAGGACAGCAGCAGGTGATATAATGCGGAAACCAGGCCCTCAAAAAGGTGAGCGGTGATGCTTGGCATAGACAAAGGCCCGTTAGCGAGCTGCTCAGACCAGAGGAAGGAGCACACACAGCAGACCAGGAGGCCAGCCATGGGGAGGGTGGGGGGACGTGCTGGTTGTAGGTGCAAACAAAGCTCTGACAAGGGAGTTTCTCGTCTCTGGCAGCGTGCAGGGAATGCTTCCATCAGTTCCCCACCGGGAGCCAGCGTGGCTGTGGCAGCCCCCAGGATGCCCGGGCTGGCCCCAGGGGTCCCTGCAGCGGTGGAGCCCACCCGGCAGCCCCACCGGCCTCTTCCTTCCTCGTCTTCCTGCAGCAGCGGTTGGGGAGCAGAGGGGTTGGGCGCCGGGGGAGCCCTGGTGGCCCTGCGCACCCCCGCGGCGCTGGGGCACGATGGCAGGCGGGCCGCTGCTCGCGGAGCTGCTGCACGCACCATCTGCTCGTGCTCCCAGCGTGAGGCAAACTGCTGCTCTGCTGGCACAAGCCTCCCCCTTCTAATGAGGCATGAAACCAAAGACCAGCCTACCTCGTGGAGATGAAATTCATTACAGGCACTTACCTCTCGCGGCCTCGGTCTCTCGTCCCCTTGCCCGCAGCTGTGGCGAGGCGCTCAGGACAGCCACGCGCCCGCTCCCCGCGTCCCGCTCCCCCGGACGAGAAGGGCCCTGTCAAGCAGGCTGCCTGCAGCTGAGCCGCCTGGACCTCGTGCTTAACTAATAATATTGATTTCCTTTAGTGTTGTTCCATACATGTGCATTTGACGGGAGTGATCTCATCACATGCGCTTCAGAGCGTGGGGGAAGGGAGCGCAGCAGAGGAGGGCGCATCCTCCGCAGTCCTTTGTTCACATCTGCTGCACGCACACAAGGCTTGTTGCAGGAGATTTCTATGCTCAATTTCGCTCCTTCCTTTATTTTTTTTTAAACATCTCCTTTGCTTCTCTGGTGGTTCATCTTACAGAAGCATTATCCTCTTCCTAACACTGCTTGTCCTTTAATGAAGTGAAAATAAATGAGGGAAAGCGGGGAATGGGGAGAGCGTGCTGCGAGGCAGCTGGAGGGCTTGGCAATAAAAGAGGCAGGTTGATTAGTCAGCAGCGCGGCCGCGGACCTGGCTGCCTGAATTTAGCCCCGCACGCAGCTTGTCCTCTCTGCCTCGTGGAGCAGGGTGCCGCCAGGCAGCGTGACCTGTGCTGCGAGCGCTCTGCCGTGTGCTGCAGAAGCAACACCTGTGTTGTGTGCAGATGGGTCCCTGTCCTACTTACCTGCTTCTCCAGCAAGGCATTGAACTTTTGCTTTTTTTTTTTTTTCTATTTCCCTCCAGAAATTCTTGCGTTTTCCCCCTTTTTCTGCTTTTGCAGCCTGCTTAATGAGGATTTTGCATGGTAAAGGTTAACAATAAAACAGAACTCCACCTGCAGAACACGGCAATAGGCAGCTCTGAGCACACAGAGGCTGCTACAGAGCTACCCTGAGCGCAGCGTTACGCATCCTGGAGGCTTTTCTGTTTGTTGCATGTATACCTGGTATCCTTTTTCCTTGTTCTCATCAGGAGATAAGCAGGGTACTGTCTCGCAAGGGAATGCAGTTATAGGAAGGGTTTCCTTCCAGCTTTTTCATTCATTTGCCTCTCTCTGAGGAGACTGGCTGGTCTACTTCTAATGGTGCTGTGGCCATACTCCATATGGCCCTCTTGTTCCTTTAAGGGATTAAATCTATATTAAGTCTTCCTGTGCATTTTGCTGAAAAGAACATGTCATGAAGAGAAGACTGCTAAAATAATGGTCCAAAAGCAATTTTAAACACCTTAAGATTATCCGCTTAGCAGCAGCTCATGGCGTGCCTCTTTCAGCTGCTTCTCCGAGATTTCAAAACTTTTTCTGCGCTTTTTCTGTTTTCTTTCTTGTTCCTTTCACAAGTAGTTGCTTTTCACGGGGACAAATTTTGTAGAGCACTACCAAATTATTTTTCTTTTGTTGTTTGGTTGGTTTTGTTTATAATAGCCTATAAAATGCCTTGTAAAATAAATGAGCGGGGCTGTAGCAGCTAAAAGCGCTCGTGGGTGCACATCCATCAGCCAGCAGCACACGGAGGAGCCCACGATGGGCCGCTCGCTCGGGGCAGGCTCTGCCATGGCACGCTGCTCTGGCACCCCTCTGTCTGGCTGAGGGCTGCCAGAGGGGACGAGCATCGCCCGTTTCTGGCTGAATCTGTCTTCCAGAGCAGTCTCGAGAACTTCTTTTGCCCAAAGCTGTCGTGATGAAGACAGCTCTCATGAGATGTCCATCAGAGCCAGGGCTACGTTGCTGCCCTGGCCTGTGAGGGGGACGCCGTGGAGCCTGACGCTGTCCCTGTCGGGGCACTGTGCGTACGCTGGGAGAAGTGCTGATGAGTCCCAGCACTGGAGAGCGCCGAGGCTTTTGCTCCCTGTGCGTCTTTGTGCACTCGTGGCTGGCCGCAGTAACCCAGAGGCGACGAGCGAGCTGCGATTCAGGCTCCCCTTTGGGGCGCATGGCATGCATGCCAGTCGTTTTTAGTGACCCTGGCTTTTGTTTCTCTTGAGCCTTGAAAGCTCTTCATGCGCTTTAAATGATGAAGGTCTGTCAGTTTGCCGTTTTTCTCCTTTTTGCTTGCCATGGCAGGAGAATATTGGTTGGTGAGGGCTAGGCAGAGGCTGCAGTGCAGAGGCCTGGTGTCAGGTCTTCTGAGCTGTATGGAGGAAGGAGATTTGGACAAAATCTCCCTGCTCTGGGCATAACCTGCGTTACCTGGGTTTGTGTCAGCAAAAACAGGGAGGTCATTTCTCTCCTTTGAGGTGGCCCATGCCTGCAGAGCAGGTGATGTGAGCTGCTAATGTTGAAGAGAGCATTAGCTGGCTTCCCTCACTGACATGACTGCTTTATTTCTTGTCTCAGCCATAGACTGGAAAGATGGTAAAAAGCACAAGTACAGCCGCCCGTCAGAGTCTCCCTCCCAGTACCAAGGTAAGACAGCATGCTTCCCTTTCCCTTCCTTTTCTTTCTAAAAGCTTATGGAGTTGGCTTGGATCTGGGAAACTACAGCATGCCAAGTTAGTTTACAGATTAAAAACTGCTTTTGGGCAGTCCTCATGTGTTTAACTCTGACTACAGTCAGCAATTGCTGAGAAGATGTCAGGGCAAGCACTCGGCTGAGGCAGCTCGTTCTGAAATCAGGCAGGATCGAATAGCTGTTTCTTCCTGCCCAGCCATGCATGCCAAATGGGTGGCTCTGCCACGTTTTTACACGTGTCCAGGATGTAGAGAGCTTCTTACTTCTGCATGAACTTCTCTTGGCGCTCACGGCGGCGGCTGATGCCTGCGGACAGGAGCCCAGCGAGGCAGCCTGGCGCAGAGGCAGCGGTGTGTCCCTTCGGGCAGGGCCGATGTGCTTCTGTGCAGGGCACCTGCAGGTTGTTCAGGAAACTGCCAGCTCCTGCTGTCTTTGCTGGGAGGGATGCAGGTGACTTCCAGTTTTATGGAACGTATGCAAGGCTTGTATTTTACTTATATTTACCTTAGGCAGGTGATGTCGATATTTCCCACCAAGTACAGAGCAACAAGAAGCTAAATGGTTTCCTGAGCTGAACCACTTCTAACAGGAAGCATGTGCTTTCCTTCATGGAAGGCACTCCTGTGTTTCTTAGAGCCCCTGTGAGGACCGGAGTGGCTGCAGTGCCTTGGGGCTTGGCTGTCCCAGACCCTGATTCAGGGCAGTGGCTGTGGGTCATTGTCAGCCCTCACCGTTCTCCTTTGGGGCATCCGACCTGTCCTTACCTACCCTTGTACTGAAGTCCCACGGATCACAGTTTGGGAAGGTCCTTCTCCAAGGGGAGGCAGTTCTTTAACATCTCAGATAAAGTCCTGGGTCCTGTGTCACCCCACGCAGAGCTCCAGGTTACGTTACAGGGTGCTGTCACAGCTCCCACGCGCTCTGCGTAGTGTCCCAGCAGGGCATTGGGTGCTGCACTGCTTTTCCCTTTTTGCGGCACTGTTTGCAGATGCCAGAGGGCTGGCTGCTGTTCAGAGGCAAGTGCAACCTGAGACGGAGCTTCCTGTGAAACTCGGGGGGGCGCGCTCCCGTCAATACTCAGGCTAACCGTGTACACCAGTCTCCACACCTCACTGCATCTCAGGGTTTCAGAGCTAAGGAGGAACTACTGCAGACGTGCTTCTGTGTGTGTGCACGCGCTCAGTGGGCACATGGCATAACAGCAGAGATCAGACATCAGCCCCCTTCAAGAAACTCTGACCAGAGCATCACTACCGCCTGCGCGGAGCTTGGCTGCACGGCAAGGGGTGTGAAACTGCAGCAGCTCTCTGGCACGAAGCACCCCGCCATCCAGGCCGGAGGGATTTCTGCTCAAAGCTAAAATTGAATGGGAACACCTCTGAGAAGCAGCAAAGCAGACAACGTGTTGGTGTTTGAAATCTATTAGTTTTGGCTCACACATTCTTGCATTTCTTGTGAGCTAGGCAGTGAGTAAGCAGTATCATGTTATCAGTTGTCGCTGTTCTTGATGGAGACCGTGCGGCCGGACTGCCAGTGGAGCAGAGTGCCTGGAAAGTAAAGCAGGTAGGAGGTGCAGGAGCTGTGCCATCGCACTGGGAGAGCTGGCCCCTCAGAAAGCTGCAGCCTGTTGTCGGGGGCAGCCACTGTCACCTTTGGATCTGCGAGCACGGCCGATGCTCTGCTACTTTTTGTTCTGAGTTGGCTCCGACTGCGCTGCTTTCATGTGCTGCCTTGATGCTAGTTAGCAGACACACATATGGGCTGCAGACCCTAATGGGATGCCTTGATCTGGGTAGGGCGCGCTCTCCTTCACAGATGTGACCTGAAACACACATGTATCATTTCACTGGGATTGATGACCCCTTGGGAGCTGAAATGCTAATGGAACCCAAACCAGACTCGGTTAAAGATATAAACAGAAACTCCATCTTCATTTAAATTCTGGGCAACAGATCAACATTAAATGCAACATGATGAGAATACAAACACAAGGGTGCAGAATTGCATTGTTCACAACTACTGTAGTTTGACCCCTTGGGTGTGTGGAGTGTTTTGTTTGTAGTAAATATTTTTAAAAGTTAAGACATCAGAGCCCCAATCTGATGCTCTCCCTGCAAGTAATATCTTTCTTTGGCGTTAGCACGCAGTAAGGCACTTTCCAAAGGCAAGCAAAAGTGACAGACAGTTGTCCTTAATAGGCATTTTCACAGCCGACTTACAGGGAGCCATACAGGTTTATAATCCTTGGCTTTTGTTTAGCTCACAACTGTAATTACAGCGACGTGGTGTTTCTCATTGTGTCCTTCTCTTGTTCCTGCCTGAAAAGAAGATTTGATGTATGTTTTACCGAGGAACACGGTCTGGCCAAACAAATGATCCCTCCAGTCTGTAGGGGTACGGTGTTCTCTGCAAGGGGGTGGCAAAAGGGGAGGCAGAGACCAGGGAAAACAGAGGGTGATTGTTGGACCAGTAGGGCATATTGCAGATAGTGCTGGAAGGAAGCTGGCAGCAAGCAGGGGAGCAAGCGTTCCCCTTCGCTTTTCGGGGCAAGAGGGGCTGTCAGTCCCTGCAGACAGTTCTGTCCTTGGCACCCCTGCCCTGTCACCAGAACGAAGCGCTGGTTTTGCATGAAGCAAAGCCGCTTACTGGGAGCTGGAGAAAAGCCACCAGTGTTTTTTGACCAACACTCAGAAAATATTCTGCAGTGCTGTCTGCCCAGGCCAAATAAGAAGACAAAAACACCCTGTCCCCCCACAGCGAGACACCCGATTTATTGATGTGTGTCAGGGCTCGTTCTCTGCTCCCTGGTTAAAAAAGCTTGAAGAATCTCCTCCTTTTTTCTGTTTTACTGACAGCTCTCCCTTTGTCGTAAGAGCCCGACTTTTGCTGTGTTATGCCATTTTCCTCTTCCTGCATTGTTAGGTTGAAGTTGATCATATTTGGTTATGTTTTAAAGCACTTTAAGATTCCCAGTTGAAAAGCATTGTATCATGAGCTAAACATTTTTCCTGAAATCATTTAAAACCATTCCAGCATTCTGTGAAGGGAGCTGTGCTGAGGCAGAGGTGGTGCCCTCTAAGCTCAGTATGCATTTTCTATCCCGTTTTATGAGTAATCCTGGAGCAGACGTGCCGTCTCTAATTGTGATTGTTGTGCTGGTTTTACGGAAAGAAATTACCCACTGTAAGCAGAGAAGGAAGGCAGGTTTAACTCTGCTGTATATCCTCTGTCTTCTCGTTGGGGTTCAGCGTCTTTCTGCTGCTCCTACTTTTCTTTGCAAAAGAAGTCATCAGAAACGTGAGCTGTTAGTAGCTGCAGTTCTGCTGTGTGTGTGTCTTCATATGGCGGTTGAGTCCCAACAGGCTCTAGAATTAATCTCAAATAAGTTCCATCTCCAAACGCTATTTTTAGAGGCACACAGCTGCCTCAGAAATTTACTGCTCCTGCAGGAATTTTACAGCATTGATCTCGGCTGCAGGGTGAGCCGTTGCAGAGAGCAAATGGCCTCACTTGGTTCGGAGTAAGTGAAAAGTGGAAGGATTAAAACCAGAACTAGATTTAATAGTGAGGGATTGAAACCAGCTGAGGGGACGATGAGCTGTAATTTTTTTTTTTTTCCGAATAAAATTGTCAAAAGCATCTGATGCTTTTTAAGAGGCTTGCTGAGGCCCTGAGGCTTGCACTCCTCATCCTGGTATCATCACTGGGTGCTCTATGGACACGGACTCCGAAGGGCCAGGCTGGTCTGAGACAAGCCCAGATCAGGAACCAAACTCAGGGGTGGAGAGCAGCACAGTGCTTCGTGGCAGGACTGCTGGGCTTGGCGTGGAGTCCTCCGTCTGGGTTTGCTGTGGCTGTATACCTACTACACGTTATTCACGCGAAGAGTTTCATTGAGTTAAAAATCATATCTTCAATTAAGCCCCCCAAAATTCCTGTTTGTGAGAGCACCGTTGCAGTGAATCCTAATTTCTTCATTCACCCCCGTGTGAGACTGCTGGCTGAAAGGAAGCGCGTGCCAGCGGATGGGATGGAGAGCTGCTGTCAGAGTCTGTAAAAGCAATGCATTCAGCCACTGTGGCAGCAAAACTGTATTTTTTCTGTTCTTTACCACTGTATTTAGAAGAGTGCTAGTTATCAGCACGGAGGTGGCAAGAAAGCAGTGTTTCTTTTACTTATTTGAAGCCGGTGGATTATCATGCCCCTAAGGCTTCTGTGCACGTGAGGCAGAACTGAAGCAATGTGTGCTGACCCCGGCACCCGGATTTTCAGAGGTGTGGTATGCTCTGCAGTAGCTGAAATGGCTCTTAATGTAGCTTTTGTTTTGAAAACAGACTGATTAAAAACTTGACACGAATAGGGGAAGCGGTAGCCGCTCTTTAATTGTGCTGCCACCAATGCTCTTGAAATGACTTGGAAACAGCGGTCTCCTGGGAGCCGTTCGGATGAATACAAGCTAATGTCATGCTGGAAGGATCCTTTCCCAGCTGCTCAGCTTAAATGGCAGAAGTCATGATTTGCTTGGATCGTGGGAGCTTTTAATTCCTCATTTAATAACAGGTTTCCCTGGGTGCCATATTGCTTTCTCCGTCGCTGCTGTACATGAGAAGCGGTGCAGGCGTGATAAAAGCAACGCTCGGGGGAAGGGGCTTGGCTGTTGGATGGGGGCTGCTCTGCTCCGTAAATCCCTGTCCTGGGAAACCCTGCTTCCATCCCGCCCAAGCCGTGGACTTTGTGCCCACATCAGGGAATTAATCACTAAACTGACCTGTCCGCTAATTATTTCTGCAGGGGGGCTGGTACCTGCTGGGAGCTGCTGGTTGGCAGGGCAGGCCGTGGGCATACTGGACGGGAGAACCACAAAGTCAGCACCTTGCAAGGTTTCTGTTGCTCTGGGCTGCTTTTAGCTCCTTGCCCATAGTGACCGTGCTTAATCCCCAGGCAGAGCAGTGTTTAATGAATGATTCTTAAGGGGCAGTTGTCTAGCGGACTCCACGGATTCCCATCTGTGCTGGGTATTTTTATGTGAAGATGCGGGCTGCTATCCTTGCTTTCTGAGACCCTCCATCAGCAGCACGGAGGCAGCACGATGTCGGAGGCAGCGCCATGCTTTGTTCTGCCTGTCAGCTGCAGTTGTAAATCTGTGGTCACAAACATCAGAGGATTGTGGTGAAAACACGTTGCCTGTGAGCACCTCCTCTGTGAGAAGTGGAGAACTGCTGGCTCTAGGACTCCAGCCATCTCTTTTCTGAGCTTTTTGTTCATCAGATCCTATTTGAATCCCCCCCCTCCTTTTTTTTTTCCTTAGGTCACTTCACCTGGGAGAAGTACCTGAAAGAGACATGTGCCATCCCAGCTCCTGCCCATTGCTTCAAGCAGGTAAGAGGATGAATGAAAACAAGAAATCCAAGGGAGATGGGTCGTTTGCAACCCAGGAGTTTTGTGCCTGGGGTGGCCCCTTTTCTGGCAAGGAAGACGCTTAAGGATAACAGAGCCTTAATAGAAATCATAGTGTGCTGAAGCAGAGATGAAAAAGATATGTTTAGGCACTGCAAATGTTAACATAGCACAGAAGATTTAAGTCTCAGATGTGAACGGGTGGGGACACAAGAACAATTTTTTCTCTGCTGAGCACAGGCCCTTGGAGAAAATGTTTTGAGGAGGCTGTGATACAGGTTCTGTTGGATCCCGTCCAGCAAGATTTCCTGCAGAATTCACCGGTTCTGTAGGAATGGAATAGCAGCCCCGTGGGCATCGGGTGCTTGAGTACAGAGGTGGTTGTGCTGAATACAGGGGATACAGGAGAGAACTGGCATGGCGCACATCAGTCCCAGCAGAGGGGAATATCAGAGAGGAATATCTGCTGTCAGTCTTTGGCAGAAACAATTTTCATCATCTTAGGGCTTCAGCTTTTGGACTGAGGTGGTACCTGTATTGGAACTCCTGGCTCTAACTGGGTCCCTGTTCTTCTCTTTGCAGTCATACACGCCACCTGCAAACGAATTCAAGATCAGTATGAAACTAGAAGCCCAGGACCCCAGGAACACCACCTCCACTTGCATTGCCACGGTGGTGGGTCTGACAGGCGCTCGCCTCCGCCTGCGTCTCGATGGCAGCGATAACAAGAATGACTTCTGGCGGCTGGTGGACTCTGCCGAAATCCAGCCCATAGGAAACTGTGAGAAGAATGGAGGGATGCTGCAGCCTCCACTGGGTGAGCTGAAGTTCAACTGTCCAGCAAGCACCTACATCATCTGTACAAACCTTTTTTTATTTTATTTTTTAACATTTCTGTGCTTGGGACAGAGACCCACAGACTGCCCATGCCTAACACAGCGATGTAGAGCAGCCCAGTTAGCTTGGGCTGTTAATCAGATGTATTCCACACCAGGTTTGTATTTCCACGTGCACACTGTGTCATGGATGGGGAGATGCATTGGAGCGTAGATGAAAGTGCTCTTGGCACTTAGACGAGCTGATAGCTCGCTTGCAAGTGAGCAGCTTGCAGCTTAAGCATGGGCTTAGCACGTGCTGACTGTGCTCTCATGCCTTCTGAAGCTCTCCCTGTTGTACCACAAAGGAAAAACACATTTTCCAGCCATTTGTGTGAAAGAGTCTGAGAGACACTTAAGTTTCCTGGAGGACACAGAAGCAAAGGAGGGGCCTCCAGAAGTTCTGATCACCCAGGGGTGTGTGCAGGAGCAGTGAAGGCAGAGCTACTGATGACCTTTCCTGAGTGATTGGCAGCACATGAACAAGATGTATCCAGGCTGTTTTTTTTTCTGGGAGACACCCCACAGTCACAGGGGCAGTGCTGGCACATAGCTCTAGCCAAGGCCTGATTACAGGCCGTTGCCTGTTGCTGTAGGCTTCTGATCCTGCTTGCAATTGCTGTCACGTCAAAGCTGTGTTTAACACAAAACAGCTGCCGTCCAGCAGCATGTCCCCAGCACCTCCCCTTAGAGCAGAGCACTGTACTGAGAGCCGGGTAGAGAAGCTTTGCTGGGGAACTCTAAATCTTGATGTAGAGAATAACCAAGAGAGCAATTAGGGCTGAGGCATCTACTGTATCACTGCTAGTCCTGACACTGTGATTTCAAAAGCATTTAAATTTTCATTCTTGCCGTCTAAGTGTATTTGTGCCCAGGTGCCTTAGAAGCAATAGCAGGTTAGCTGGAGACCATCAGATGGGAAAACATGATGATGTCTGAAAAGGCTGCCAGTGATTTAAGTCCTGTATAGAATGAAGGGACGGTTGCAATATTTCATCTGTTTGTTTATTTAATTTTACTCAGCTACAGCTTTATAAATAACCCGAATAGTCGAATAGTTCTGCCAGTGTCATCTCCAGTTAAACACACATCTTTTTGTTTGACAGTGCTGAATAACGAGCTGATTTGCTGGTTCTTTCCTGATTAAGCAGCAGGATTAACCTGCTTTTGCATTCTGCTGCCAATTGTTATCGAAGTGTCTTCATAAAACACTTTCTGAATTAGCACACCCCCAGATAATATCAAGCTGACCTATAGCGATGGAAGAAACCTGCAATGGAATACCTTGAGTTAGAAGTATTTTTATTCTTTTCTGGAGCATCATTTGTGAGCTTTGGTGGAAGTAGAGTATAAATTGCAATGGGACACTTGGGACTGACCTTTCTGAAGGAAAAAACATCCGTAAGTGCATGTTTTGCCACGTCACTCCAGACAATGCCATGTGTATACAAGTTGCATTACACTCTTTCCCTTCATATTTACTACAGACAGAACCTGCTGCAGCTATTAACTTTAAAGCTGCTGTTTTTCATGTCACCTTAATGCATGCTGCTGTCCATTTTCAGACGTCTCTTTGAAACCCTGGTCCCAGGGTGCCGCACACACCTCTGGTGCGGTCTGCCCAGCAAATACAGGTGCCTGCCCTCCCTGGCAGGGGTGGGTTCCTCCTGTGCCTTTTTTGAGTTCTGCCAGCAGATGGCAATAAACGTAATCGAGTCGCAGAACAAAACTGATTTTTGACCATGCCAGAGGAGCAGGTTAGGCTAGTAGTCAGTGGAAGAAGTCTGTGTCCAGCTCTGTTCTGTGTCACTTGCTTAACCCTGGTCCAGATGAGGGTGCTTCTCTTGTGCCCAGCATAAACACCAGTAACAAGTAGCTAGCAATGCAGTTGTCCTTTCTGCCTGCAGAGTGCAAGATCCCAGAAAACGAGGTGAGGAACTTACGTGTTCCTTGGGGTGTTTTCTGTGTGCATACATAAGCTGCTGCTCTCCTTCTGTACATGGATAATTCATATTACCCCAAAAGTAATAGTAACTCTATTACCCAAAGGTCATTTTTGCCCCCCTGGGAGCTTAGCTCTCTCAACCAGAGTGGTTTTTCTTGAGCTGGTTGTGTTCTGGTGTTTTAGCTCTTGCAAAACTTTGCCACATTTATCATTGTGGGATGCTTTCCGTGTAGGTCCAGTCCCAGCATTACCTTCAAAATACCACAAATACAGAAAGTGCAATGCCATGTTCAGCTGAACAGCAGAAACCGCCAGTGCAGGAAGGTACAGCCTTGCATTTAGCAAAGATCGTGTTGCGTGATATCTGGAGATATCTTTGTGCTCATACTTTCCAGATCTGTGTTTTCTGTATATTCAGGTATCTCCTTGTCATCTTCAGTGGGACACTACATGCACAGGGCTGCTGCACGTCAGGTTCTGCCACGGTTTTCATCACGTGCTTCTGCTTTCTCTCTGATCTTTTTTTCTTGTGTGTGTGTGCTTTTTCAAACAAGACAGTGTGTTGGGCTCTGGCACCTCTGGGATTAATACCACAAGCCTTTCTAGAGAGCAGGTCTTGTGACAGCAAAGGGTGTAGAAAGAGCAGAGCTGACCAGTGGACACAGAGCTGTTGTGCAGTTGTGTTCAGTACCATTGACTCAGAGCATGAAAATTTGCTTTTTTCTTCCCCTATGCCTCTTCCTGTTACTTCTCCACTTCTTTCACAGAAGGTATCGAGCCAAAAGTTGCCATCCTTTCTCTTTGGTTAAATGGTTAAGTCTGTTTCCTAGCCAAGTCACAGCCTCTTTATTTCTTCAGGTCAGCTTGCTGGCAGCTCACTCCTGAAAGGTGGAGGGGGCCACCCAGAAGCTGAGATTCCCTCCTGAGGCAGACATTTCGTAGCCTGAGCACTTGCTGATTCATGTCTCCCCTGTAGCAGGATCACTGAAGCTGCCAGCACCAGTGCTACGCACAATGCCCGTATGGTCAATGTACAGACTTTTGTTATGATAAGTGAAAATTGCAGTCAAACATCCATTTCCAGATGTTTCTTTTCAACAACATAATGTTTTGCGTTTGGAGTATCTGGAAAAGGTCAAGCCTGGCTCCTGCTTTCAGAGGAGGGTGGTATGGGATCACAACATGTGCCCGCTGCAAAGCTCTCGTCGGGACAGGCATGTATGGCCGGATCCAGTGACCTCCCAGCCTTACATCCACCTCTGCTCCCTTCTCTGCAGGCTTCCGGCTGAATGCCTCCTCTTGGCCCATGTTCCTTCTGAAGACTCTGAATGGAGCAGAGATGGCTCCTGTCCGGATTTTTCACAAGGTATTTTACTGTTTGTGAAGACATCCTTCTGGCGTGTCCCCTGTACTGCAGAGCACCAGAATCACAGCCGCTTTCTCCTGTGAGGTCCGTTGGTCCCGGAGGAGCTGAACACGTGGCCCAGCGCTGCCACACGCTGCTTCCCTAGGGACACGTCCGTACCCTCTGCTGCTGCGTCGAGCAGGGGTCGGGGTGCAGACCGTGGTCTACTGGGAAGGTGGGCTGCAATGCTTGGGCTTGAGAGATGTGCTTGTTTTCACCTGGGCAGCGGGTGCTTCTCCAATTCTATATGTAAAAGTCAGCACCTCTCCCTGAAGCTTTTTAATGTACCAGAGCTTGCAAGGAATGCAGCTACCTCGTGTTGCTTGTGAAGCAACAGTGCAAGTATGATTTCTCAGTTTGTATTCTTGCCCCCTTAGTGAAGGGAGAGGGACAGAGACCAGTCTGGGAGGCGTGTGCCATCATATGGGGTGGTTGGGGTGGTTTTACTGTATCTCTTTGTAAAAGACCAGGCAGAGTGAGCCCCTGATAAGGATGGCTGACGGGCTTCTCATATATCTAGCAAAGCTGAAGGGTGGGGAAAGAATGATGGAAAGAGACTGTCACATCTCAGCTTTTCCTGCTCTGGTTGAGATACAAAGTGAGAGTATCCTGCAGAGGCTCTTTTCGTCGGAGCTTTGTTTTCTGTCATGCATGACAGAGTTGTCACAGGGTGCAGTGTTAATGTAGCGCTGTCTGGATTTGGTCCAGCAGCCTGGTGATGATAGAGCAGTCAGTAACGGACTTTGTTGTCTCATGAACGAAAAGGCACATGGCTGCATAGCTAGGCCAACTCATGCACACCTAATCGGGGTTCAGATCTGGCCCACTAGCTCCCTTCTCCATCTGCTTGTGGAGGTGAGTGCTGATGGAGAAGGCAGCCCTGGTCTGGGGAGGCACTGGCACTCGCTGAGAATATTTTCAACTTCTTGTAGGAACCACCATCTCCATCCCAAAACTTCTTCAAGACAGGTATGAAGCTGGAGGCAGTGGACAGGAAGAACCCTCACTTCATCTGCCCGGCCACCATTGGGGAGGTGAGAGGTTCTGAGGTCCTCATAACATTTGATGGCTGGAGAGGTGCCTTCGATTACTGGTGCCGATATGATTCCCGGGACATCTTTCCCGTAGGCTGGTGCTCGCTGACTGGAGATAATCTGCAGCCTCCTGGAACAAAAGGTAAGGTCCACGTTGTTGTTTTGCTGTCTTTCTCATCCACTCATCTCTCAAAGGGCAGCAAAACAGGCAGACGCTAGCAGCAAGGACATCTGGGTGCTGTCTCAGGCTTTCTTACCACTGTTTCATGTGTGGTGAAGGTACAGATGATCATACCTGTTGGCAGTGTAACAGGCAGCCTGGCATCAAGGTGCTAGGCAGCAGCCATCTGGAAAGACGGGCAGCATGGTGGCTGTCTGGAGGGAAGGCGATGCTGTGTCATGTTGTTCCATTCCTCTTCAGGAATTTCCTCAGTCTTTCCTGTGTCCCTAGGACACACAGAGACCTTTTCCCACAGGAACTGGGCTATTTGGAGATATAATAAGGAAATAATGAGAGAATTATCTATCTTTAAGTAGCCGGACTGCGCCAGTTCGTACTTCTGACAGCGCTATCTTGCTGCGCCATTTGCTACAGTCTCTGCTGGAAAAAGCAGGTCTGAGGCAGTGCCTGTCGTGTTCCTAGAGCTGTGGTGGTTGGTTAGGGATGGTACTGGGGAGCTTTCTGCCTTGCTGATGCCTGAATGCTGGCTGTTGAGAGTTTCAGCCATGTGTCTAGCGTGCAAGTGTGAGAGTTATTTGGGAACATGGGAGCTGGCACTGTCCCCGTGCAGGTCCCTCTACCATTTGCTGGCTGGCAAGTTCAGCGCATGCCTGGCAGTGAAATTAAAAGCAGGAGAGGAACCTCCCTGCCCAAGCTGAAGGATTACTTAGGAAAGGCATTTCTCTGATGAGACAGTTCCTCTTGAAAATCCAGGGTTTGTGCAGTGCATCGGGCTGGTGCTATCCTGCGGCCCTGTGGTGGCACCGGGCCTGTTGGTGCCGCAAGGCTGGCATCTGGGCTCGTGGCCCGGGGCTCGCCTCACATGGTGGCCTGGTGGCCTGCAGGCCATGCTGCGAGCTCCCCTCGGCTGGGGATGGTTTCTGTTAGGCTGGGAGCTGGGAGGCACTTATCGTGCTAAGGCTGCTTATCTCGGATGCCCGCGTCCAGCCGTGGTGTTCCCAGCCTCTCCCTCGCTCCTGACCTGGGGCCGGGGGCTCCTGCCCGGTGTCCCCGAGGTGCTCCTCGGGCACCGCACCGTGGGCAGGGATGTGTTGGTGGCGGGTAGGAGCTTTTGTGCAGCTAGGGGCGGAGAGCTCTGCCTCACCCCTCCCTGTGCCAGCGGAGAGTGCCCAGGATCCCCCGATCCTGGAGCAGCACGGTGGTGGCCGGGTGCCCTCTAAGAAGTGCTTGTTCCCTCTCACCAGCCCGTCGCAGCTTTCCCTTGTGTATTCGCTCAGCCTGCAGGGACTCTGTGGTTCCTGCTCACGTACAGAAACAGTGAGCGGAAGGCACATCTCCACGCTCCCAGCCAGAACACTTGCTTTCAGGCAGATTTCTGCTCTCTTTGGCAGGTATTTCAGTTGCTGCGGCGGCAGCAGCAGGGACTGGCAGAGGTTGTGTGAGCCATGCAAAAGCGCCGCAAAGTCGGGATCGGCATTGGCTTTGTGGTATTTTACTTTCCTCTCTGTGGCAAGATTTTCCTTTATCCCCGTCCTTTCCTGTCCCAAACTTTTCAATTTCCGCTTTGTGGGATTAAACCAAAAGAAGGGACTTCTGGGAACTTTCCTCCTCTTTCCCAATCTGAATCCCTCCCTTGTTCGTTTTCCCCTCAGCCCAGCCTTGCAGGAGGGCTGAGCTCAGCTCCCCCGGGGCCTGTGAGTGCTGCTCTTGGCAGGCCTGGAGGAGGCTTCACCGCAGAGGCATCCCCGTTTCCTTTAGCTCCAGGAACCGTTGCAGTAAAGCTTCCTGCTGAACCGAGGGGGTTCCCTTCCCGGCAGGGAGAGCCACAGCCAGGACTCTTGGTATAACTGCACCTACACCGGGCTCTGCACCCGTACCAGCCCCGCCGTCTAGATGGGTGCCGGCGGGCTGAGTTGCAGCGCTTGGCAGAGTTGCGGAGCCCTGCAAAGAGTTAACTCCAGCGAAGTTCGTGGCTTCCTAGGGCTGAACAAAGAGAAATGAGCTCATGTTAAAGGGAAGCAGAACTTCAAAGAGAACAGGCATGTTTGTTTAATGCTGGCAACTTAATTCAGCTCTAATCTGTCTCTTCTGGTGATTGCCAGCAGAGGTGGAGGAGAGCGGGGTTTCTCCTGGGCACATCCCTCCTCCTCCAGGCCTCCCACTCCCACCCGCGTTTGCTCAGTGGGGCGGCTGCGAGGGCTCTGGTGCTGCTGGGGCCGGGCCGGCCGCTCCCCGGGAGCTTTCCAGAGGGCATGGGTGTGCGGAGGGAGGGAGCAAAGGGAGCCCAGGCAGCGCGGAGGAACGGCCCTCGCCTCGCCAGGCTGGTAGTTGCAGTGTCGGCAATAGCAGCGCCGTCAGGACGTGGTGGCGGCCCGCTGGGAGCGCTTGGCCGTGCCCAGGCAGCCAACTGCCTGCCCGGCTTCAGGCCGCCTCTGTACAGCACAGCCCGGGGACGGGGCTCTGCCAGGCACACCGTGGGTGACCCACAGCCATGGGGTACTGACACAGGGCAGCCGGAGCGGGGTAAGGGTGGAGGTGGGGTCTTTTTGGACGGAGGGGCAAGGCAAAGCGCAGCAGAGCTCATCCCGTACACCTTGGGCTCTCCGTGACAGCAGCTGGGGAAAGCAGGTCCCCCTGCCCGTCCCAAAGGGAGCTCCCCACCACGCCAAGCAGGCACCCCCAGTTGTCTCTTGGGCAGGAATCCCCAGGTCTGCCCCACCACCCCTCACACTTGGTGCTCGGCACCTTCAGTGGATTTTCGTGTTACACACGTGCTCGTACGCCCTTACCCGCACATCCTGGGCTTTTAGGAACATAAGGTGTGGGTGGGCTCGCTGTCAGACGCAGTGCTGGTTTGACCTCCGCTCTCAGGACAGACTGTGTTAATGGCATTTTCTGCACTCACCTTGCACGGGGGATGATGGTGACTTGTAGGTTCACCTCAGAGGTTTATATGTCTTTTTTTTTTCTGTTTCTGGAAGAACTGTTTGCACATCCATTCGTAAAGAATCAAGCACTCATTGTAGAGAAATATTAATCTGTCATGGGGCATGTGCATAAAACAGCTGAGTTAAAGTTGCATGGGGCATTTAACCCAAACTTACTGCAAAGGCTTTGGACTTTCCTGTTTCATGGTGGTGCCGGAGTTCCAGGGTGAAACAGAGGGAAAATGGTGTTTCCCCAGCTTTAAGGTTAGCAGCACACAGAAGCATGGCCAAAATCCGCTACATGCAGATCGTTTCAGTAGAACTCAAGATGCAGAAGTTTTCAGTAGAAGACCCTGAAGCTTTGTTGGGTAGAGAAGGAATAATTCACATATGAGTCACACAGACTCAACAAATATTGTGGCAGATAAGGGGCAGGAGATAGCATGTTTCTCAAGCCATGAGCTTGGAGGTTTAAGTTACACTGTGACGCACGTGATGAGAGTACCAGGCTGTGGACTGCTGGAGTGTCAGGTGGCAATGTAAACTGGGAGGAAGCAGAGACTGAAGGAGCAAAATACGTACGCCACATAATACTTTTGGAAAAACTTTTGGCATGCACTTTCCGTTTTCTGAACTTCGTACTCCTCGGGGAGTCTGTGAGTAACAAGCTTTTGCTGCTCTTAAGCAGGGCAGAGAAACAATTCTGCTCTCAGGTCAGTGGCATCAGTAGAGCGCAGATTTGGAAAGCCGATTTGGAGAGTCCCTCTCCATTATAAACAGGACAGAAAATCAATGCTCAAGATCAAGCTAAAGAATGAGGGTTGTTGCTTAGTTACTTTAAGTCATGTCTGGGGAGAAAGAGAGCGGGAGAGATGCCCACAAACCGCAGTGCAGCTGCTAAGGATCAGGGCAAAGCAGATTGAAGAGGGAAATACCAGGCTGTGATAAAAATCACTGGAAGAAAGAAGAATGAGATAAGAGGCTGCCTAATGACTGTCGTTTTCGGGGCACCTGCCCTCAGCAGGGAGGTGGGTATAGGGGAAATCCCCCATCAGCCAAGGCATGGTCTGGCAGAGAGATGTCTGCCGCTTTTATCTGTGGGAAGATTGGCTTTTCACAACCGATCACAGACTAGAGGAAAGTTCAGTCCTTTGTAGTCAGTGAAGTACACATTGGAAGAGGTTCCACGAGGAGTTGTTCTCCTTTCTGAAGTGGTTTGTGAAAAGGAGAGCTGTAAACCCCTGAGGAAAGCAAAACCAAGCAGGGGTCTTGCCAGGTCCTCTGCCAGGCAGCTTCCAGCTCGAAGCTATTCACCCAAGCAGGTGATGCTCCTTCCTCTGCCTCGTGTCAGAGGAGGAGGCCGGGTAGCGGGCTGGGAAGGGGAGACTGAACAGATGGGATCAGGGCTTGCTTTCTGTACACGCTGATTGTGGGAGCAGGAATCTATAGGGTTTGCTGCAAGATTTGGGTCTTTGCATAAGGAAGCATGCAGAACTCTTGTATTCATTACGTGCTAGCTTTACATTTCAAGGAAATGCATGTGTTGTTGTGGTTCTCATGCTGCAGTGTTGGGAACTGTAACTGTGATTCACTTCAGACAGCGTGAGGCACACACAGGACCCCCAGGAGCCCTGGTGATAGCTCAGCACCGGGGGCTACATGCGTTAGCCCAAGCAGCACCGCTGCGGGAAGGGGCCGGGGCAGGGACAGTCTCCCCCACTTTCTTGAAAAGCATCTAACGTGCCAGGTCCTGAGAAATCCAGGTATGAGCTGTACCTGGACTGGGACCTTCCCCACGCACCCGTGCGCACACACCCCTCCTCCGCGGTAACAGCGTCCCTGAAGTCTGCTCATCCTTGTGCAGCGGCACATCCCTGCTGGAGGGCAGGGAAATGCTGTAACCCTCACAACGGGGTGCAGGGCACCGCCGCCTGCAGCATCCTGCCCACGGCCATGAGCATTGCTGTCAAATCCATAACTCGGGAGGTCTGCGCGCCTCTCCTCCCTGTGGGTTATGTCTCCTTCAGCTGCCAGACACCTCTGGAGCTGCTTGGTGGTGGCTGCGCCTAGTGCAGGTGGGTCCCTTACACCTCCTTACGCCCTCCCGGATCCCTGTAGGAGAGGTGATGCTGTGCTGGGCGCCGGAGGCAGCAGCAGTGAAAGCGTTAAGGCCAGGCGGGCAGGAGCTGGAGCAGCCTGGGCTGGAATTCGGAGGAGTGGAGCTGCTGCCTTGGCAGGAGCCCAGCTGGCAGCGGGGCCTCGGGCTCGGGGAGCGCCGCTGCGGGGCTCGGCCAGCCGGCGGGGAGCTGCAGAGCGAGCACCGGGCCCTGCCGCAGGCGCTCGCCTGCCCTGCCTGGGTCTTTGCTGCTAGCTGTCGGCACGCGGCTCCCTCTCCACGGGCTTGGCTGGCTTGCGAGCGCTTCCAAGCAAAAGTTAATAGTTTTACCTAGCCACCACGGGAGTATTTTGAAGCGGAGCTCACGGACGCTCCTGGACTTGCCGCATGCTGGGTCCCGCCGTGCTCGCAGCAGCGCGAGGCTGGAGGCACAACACACGGAGCTCATGACGTCCTTCTCTTGCCACCCTTGCTGCCATGCGATTTATTTATTAACTGCTTGGCGTCTTCAAAGGAAGACGATCATCAGATGCTAGATTTTCTGCCCACAGGCGAAGGTAATGTTTGCTTTCTGACTTCTCTTTATTTTTGATGTTGCTCGGTTTCTCTTCCTCCTTTGGGAAGGGAGCAGGCAGGTGGCTGGAAGCGCCTGTCGGGAGTAGCTGGCAGGGTGACGCTCAGGTCAGCTCCTCTGCTTTAGTGCTGGGAGGAGATGCCGATTCCTGTCACTTCAGGGTCTGGAGCTTGTACCTCAGGCTGGTGCGAAGCCAGGCTCAGGAAGCTGGTGAGGAGAACGGCAGGGCCGGGGCCTCCGGTCGGTGGGGTGGCTGGGGCCTCACACTCCGGTGGAGCTACGTGCCGGCATCCAGAGGGGTCACGCACAGAAGCTCAGCATTTGCCCCTGTGGCCGCAAGCCTTGTGGACACACAGCCGGGTACCTGCGGATGCTGCCTTCGAGACCACCATCAGGAGCTGCCAAGCACCACCCTTGACCTGTTCGGAGCACAAAATCACGGGTTTTATCCGTAACCCCAGCTGGGCTGGGACGTGTGTGCTGGAATCCGTAATGGGGTGGAGGTCTGGGCGCTCCGCGGGAGGGTGAACTGCGCCTTCCTCCCGCTGCACGAAGCTGCAGGTCAGTGGCTCAGGGGGAGCACGGAGCCACTGCGTCGGACACCTGGTGTTACTGTGTGATGTGCTGGGACTTGCAAGAGCTCCAGGGAGAAGAGCTGACCTGAGTTTCCACTGCCCCCGTCTGTCCTTAATACCAATGTCACAGCTTGAATTTTCCTCATGCATTTTATTCTAAAATTCTTCGTAACCCACAGAGTCCGGATGCTGTTTAGGATGTTTCCTTCCCCTTTCCATCCTGCCTTTTGGCCTAAACCAGACCTCTAAAAACTCCAGGCGTCGCTGAGTCACCGCAGGACGGTTCTGCGGGAGCGTCACTGGTGGAAACCTTCCTCTCCTGGGACGAATGAAGCTGGGCCTGTTGCTCCCCTCCTGCGGGGACTTCGTAACGCTACTTGTGCGGGTGGGATGCGGTGCAGGGCTGTGCACGGTGCTTGTGTAGGCTGGAGGTCTGCACGTTTTTGGGAAGGAGCCAGACAAATGTAAGGGCTTTTACATCTGCTGGTCTAAATGCAGGGTCTGGCTCAGGAGCTGCTGCTGTCTCTTTGCCTCGCCATCATCACTGACAGGTTTGGAAGCAGAGTTAAGCAGGCCTCAAGTGTGCTCTGTTCAGTAGGTTTTATGCCTTCAGGAGGGCAGCAGGGAGAGCCCCATTTCCCATCGAGCTCCCTGCAGTGCTCCAGCTTCTGCAGAGCCTGGTCTGACCTGGGACACACCGAGCTCGTGTCCTCTCACTCGCCTTTGGTACTGTACGATGAAAGAGACCCCCTGTAGCCTCTGTTTGGTGCAAATGCTCTGCCCAGACCCTCCGGATTATGTCACCCAGGCCCAGAAGACATCAGGGCGGAGGCCTGAGGAAGTGAAGCTGCATCGTCCTGAAGCCGGTCAACGGTGCTGGAACTGGAATTGAAAGGTGCTGGTTTGTACTGTGAGATCAGGGCAGTGAAGCAATCTTGGTCTGGTCCTGGTGCTTTTTTACAGGGTCCTGAAAAACTGGTGATGGCACAGAGCAGGGAATCGGAAGAGGACAGAGGCCTTTTACTGCTCAGGTATCTGTTCAAGTTCAGATTTAAGCTTGTTAAAAATTAAGTCGCACAGCCTGAATGCACAGTCATGGCCGAACATGTCAGGATGGCTCCTGGAGCCCGTCATTCTGGATTTGCTTCAACCCCAGGGCTTCCAGCCCACGTGCTCTGTGATGATTCAGGACGGGAAGAAAGCCTGGCTGGTGTGAGTGGGGACACTCGTCTCCAGGCACACTCCTGCTCCCCCGTGGGTGGTTCGGGTGCACCCTGAGCTGCCTCGTTTTCCCCTGGCAGGGACAGGAGTCTGGCGTTCCGGGAGCAGCAGCCACAGAAGAGTTTGAGTTTGAGTTAAGCTCTGTACTGGGACATGGAAGATGCTGAGCTTGGATGCCCTTCGAGGCTTCACGTTGAGGATTTAGTGCTCCGAGTCTATTTTCTGCCTGTCACCTGCACACAGGTGCCAGCTGTTGGTGACCGTAGCTTGGTCCCCAATAGGGGTGCTGTTTCTGATGCAGACAAGTGCTGGAGGAAGCAGCATGATCTGACCAGATTTTTCTCCCAAAGGCTTACAGAGGCTGCGTGCAGTTGGTGAGACAGTTGTGAACTGAGCAGCCCACATGCATGCAGGAGAAATGGGCCTGATCCAAAGATACCTGAATCTTGGTAGGATTTTTCGCAGTGACACAGTGGGAGCAGGAGCATTACGTTATCTCATGACCTACTGAGTAGTTTCTTCTCTTTGTTTCCTCCCTGTTATTCAGAGAAGTTGGAAATGTTGTTGAGCGCAGATCAGGTTCTGATCCTGGCTTTGGTAAACAGGGCTACGTTGCCACAGCGTGCATTTTTATTGAATCCGGGAGCTTCATACTGAATATACAGCCCAACTTGTTATAACGATTAGACCTTTTGCAGCTTGTCAGTTCTCCTCTTGATCTTGGTATTTTTATGACTTCTGAACAGCTTTAATAAAGAACAAAAGGTGGAATAAACTGCACCCACTAGCAGTCTCCTTGTTCTTTGTGCTCTGAGATGTTGAAGGTGTTCTGCTAATATTTAACCAGGAAGCCAAAGCTAAAAAAAAGAGCTTCAGAGAAGATCAGAACAAGCAGAAACCCCAGGAACAGTTCTGAATAGCCTGAATACTCTAAGAGTACAGAAGCGTTTTGATTCTCAACGTGGGGTTTTGGAAACGAGATGATAATCAACTCCCAGAGGCAAAAGACACAATCAGTTAGTAGATTGACTGCGGTGGCTTCTCATGCCACCTATTTTAACTCAAGGAATGTCCTTGAGCTCGCTGGATATTAATAGCAGCATAGCCACGCTGCCGCAAGCTTCCTGCAGGCTGTAAATCTGGGGGTGGTGACCCCTGTCCTGCTCAGGCTGGCGTGGCTGTGCTTGCACGTGCTGAAGCCTTACTGGTCTGCAGGTTGGTTGCATCCTAAGACCGTGGCTCTGTGACTTCCCTGAGGACTACTGCGTGGACCAGACATGGGTCAGTCATCCCCGATGCTTTTGGCAGCCTGCTCTGGGTACGTACCGAGAAGGCTGCTGGCCGTCCTCAGGGCATTCAGCCCGCTGGCGCTGCACTATGATGGTTCTCCCGGGGTGTGGAAATGAGGTTGTTTGGTGTGGGCGTCTGTGTCAGACGGAAAATGCCGGCTCCTCTCATGCACCATCCGCTGAGCAACTCCAGCGGCTCCAGCTGAGCTCTTGCTGCTGGAGTACTCACCCTGGGTGCTGTCAGGAAAGAAACGATCTCCACTGGCTGAACTGGCTTCAGGGTAATCAAATTAAGCTAGAGTATTGAAGTTCAGATTTTGACTTGGTTTTGGTCTCATTTTGACAATAAATAAATGGCATTGACATTTCTCCTGGAGCATCCTGGTTGACCCTGTATGTTGTCCCTTACCTGCTAGTGCATCCCTTCGATCAGGAGTCTGAGGGTCAACTCTGCTGATGTTTTCTCACACTGGAGCTGGCTTGGTTCTCATCACCCTTTTATAGTTCAGACTTTTTCTGTTTTAATTCCATTGTTGCTGATTAAAGGAACTCACTGTTACAAGAGGTTTCTTTTTGCAGTGGGCTGGAGAAGGTAAGGCTATTGAGGGGGTTATAACAAGGAAGAGTCTGTGCTGTGTTGCAGCCAGTTTATTTGTGATAAGAGGTACCAGGAGGGGGCTTGGGGGAAAACTGCTGACTTTGGTTATGAAGAGGGTGGTTGTAGACAAACGTGGCATCTGCTTGTCCTTTGCATTTGAACCATATTCCCTGTGGGGTCCTTGTTCTCTGACCTGGTGGCTGGGCTTGAAGGAGGACCCGTGCTCCAGACTGGCTGAGTTTGGTGGCCCCTGTGCTCTGGGCTGTGCCAGCCAAGCAGCAGCTTCTGACTGGCCTTGCAGAACTGGGCCCAGAATTAAGTGGTGTGAGTGCTGGAGAAATAAAACCCAATGCCGGCACAAGCCGAGGCCAACAGCTTTGTGAGCTCTGCAGGGCCTACACATCGTGCTGGACACTGGCTTGTACAAACGAGTATTTTTCCAAGGTTGATGAGGATACTCTATAGCGTAAGTAACTGTGCTGTCTCAGAGAGGGCTGTAATTTTGTTGAGGACTTCGTGTGCAATCCAAATCTACAAGATAAATCCCTTGAGCCAATGGGAAGTCTAGCCCTGCTGTCCAAAACTACTATTTTTCTCTGCAGCGTAAATCCCTGGGCCGGTTCTGTTCCCAGCACGGTCTTTCTGCTCCTTCGCTTTGCCTTCAGGGAGCAGGAAGAGGGGATGGTAGGGAGAAGAGGGGCTGAAGGAGTAGTGCGCTGCTCCTCCAAGCTGCAGCCGTGTAACTGGCAGCGAGAGACGTCTGTTATCGATTGTGCAGATGCTCCACAGCAAACGTGCCAAGAGCTTAGGGGCTTACGAGATGCTCTTTGGGGAGAAGCTTGCGTGGCTTCTTCAGTGGTGGCAGGCGTGATGCCTTTTTTTCCTTACCCAAATGCTAGCCTTTGCAGTTTATTTTCAAAAAATAATAATGCATGATGCAGTTTACCCATTCCTTTTATAATGCTACCCAGTTGGATGTAAAACAGTTCGTTTCTTTCCTGTACTGGGGAGAAACAGAGACCTGGGTTTTGGAACTAATCTGTGTGCTCAGCACTAAACTGAAAATGACTTTTTCTGAGGAAAACAATTTGGACGTCCTCACTCTTCACAGCGCTGTCCCTGTCTTTGTGTCTGATCGTGAGCCAGTCCCTTATCTCTGTTTATTTTGCCATCGGCAGAACGGGACCGTGCTGACCCCCGGGGCATCTTGATGAATAAGTCTATTATGTTGCACATCCGTAACACTTGTTGTGCCAGCTCTCAAAGCACTTCGCCCCCATGTTCAGGAATATCCGCACACGTATGTTTATGTTGTTTAAAAGCACCAAGAACTATTAAATGACTAGCTGCTACCAGGGGATCCAGGAAAATGGGGAAGTGGGAGAGCATCGCTGACCAATGTCCCTGCCTCAGCCCGTGTCCGGGTTCTTGGTGCACGAAGCAGCAGCTGCGAAGCCCGCGTCCCTGCCTGAGGGGGACACCCCACTCCCTCCTGGTTGCTTTGTCCGTCCCGCCCTTGCGTGTGAGCTCCGTGGTCCTCAAGCTTTGTCCTTTGCTCAGCCTCGTGAGTCTGCCTGCCAGGTAGAGCTGACATCTCAGCCAGCTTCTTCCAGCCAGCAAGAGGGGACCTTGCCTTGCAGAGCAGGCAGCGCTCCCACCGGACTGCCCTTACAGGCTCCCGGAGGGGATTTGTGCTGTACCCAGAGGTGTAAGTGTAAGTCACCACTCAGTGCTCTGGTGCTTGAAAGGCCCTGGGTAGACTGAAAATGCGTAATCACGTAGCTGCATTGCAGAGAAGGAATTGGGATGTGTATTAAAAATCGCTGTCTCTGAGAAGTTACTAGGAACCGGTTACAAACATTAAAAGATGTCTTAGGTTGTACGCTAAGAGGAGGAGCCAAAGTGCTGTGAGGGGACTCCTCAAAACGCTCCGTCTGATGGGGGTTTGCCTACCCGGATCAGTGGGGGCAGGTTTGGGGTGCCCTGGCAGGGGCAAGGCAGAGCTGAGCCCTGGCTGAGGGCATCCCCAGTGCGGCTGAAACGTTGGAAAAGAGAATCCAGGGATCATCTGCAGGTTTGGTGGCTTTTTGCCCTTTTTTTTTTTTTTAACAGCATAATGAGGATTTCTATTCAGTTGGTTTCTACCATGACATCCAGCGGTCCTCATCTGCCATCTGCCACTCAAAGCCGAGTCTTTGTCCTGTCTCTTTTTAGCTGCTGCTGTGCCCAAAGCTGATGTTCTTGTGTGATGGGTCCTGCAGCCCAAGTTTTCTCTCCTATTGTCACCAAGGTCCCCTGCCGCTCTGTTGCCCTGGCTCTCAGTGTCCTGGGCTCTCTCTGGAGCTTGCTCATGCGCTGCAGTGTCCTGTCTGCCCTGGAAAGCATGAACTGTTAGAAAACTTCCTCGCCTCCCTTACCTGGTGAGAATGACTATTTGCCCCTACCTCTTCTAAGCAGTGATTTAGCCCTACAGAAACCTTCCCTCTTATCCCATGGCTCTTCATCTCTTATAAAAAGCCTTTGGTGAAGAATGTGGCTTTGTGGAAAGGGAGGCAGGCTGTGTCACATCCATCCATGTGCTTGCTCTCCCTTTCACACTTTCTCAGGTTTGTGAGTCTGGGCTTCTGGTACAGACGCCGTACTGACTGCCCAGGTTGGTCGGACTCATCTTGAGGGCTGTGTTTTCAGATAAAACCTCCATTTTCTTTTGGGAAAATGTTTTAGCCCAATAAACTTCATGCTTCATTAAAACTGCCTCCTTGGGTTTGGCAAGTGTTAGGGTGAAAGGAGCGGACTGTGGTGCACAGAGGGGCAGCCTTGGTAGTGCAGAGTTGGGTTGTGAGCTCTGGGTTTGGATTTGTGTAAGCAGACCCTGCGGGTCCAGAACAGGGTTTTTCTGCTCTTCAGCTCCAGAAGAGCCAACTGCAGTCTTGAGTTGTTCTTTTTCATATATCCATGCGTGGTTTTACTTAGAGGTAGGACACTTGGGACGTCCTGCAGTACTAATACTGGTCTGGCACTTGAGGAGTGCCTACCCCTCCAGCTGTCAGTGTTACCCAGCACGTCTGAGATGCATCACAAGGCGCAGTGAGTGCTGCTGAAGGGTTTGTAAATCCCTCAGCGCAGTGCCTTGGGAAGGTGCTGCGAGTAATTACCAGACTGGTTGGAGACACACAGGAATGCTGCCTTGAGAGCTGTAGATGTAAGACTTGTGCAAAAAGCAAATAGTTAATAGCAGCATCACTGTGACTTGTGTGACTTTTTTGTAGATGTATTTACAAAAATAAAGCAACCATAAAAATGCCACAGCTTGCACCAGTGGGATGTGTGGTGGCATCCACAGTGCACAGTGCTCATCCAAGCACGTGCAGACAATTAAAATAAGAAAACTGCAGCTCTGGCAGAACTTGTAGATTTCGAAGCCTTTAAGAAATGGGACACTGTCGTGGTGAGTGTTCGTAGCCCTTCTTGGATACAGCAAATGTATATAAGGCATTGCTTTGGTTTTTAGTAACCGCTCTTCTTCATGTGCTTGTCCTGCCCAAAAATACATGTGAAAGTGACAAATGGCCTGATCATCAGGACTAAAAGTACAGAGACAGATTTAGGGTGAGTGGTTTTGTGTTTTTGTGAATGCTGCTGTGTCACCACTGGCAAGTCAGATCCGGGAGGGGGACATTGAATAAAGCGCTTCATGGCTCCCAGCAAGCCTCAGTAGTCAAAAACTGAAACTAGACAAATTTTGTGGTTTAAGGAGGAAAAAAAAAAGCATCTTTGGGAGTTAATTGATCATGAGAACATCTAGAACGTGCTGAATCATGCAGCGCTTGGATCCTCTTGCTGTACTGTTGTGTTAGGTACATCCTCTGGTCTCTCAGCCTTAGGTCAAACAGGCGTTTCAAGCTGGAGTCCCTGCAGGAAATATTAGATCATGCGAATAATTGGATTCTGACTTCTAAATTCCAGGATCTGGAGGACTGTGCACGTTCGCTGTGCTCCAGGGCACCTGTGTCTCCCAGCTGCGCTCTGCCCCTTCCCCCTCTGCTCTGGCTGCCCAACTGCTGAGAGCTGGGGGCGCGTCAAACCTGGAGCCATCCTGGAGCCCAGGTTTAGCTCCTGCATGTGCTCGTGGTGGACAATAATGACAGCCTCTGCTTCGGGAAGAATCACAGAGGTTTGAAGCTTGCACATCTTGCTCTCAGACGGGCACTGAGTGCTGGTTCTTGTCAGGAAGTCTGGGTTTGGATGGCTGCATCCAGAGGATTCAGCCAGTTCTCAGCAGGGTGTTGGCAATTACACTTACCTTAAATGTGTGTCTGTAACCCATATCTTTGCTTCGTGCTTCTGACCACACAGTGCTGAAGCTGGAGCACAAAAAAACAGCAGTTGGGTGCCCTACAGGGTGTTCCTCCTAGATGCTTTACAATGGATACAAATGTCATTTTCAGTCTTCTCATAAACCGCCTGCTTTGTTTCAGGACACCCCAGTGGTCACTACTGCTATACCCAGAGGGAGGGTGCGTGACCTACAGCTGCATCCGAGAGCTCAGGAGCCCTTAGCACGTAAAATGGAGATGTCAGGTTTTGTGGTCCAGCAGCTGTTAGTAAATGCAAACTGGTAATTAGCTGGTGTAATGGACAGAAAGGTAGGGAACTCTTCTCCATCCTAAACCCTTCTGTTCCATATTTTATTGCATGTGTTGGCTTTTTTATTCTTACCGCAAGGACATAAATTTGTCTTCTTCAAGCTCAGACAAGCCCGAGAAGCTGATGAGTGACAAATGCTGCTTTCTAGTATGATTAGCAAAACCTCAAAGTGTGGACAGCAACTTATGTTTTATAGAGTCTCCTGTAAATAACAGTTTGAGTAACAGTGTGGTGTGTAGCTGCAGGTAATGCTGGAGCCATGTGCTGACTGGCAAGGGATGTTTTGGCGTTAGGAAATAGTCTTGAATTCTCTGTCAGGTCTCTGTTTCTGCAGGAAGCTCGGGACTTCTTTTTAAACTAATCCTTTGATGATTAATAAACCAATTAGTGATGTCAGTCTTTTCTTTGCCTCCAACTTCAGCAGTTTTTGATCCTGCATCTGCAGGGTGATGATCCTCATCGCAGGCAAACTGCTCCCATACCAGCCCAAAGAGGAGCGGTTCCATCCTTCCAGGTCCTGGTGCCTGTACAGCCCAAAGCAAGACAGTTCAGCGAGCTGAAGCAGCAGAAAAATTGCTCTCTTTAGTTCTCTGTTCCAGTAACGGGCTGAAATGATTGACCATGAGTTCAGAGAATGATGCAGGTTGGAAGGGACCATTGGAGGCCTGGGTCCTTGCCTAAAGCGAGGCCAGCTTTGGAGCTGTGTTCGGTTACTCAGACCCCATAGGAGCACCAAAGCCCTGAGGCAGAGGTTGCTTTTCTGAGTGACAGCAAACTTGATTTTTGAAGAGGGCCTCAAGTAACTTTTAGAAAATTTGGCTCTCCTGGTGGCGCACCACAGGGTGGAGGTGAGCGTGAGGGACAAGGGACAGGAGGTGGGGATGGCCCCGGCAGCTGCGCACGTTTGGGCTGGCACCACCACCGGCTGAACAAGACCCAAAAACTGCAGCTTCTGGCAGGTAAGGGGATGCGGGCAGTGGTTTGCAGCTGCAGGACAAGCAGCTCCCGCCTGCATATTCACCCCATCCTTGTGCCATCGGGGGCTGAAATCCTGGAGGAAAGTTTGCAGGCATGTACTGAAAAACCTTAGGCTCCCTTAGGAGACAGCCGGTCACCGCAAGGGCTCAAGCAGCGCGAGCAGCCGGAGCCCTGTGGTTTTTGGTACAGCACTGATCTCCCCGAGTGGCTGCTGTCTCCTTCTCCAAAAGCTGGTGGTGTGCAGCTCCAGTACGTCTGGCAGGGACAAGAGACATGAATTAGCACAGGCTGGTGGGTTTTTTATGAAATGAATTAGCACAGGGCGGTGGCAAGGATGGGCTGTCATGGCAGCAGCCTCAGTGCAATCTCCTCTGCTGTGGCTGAAAGAAATTGCCGTGTGCTCTGCACATACAATGTAAGGGGCTTTTATTTCTCTGAAAATAAAGCAGTGAGTGGTAAAGCTTAACATTAAATTAATGTTACTTTTCATATCTTTGTGACTGAAGTGGACAATAGAACTTCCTAGCATTTATTCTACCGCCAAAAAATGACTTTTTATTACAAAATTCTGTAGTGAAAGCGTGCACACGGGGAGTCCGCCTGACGTCAGTCACCTTTTCCCTGGCGCTGGGGTTTCTCTGAGATGCGGTTCAAGCTGGGGAGGGTACAGTTCAGCAGCTGTTTATTGCATCCTAACTTTCCAAATTTACTATTTCTGGTTTTGTGGTGTATTTTTTTGTTGTTTTTGTTTTTTTTTCTTTTCGTTTTTTTTTTTTCTTCTGGTAACTCAAGTTGCTTCACAGCTTGTCTGTAGAATCCTCAATTTCTCTTGAAGCTTAGCGAAACCTCGCTGTGGCACAGCTTTGTTCGGACACTTAGCGTTGCTGCAGAGTGCAAACAAAATGCCTCCCACTTTGTTTTACACATTGCTTTGATGTTTAGAAGTTTCTTTAAAGTACTGAGTTCTTTACCCGTGTTTATCCTTGCTCTGTCAACTGACAGGGTTCTAGTAAATCCCTTTACACAAACACTCCTCGGCTGAAGTCAGCTGTGCAGATGTACGGCTGGAGGCGCAGCGATTTGGCCGAGGGTACCTGGCCCTGCTGCTCCTCTCTGCTCACGCAGCTCACTGGGTGACACAGTAAGAAGCATTTGTGCTGTTGCATTCCTTTCCTTGCCAGCAAAGTAGCGCTGTCATTAATGTTATTATCTTAGACACAGCAAAACCCTGTGACTCTGTTTCTGTCACCACTCTCTGTATCCACCTGGCAGAAGAAGATGTTAGTTAGGAAATTAGGTAAATCTTAGGTAAAATCACTCAATGCCTGTGAGCTTATCAGCGGAATCCAACACAGAGCCTTAGTGCATGTAGTGCACAAAGGCAAGGAGATAAAGATTAAAAAAAAAAGAAGTTGAGGGCATTGTAACTCTTGTCCCGCTCACCTGAAGACCGGAGCGGGGCTAGTTCCTGGAGGCTGGCATCCTGGTGGCAGCACGGACCAGAGCCGTGCCTGGCAGGTGGGAGGTCTCGTGGTCCTGCCCAGCGAGGCACCAAAATGCCCCGTTGTTGAGCTGAATGAACGGTTTGCTCAGGCCGTCCGGGAGCTGGCAGCCAGGCACACGTCTCCTCTCAGAGTGGAAGCTGGTGAATGAAGCGCAGTCAGACCGGAGGAGCAGAGCAGGGTCCTCCACTTCCAGGGGCTCATTCCTGTAAGGCCAAAACAAGCAGCCACTGATGGGGCCGTACGCAGCCCCTCCCCAGCAGTCGTGCCGCAGCGAAGCAGTGAACAACAGCTCCCTGCCCCGGGGCTGCCAGGGCTCCTGCTCCTGCCTTGCCGCTGCCACCCCGCAGCCCAGTGATCCTCTCCAGACCCCTGAAACCTGGGGCGCAGCTGTTAGCTGCTCCCGAGGTGTCGGCAGGAAGGGGTTTCTTTGTCCTTGCTTAGGGTGGCTGCTTGGAAAGCTCTCATTAGAAAACCTTACATTCTCCTTATGCACCCGCAGTTGTCACTGCTGGTGCCGCTTGCCATCCTGGTATCGCTCCTCTATGGCTCTCTGCTTTCCTTGCCAAGGTTTTCTTCTTAACTATAACGGACCCCACTTCAAAAGGTAGAGGTCGGTTGTTTTTTTTTTGAAGTCACAGCCCCCGTGTTGAACACACAGTGAGGTTTCCAGGTCTGAGAAATGAGACATCGTAAATGTCGCTGTGCAGTTTTCAAAATATAGGAGTGCCGTGTTGTTTTCTTGTAGCAGAAGTTCAAAGAGGCATTGGTCTGCTGAACTGGGCCAGCTCATCTCCAGCCTTTAGTGGGGCTTGGGAAAGATGAATGACCAAATTCAGGGGATTTGGGGGAAATACACCAGAAACCTGGTTTTGTCATGGAAAGCTTGAGAAGATAAGAAGGATCGGACCGTGTGCTGTCTGCAGCCAGATACTGTCTCGTCGCTCACCTCTGGCAGTGCATGAGAGGAGCTGAAGTAACTGAGATAGGAGCTATTGCTCTGGGCTGGGAGCAGTCGTCCTTGCACGCATCAAGGACAGAGTGGTGCCTTCCCCTGCAGTTCACTGGTAATTTAGGGACAGAGCAAATCTGACTTCAGCCTCGAGAGAGGGGATTTCCAGCGCAGCCCTGGCTCTGTACTGTCAGGCAGGTCTTGACTGATCCTTCCCCTAGGAATGCTTTCAGAGCATCTTACCTGATCTCTGGCAGGTCTCCACTCGCAGATGGAAGAGCTGTAGGTGCCAGTTGTTTTCAGGAAGAAGGTATGGCTCGAAGTGCGATCCTTCCAGAGTTCAGCCTGCCCAGGCTAAGCCACAGCGCCCCACAGCTCAGGTGCTGAACCCCGGATCGGCGCGTTTGGTTTTTACTCTGGCATGGAGAGCAGTGGTCTCCACTCAGGGGATTGTGACTACTCCAGGTTTTTCCATATGACGCTGTTTAAAGATGGAGGCTGCTCTTGTTTTCATTCTCGCCTGATTTAATTATATTTGCTTTTTCTCTTTTTATTTCAGTTGTGATTCCAAAGAGCCCTTTACCTGCCTCCGAAGTAAACTCGGAGAAACCTAGCATGCACAGTAGCACAAAGACTGTTTTGGGGCATCAACAAGGGCAAAGGCGTCGCAAAACAGGGAAGAAGCGTGGTCGAACGACCAAAGCGCTAATCCATCACCCCATGCCTACACCCTCCAAGTCAGTGGAGCCTTTGAAATTCCCCAGAAAGAGAGGCCCAAAGCCTGGCAGTAAGGTAAAAGCTGATGCTGATGCAGGCGGGTGAAAAGCAGGTGCTGCAAGTTCTGCCATGGGATGGTGCATGCGTGTATTTGTGCACGTTTGTCTCAGCCTCTGGCTGTGTGACTGCAGCAAGTAGGAGACCAGAGGGGTGTGTGGGGCTGGGAATATCCCTCCGAGTCCAGCCTCAGAGTTGTAGAGAATGTCTGTGTCCTAAAGATCATTTCCATCAAGAAACCGTGTCTTTGGAGCTGCATTAGCTGTGAAGTAGCACGGCAAATGCTGTGATCATGACAGGTTGGCCAAATGGTGGAATAAGCTCTTCTGTCCATCATGTGTAGCTAGTCTAAGTCAAGCAGAGGTGGCAGATCTCAGGCTTGTTATTTTTTCGAGGATCGTGGTTTCTAGAATGTACACATATTGATTAAGTAGGTTCTTGAAACTCCCCGTCATCGCCATCAGAAGTGTGTCATGTTCCACAGTGCCTTGTTTGTTGGATGCAGAGAAGAGAGTGTAGTGATCATGGGTGGTATAGGAGAGCAGGGATAAAAGGAGAAATATCCTCATCTTTTTCTGCAGAGGAAACCTAGGACATTGCTGAACCCAGCACCCACCTCTCCAACAACCAGTACCCCAGAACCAGACACAAGCACTGTGCCCCAGGACGCTGCTACAATCCCCAGCTCTGCCATGCAGGCTCCCACAGGTAAGGGTCTCGAACTGCATCCTCGAAAAGATTGCACAGTTAGGAGCTGCAGCAGGCAGGAGGTGGCACGCCACAGCACTCCCACTTCTTCACAAGCACACAAACCAGCAAACCTTAAGATTCCACAAAGAAAGGCTGGCCTAACTCAGAGTGTGTCAGGAGGAAAAGAGGCACGTGAGTTCAGACCAGCTGTTCGTTTATCCCTATCCATACTGGAAATACGAAGCCATAGGAGGATTGCAAGTCCATCTGACGAATGCAGAGATCCCTTTCCCTGAGTTGTCACCTGCATGTTAGTGACTCCAAAGCCCTCAAAGTGCACTTCCTGTGGCCAATACAGCCCAGAGGCAGTACTGTGAGCAGCTGCACTCAGGAGTTCATAGTATGGGCTCTCCAAAACTGTGCCAGGCACAGCTGCTGAAGGTAGAGCAAGGTGCAGAACAGCTCTTGCTGAGCAGCAGTGGCCATGGGCTGTTCGGCACAAGCAGGGACAAGAGGCAGCAGGGAAGGAATAGCAGCAGCCAGTGCAGAGCATGTGCTCTGCTACAACTGTGAGATACAGCCAAAGGTGAATCTGGGCAGGAAAGTCTAATGCAAAGCTAGTTTTTATATGTTCAAGCACTGGATATGGGTAGAGCCCTCTGTTTCCACAGAACACAATTTTCAGAGGAACCCAAAGAACCCAGTTTCCCCCCAAAGGGAAGAATTGGGGCTGCATTCCTTCATTTCCTTTGAACATCTCAGCCACTTTACATTGCTGGCCCGGGAACCACACTGCAGCCTGCCTTTGGGAGCCTGAGCACTGGGGAAAGCATAGGAGTAATAGCAGCAGCGTGGAAGGTGAGCATGATGAGGCAGGAAGGTGTTGGAGGTGATTCTCCCCTAAATGTGACTGTTGTTAGGTTGCAGATAGGCACCTGTGATGGATTCGCTCACACTTTGTGAGTGATTTTACAGTCTTAAAACCTGGGCATCTCTATCTTTCAGGCTGGATTTTAGGCATCTGTTTCTTGATTTCTTGAGTGGGTTAATGGCAAACACATTTCTCATCTTGGCAGTTTGCATTTACTTGAACAAGAACGGCAGCACTGGGCCCCACCTAGACAAGAAGAAAGTTCAGCAGCTGCCGGATCATTTTGGACCAGCTCGAGCTTCTGTTGTCCTGCAGCAAGCAGTGCAGGCCTGCATTGATTGCGCTTACCATCAGAAAACAGTCTTCTCCTTCTTAAAACAAGGCCACGGGGGAGAGGTCATCTCAGGTGAGAACTGGCCTGCAGCACTTTGCCTTCAGAGATGTCATTGCAAGAATTCAGTCGCTGGAAGATGTCTCTCCTGAAGCTTGGTACAGTCACGGGCCAGGGGCAGACAGAAGATTTCTGTCTTCTCTTTCTTGCCAGACATCTGTGTCAGTGAAGCAACAGCTAGCGGCTGACGCAGAGCAGAGCAATAGCTTGTCCTCCAGGCCCAGCTGCTGGAGCAAGCAGCACGCAGCCCCGGTGCGAGCCCGCGGAGCGCTGTGCGTGGTCACCTCTGGCACTGCCTGGACCCCAGCAGGGGACGGAACGGGGGGGACTGGCAGAACTCCTAGTGGAAGGAAAAGCCGTACCGCGAAGCTTCTCTTCCCCTGCCCCCGAGTTTTAATTTTACTCTTAAGCCCCAGTTGACCCGGATGGCGGGAGTGCAGGCCCCTCCTTGAGCGCCTTTCCGCTCCCGGTACCGCGGCTTCGCAGCCGTGCAGCCTCGTCCCTGACAGCGGGTGCAGCAGGCTGGTTTTAGCCTGTCCCAGGGAGGCGAGCTCGCCAGCGCCCAGCCAGCGGAAGGCAGTGGCTTTTGTTTGCTCTAGTCTAGACCAGTGATGCTGAGATACAGAAGCTGGCTGTGCAGCCCTGGGCGTAGTCTCCTGCCTTTGCTGGGGGTTTACGTGTTGGGCTCTGTTTGTTTCTGTCTCCAGCTGTGTTTGATCGGGAACAGCACACTCTGAACCTGCCAGCAGTAAACAGTATCACCTACGTCCTCCGCTTCCTGGAGAAGCTCTGCCACAATCTCCGCAGTGACAACCTCTTTGGGAACCAGCCTTTCACTCAGAACAGCCACATGCAGCGCTCACACGAGTACGACCACGACAGGTATCTACCAGGTAGGAGTTGGGGCGGGGGCGGCGCTGTAGGGACCCCAGGTGCTCCGCGCCTTAACCCAGATTTTATCGTTAACTCAGGAGGCAGGAGCGTGTTTCTGAGCCCTCTCTGCAGGGTTCATTGCATCACAGCAGCGTCATGCACGTGCCCGCAGGGCTCTTTTTCGCTTAGCGTTCAAGTTGCCTTATTTTCTGCCTGTCAGTCCGATTTCCATCTCTGCCTGTAGGTTTCCGCTCATCCGTGCTGTCTCCCTGTCTTCCCTCCTCTCCTTGTCCCCTGGTCCTTCCCGCTTCCTGTAATCTGATTAGAGTGACTTCATCCAGCTAGGAATTAGTGAAAGCCTTTGCATAAGAAATAGAAGAGTGATAACAAGTAGTAGGTAAACTGTAATTAGAAATTTAATTAAATCCTACCTGAGCAGTTTCCAGCGTGGCCACGAATCTGCTGCCAGCAGTCCAGCCCTCAGCGGAAGCTCAGCCTGCTCGGGGATGGAAACACGCTGCAGCTATCCGAGGCAAAGGTGGCTTTGTTTTTCTTGGCAAGGCTAATGCTCCACTGCGTTGAAGCAGCACACCCCTGGCAAGATAGCTCATGCCACGATGCAAATCGTCAGGCTGCAAAACTGCTTTTAAGTGAAAGCACTGGGAAACAAGAAGAGCAGTAGTTTTCCCTGCAAGTGCTATGTGGTGGCAGCAACCCCGGGGCGACAGCTGCCTCCCAGGGCTGGCTGTGGGGCTCTGGGGGAGCTAATCCTGTAGGAGCTCTGCTCGAGGAGAGGATAGATGCTATCTACACCCTCATTACATGGTTGACACGTCTCGTGCTGATCTGCTCTCCTGTTACGCATCCTCCACTCTCCAAGCCAGTGAATAACTATTGTACCATTTGAGGTCTTTCAGAGTTAATCCTTTGGATAATTATGGCTCTTACATAAAGAGCAAGAAGAATTTCTAACGGAAAAGGATAAGGCCTTAGGAAAAACTACTTAAGGAAAGATTGAAAAGTGTGAGGCTTAGGCGCAACAGCCTGGTGCTTCAGTGCTTCGTGCATCTCTCTGTGCTCTGCTCCCCTGCCTCTCTGCTCTCTCCTGCCGCCCTCTCACTCCTGTGCTTCCAGGAGCCGTCAGTGAGGATGGTGAAACCAGCTGGGTGGCATGGCCAGGCTGGTGTTCAAAGCACACATGTTTGGGGAGGGGAATGGCAACAGTGCTAAGAGCATGAGGGTCCCGGGTGAGTGTCCTCTGCTTCCTCCGTGGCTGAGCAGCTGCCTGCAAGTTGGGGCTGTGCAGGGCCAGCAGGGCCAGGAGCAGGGATCCTTGCTGTGGTGTAAGGAGAGCTGTAGGAGGCTGCTTGGCTGCTGTGGCAGATACTGGAGCGGCTGGACTAGTTGCTGGAACTAGAGGTTACCCCTCTAGCTGACCCCCAGTTAGAAGAAATCTCCTTGTTTTTGTGTGGATCTACCTTGTCGTCATGAGATCGAGCAAAGCCAGAACGTGAGGAAGAGGCTCCCATGTCTGGGCATGGCAGCAGGCGTGGGTGGAGAGGGTCCTGTACCCCCCATGGGGCTGGTGGCCGCCGTGGGATGTCACGGGTGTCTGCACCGAGGGCTGGGCTGCCTGGCAGGGCAGGAAGGTAGGAGGAAGCGCGGGGGAAGCACAGGCAAGCCCCAAACGTGACACAGTCTTGAGATCTGCTCACCATGAGCTCTTTGTTAGAGTGTTTGCAGGGATTAAAGATTAACCACAGTCTAGAGAAGTGATAACCCCTAGTCCTGTAGTTCACAGTGATGTCTCAGGGATCTAACATCTCTCTAAAGCGCCTGAAAGATGATAAACATCTGTGCATTACAGTGATTTCTGGTGAGGGCAAAGAAACAGTACCAATAATGTTTAGAGGTTAGTGCTGGTCATGGAAGAATGAGGATGCGGTTTTATATTTGCTTAAATCAAACCAAGTGAGAAGGCTATAGTGGACTCGCCTCCAGCTCCGTGTGTCTTGCTTTGTTCCCTGTGTGGCTCAGGCACTCACGTGCCTGAGCAGGCCAGTTCTTCCAGAAAACAGTCACTGGTGGGAACTGGTCTCGGCTCCCAGAACAAACGCCCTTAACCGTGACACGAGCACTGCCGTCGGTGCGCTGGGGGACCCGTGGGTGTGCTCGGGGCAGAAGAAGTCTGCAGCAGCCGTAGGTCAGGCTGTGTTGCCATGGAGTTGCGACGTGGCACGCAGGCTCTGTAGGCCCTAGCCACAGAAGGCAGCAGGAATGGATCGAGTTACACATCAGAAAACTGTGGATTTGCAAGAAAATGGAAAGTTGACTATTCTTGATAGGAATAGAAGTGGGCTGGGAAATACTGTGTGCAGGTAGGTCTGATCTGGAGCTATCTGAAAACACGGACAGGATGAACCCTCTGAGCCACTGAGTTGGGATCCTGTTACTGTGGACACCACAGAATTGCTTTGATTAACTCTGGAGCTCCGTTTTTAATTAGTTGGGAATTAGTTTCTAGTCCAAATTTATTCTTGGGCTACTTGGTAACTGTGTCGTCTTGTCTTAACATCGTCTTTTAGCTTGACTTAGTTCCCCTCCTTCTGGAGGCCGTTAGAAAGCAGTTGTATCCTCTGGGGGAGCTTGCCTTCCATCTGTGCTGGTAAGAAAGGCTCTCTGCTCTCCTCACGTAGTGTTGCTTGGGGTCAAACTTCAGTGAGGTGACCAGAGGGCTACCCAGCACTCTGGGGAAGAGCTGGTGAGGGCCTGGTGCCACAGCACTGGCACCACCGTCTTCACAAGAAGCCACTTTTCATGGCTGTGTCCTTGTAGCAGGCGATGAGCGTCCCGTCCTGGTCATGTACCCTGTTCTTCCCATCCGTCATTGTCAGCTGCAGGTTCACAGCTCGCAGGGCAATGTGTCACATACATATCTGCGTTTTGCATCTGAATTTACCTCGTCTGGTACTCTGTTCTTTATATATTTTTCTCTGATCAAATACTGTCTTGCCTGGCACAACTCGGGAAGACGTCAACAGATTTCATCAGTGAACTTCTAAGATCTGTGCCAAAGCTACTATAAAATATTGAATGATGGTTTTCTATGACCAATGCCTTGCTGAATTCTAGGTAAATGAGATTGACCATGCTTCCGTTGTCTGATAAATGAGATATTTTCCCATGATACACAAGCTGTTGGGTTAGTCACCTCTGACGAGTGCCTACTGCAGTATGTGCTGTGTGTAAGTGCAGTGTTATACTTACCCTCCCTTCTGAACCTCTGAGAAGCCTTGCAGTGCTGCTGAGGTCGTACATGAGCATTCGGTTGCCTATATCATTTTTCCCCTTCTTTTTTAAACGCTAGCACTGTATTTCCAGTCCTGCTGAGCAGTCCATCACTGAGTTTTGTTAGAAGTCACTGCTGCAGACCCACTGCTGCAGACCCGTGCACCTTCTCTCTTGTTTTATTTCTGCTTCCTCCTGCACCCTCATGCCCCCCCTCCCCCCCAGCTTGAGTAAATTTGGTTATTTGATTTTTCCTTCTTAGTCGATGGTGTGTGTTTTCATTCCTGTCCCGTTTCTGTTAGCCTTTGGGCTTTGTCCCAGTGTTCAACATTGCTGCAATTGGAAGCAAAGCAGAAGGTGGCATTGGTATGGCTGGATTCAGGTGGATGTCCCAAGCACATCTCCACTGAGGCTTGTCACATAGCCATGCTCTGCAGACAGGGAGGAAGCACTGGTGCAGCCAGTGCAAGTTACAGCATCCTGAAGGGGCCACTTTGATGTAATGGGACGAGCTGAGCAGAGCCTGACTGTGACAGAGCCCATCCTGGCAGCACAAATGCTGGCATGGTCAGATGTACTCCCTCCCCACAGACCTTCCAAGTTAGGGAGGTGAAATATTCCCCAAAGCTGACCCATAATTCGCAGACAAGGACGAGCTTTTTTCCCAGTCTTTACCTTTCTGCATGATGTCCTCCAGCTCTGTACCCACACATGTGTTACTTTTGCAGTGGAGGACATAGTGCTGTCTTTTCCTTTGCGTTGTCAGAAGACAGGCTGAGTTCAAAGTTCACATCATCCTTGTACGTGCTGTCCTCCAAAGTGTACATCTCCTAGCTGAGCAGGTCCCTTTCATTGCCTGTAAATGATCTGCATGTTATCAGCATCCTTCTCTAAGTGGTATTTGTGTGGTTAGATGTGGGGTCCTTTCCTGCCAGCTCTTTCCCTCACTGATGATACACATTCAAGAGGTTTAAGGCATCCTTTGAACTAAGGGTATTTTCCTTTTCTCCTGATGATCCACAGCATGCAGCTGTGTGCGCACATCTATTTCCTTATTTTCTTAAAAACTGCCATTTAAACTGAGAAACCCTGACTGCAGACCTGCTTTGGTTTATCCTTCCTTTAATTTGCATTGACTTACTTTCTAATTCCCTGGGTTATTTGCAACAACCTGACCTTCTGTGTGTTTGCATTACTTTTACAATCAAAAATTTTTTAAAACACCCCCCCACACACAAAAAAAGAAAAAAGATAAAACCTTTAAAAAACATCACCTTCTGTTGCGGTTCTGTGACTGTTTGGTGAAGAAATGCATCTTATTCTACATTTAGAAATATCCAGAGACATTACTGAGAGCATTTGTTTCTCATCTCTGTCTGGGCACCGAATGTTTCTTACAGTGAACTGTCCTGAGGACAGTGCTAATCTTTCTAATAATATTTTGGTGGTTTTTGACCGTAGTCACAGGGAGTCCAGGGGCCTCAGTAAAAGCAGCTTCTTTCCTTTCCCAAAAGGATTTTGATAAAACAGGTGCTTTTATCTACCTTCGTGTTTCTCGTTAGCCAACTAAGCTGTGACTGCCTGATGCTTTCCACCCATCCTTACCTTTGTGTCTTCGTTTGGCGTAACATATCTCTGTTGGTGTCTGGTCCTACCCACCCCTCGCCGTATTTGTCACCCCTCCAGTCCCCTCCTGTCCCGCACCAGTGGCTCGAGCTGCTGCAGGCTCTTGTCCGGCTCCTGGCATTCGTCTCCCAGCATTTCACCCCTTGGCGCAGGGTCCCCGCCGCAGGCTGGCACGTGTCGCCTCGTGCTGGCCGTACCCCGTGCTGTGCCCACACGGGGCAAGGTCGCCGCCAACCGTACCGCTGTCGTGGCTGCCGTCCCGTCCATGTGAGCAGTCCCATCCTCTGTGTCCATCCGTGCAGTGACGTTCTGTGTTTGGCATTTTCCATCTGTGAGGGACGCCTCGCGGCCCGGCCTGGTGCGTGCGGTGCCAGGTGGCTGGGTCTCGGCGCCCTGTAACCCCACCGCTGGGGCGGAAGAGTGGCAGGGGGGCAGCCGTGGCGCTGGGGGAGCCGTTCAGGGAAAGACCAAAAATTCAAGTACGGTTTAATCAAACGGTGCCTATGGCATAGAGTGTCTGCAAACTGTCTGAGGGCTGCAAGTGTCCAAAAGGTGAAGAGACTGGGGTGGAGGAGGAATCATGTGGGAGATGAGCCAGAAGGAGGAGAAACGGAATGATGCTGATCAAAGGTGCCATTCGGGGTGAAGCATGGCAAAAAGTGGCTACAGAGCCTTGTTAGGTTCATCCCCGCCCTTTTTCTCTGTGAAACTCCCAAAGCAAAGTATGAAATGGTAAGCGCTGACAGCTGTAGCTGGGTTGCAGTTTCAGCAGGCTGTTACCAGACTGGCGGTGCACAAGAGTCGCAAGTGACTCTGGCAGGGCTGAATTTCCCAGAAAATCTCCACTCCTAAATAGGGCTTGTTCTCTTTTCCTAGACAGAAGCAGTTCGTTAGACGGCACTCTGCAGGGACCAGGCCGGGGTACAAAGCGATATTCCCAAGATTCCCCTCCATACAGTGCTCCTCTCTCCCCCAAGTTACCAAAGAATGACCGTCACCCTTTGGAAGGTGAGCACAGCGTCTCTTCCCAAAGCTGGCTGTTTATAGTGACTTGTAACGGATGCAGCAGAACCTCACGGCAATGCCAGCCCAAGCCGTGGGCTTAGGAAGTCTGCTTTGCTTTGTCTCTTTTGGCATGGGTCGGTGCTTGGTGTTTCAGAGAGAAGAAGAAACTGTTGTACACCAAGGCAGGTAGCCCAAGCAGTTGTGCAAGACGTGTGGAATGCAGGCAGAATTCCTTCTAACCCTGATAGCGATCAGCTAATACCATAAAACCTGGGGTTTAATTACCCATATTTTAGCTTCCATTGCTATATATGATATTAAAGGTCATAAAACTGTCCAGTTGCTTCAGTCAATCTCCCCCTGATTTTTTTCCATGATGGCTTGCTGCAGTGTTTTCTACAGATGCTGATGTGCAGCTGTCTGGCTGGGAACTAGTGCCCTTCCCCAGGATCCCATCGTGTTCCTCACAGCCCTCACTAAATAACACGGCATGGTTCGCTACCGTGTGCTTCACCAGCTAAACCAAACCTCCTGCAGCACTGCTGCTGCCTGCACCATCAGCCAAATAACTGACGCAGATGTGCTCTGCCACGTTCTCAAAAGTAATTGCAGAAATATCCTCTTTGGTGTGTGGTCCGTAGGTGTCACTTGCATGTGCAGGTCGTGGGCTTCCAGGGAGTCCGGGTAGCTGGAGGACTGTGAGCCTGAGGAGGAGTCCTCAGTAAATACGCTTCCACCTTCCCTTTTGTTGTGAACTGTAAATGCTCCATAATGCAGAGTGGAGGTTTAGCTTTCCTAAAGCCTTTTAATTGATGGTGAAATCTGCCAAGTGGTTAGTCTCAGTTCTTTGTAATAAGTTCCTGAAAAATTGCTGGAGTCTGTTAGCTGGGCTCTTAGTTCAGTGGCTTCGTGCTCTGTTGCTGTCCTGCTAGAGTCACTGTTTCCCCAGTTGTTGCTGAGTTTGCTGGGCTTGGGCTGTTGATCCCAGATTTGAGAGTCAGCAGCCTCCTGTGCACTGTGGTGCAGCTTAGCCTTCATGCCTCACCATGCTCTGTGCTCTTCCAATCACAGCTGATCTGAACCTGCACCCTGCGATGGACAGGTTCGAATGGCCTTAGTACCTAAATCGATCAAAACGGCAGATTTGTCACATAGCTGATGTGAAGAACAAGGTGACTGTGGGACTGTCCCATGTATACTGACGAGTTGAAAGTTGTTCCCTAGAACCCAATCCCTCTATCACCTCTTGGTACACATTCTTCCTGGTGTCCTCTAATCCATCAGCCACTGCACACAGGTAACCATTAGCAAAGCGTGTCAGCTCCTACTGTCCGGGCAGTGAAATACGCAGTGCCTTGCTGTTCTGGGGGGGCTCTAAAATTAAGGTGCCTTGCTTAGGTGGTATCGCAGACTCTCTGTATTGTCAGTCAAAAGGATTCTGTAACAAGTAATCCTGAGTAGGAACCTAGTTAGGTTGTCTGGAAGGTTGAATCTCAGTCTGCTTCAGAGAGTATTCAGGTATCTTTTGGCCTTTGAATGTGGCGTGCCATCTAGATGCCCAGATTATTGCAGCCTCTTCTGTAAAAGTAGAGACAAGTGTGCAGACTGTGTGCCTTCACAAGAAGGTGGTGATTCTCGTGGTTTGTGAACTTCCTACAGCAACTTGGTCTTGGTCCATTCTTGGTTCAAGCAGGAGATGTACAGGGCAGAGAGAAACAAGGTGCAATTCGAAATCCCCTTTAGAAATTCAATTTTATCCTGCAGGCAATCAACTAATGGCCCGTTCCACCTCATCCACTGTGAAATGTAAGTAGAAGCAGGGATATTTGCATTTCAGAGGATGTTTTTTAAGAACATGAGCCCGAAGTACTCAGATAGGTGTATTTCCTGAGCAAGGAGGTGTGTCTGCTCGTGGCGACGAACTCACTCAGGAGAGCCATTCTGGCTGCAGCAGTGTGGCACACTGCAGCACCTGAGCTATTTCCAGTTCGCCGAACTGACAGCAGTGAGTAGCAGGGGGAAGTCTCCATTCATTGTGCCCTTGGCAGGAAGGCAGAAAGACGAGGAGGGGATCTCTCTTCATATGTTGTTTTTCTTCTTACACCCAGTGCCATTAATGTAGCTTTTTGCTAAAAAGCTGCAGTTCCAGCACAGTGGGGACCCGCTTTTGAAAGACTATCATTTGTTGGAAACAGTGGGTGTTTAGTAGTTGTGCAAATCAGATTTGTGCTTGTGGCCAAACTCCATGTTTTAGCAGTAAAACAGCACTCTTGAATCTATAGCATTATTTGTTTAATTAAACTTTAATTATCTGCTCCCTGCCTCTCCACCACTAATTGTGGCATGTTTTCCTACAATGCTCCAAAAGCAAGCCTGTATTTAAAACTAGCAGTTTATGTAAGAAAATCTGCCTAAAAATTAACCACCTCCTCCTCACTCCAAAAACTAGTTATCAAGGGCAGAAGGATTCTGGATAGTGTGTGTGCCTGAAAGCAGTCTGTGTGCTGCCGCCTGCAGAAGCGTGTTGTCTTCTGCTGTAGCTGATTCACAGAGCTAGTCAAAATTTTTCTCTTGCCTTGTTTCCCTCTCCCCTCTCTGGCGGTATCATTTGTGTAAGCAGCACCCTGTGTGTTTGTATTTTTAAGAAAGTTCGAGACCTCTCTTGCACTGACCCTACCGAGAAGCCTCCAGCTCTGCTGCAATATTTACAGCACAACCAAGCACTCGCCAGCCCAGAGCCAGGGAACCTGAGGATGAGTGTGCAGCTTTAATTCTAGGCAAAAAAGCAGCGCTCCCAAGTTGTGTGGCTGCATGCCGTTCTTCGGATGTTTGGTCATAAACACATGTGAGAACATGATCACATATTTGAAGAACGCATCACAGAGCATTCACATCAGAATAATGACAGTGCGTTAATTGTTGAGTTAAATCTGTTCCGAGGGTGAGTTCTGGGTCCTTAGTGTTGCACCAACACGAACCTATGCATGTGGTCTTCCAGCCTCCCAAGCTGCAGCCTTCTCCAGCCGAGCTCTGAAATTCTGCTGACACACATCCCTCTGCGTGAGCTTCGGTGTCGTCATTAGCAGTCGGACACGTGCTGCTGCCTGACCCAGCACATCTGGGGCTTCCTGGCAAGCTGAGGCTGTGCGTCACTCGCAGAGGGAGTCGTGTTTCCCTGGAGGCTGGAGCTGAGCTGCACAGACCCCTGCCCGTGCCCTGTCTCTGCCGCACCTGGCCCTGTCCTGCCACAAGGCACGCAGAGCAGTGCGGCAGGCTGTGCCCCCCAGCCGCTCTCACGCCACCGCACGTTCCGGGAGTCAGACGTCACCCTTTGCACAGATGTTCCAAGAAGTGTGTGTTTAATGGGAAGTGATTTGTGGTGTAAGAAAAAACCGTCCTGATGTTGGAGAGGAAACCCAAGGTAGCTTCTGCGAAGGAGCTCCTATGAAGAGCCAGTGGCGCAAATCACATCCACTGTGTGCCTGGGCTCAGCACAGGGAGTCTCAGTCCGCCTTGGGAGCTGGCAGCCAGCTCAGTGCTGGGTTTGCACCCAGTTTTGTGCTGAAATGAGGTGGTGGAAAAGCAGTGTGGGACAGGAGTGAAGGAGGAGTGCAGAGTTATTCAGGAACAGTCATAAATCAGAAACCCTTGTCTGATGCACAGAGAGCAAGTGAAAACACATCTATCTACCCACATGGGAAACTGCTGGCACGCCGGCCAGCAAACAGCACACGTCACCTAGGGAATATCAGTCTTCACATCAGCACTGGTTCTGCGTGACATCTTAAGGATGTGCTGTTGGTATCTAAGAACATCACAGTGGCCTAAGAGCAAATAAATGCAGAAGTGCCTCAAATGCAGAGTAGCAAAACCCAGAAGATGGAGCGTTGCATTTCTGAAGGTGATAAGCTCACACTTGCTTCACTGGACTGCTGAGCAGCTGGACAAAAAGGGCTGTTTGTATCTTACAGCGTAATGAGGTGCTGCCTGGCAAGCTGTGGTCTGACCACCCCAGCTGAGCTCGCCCCTGGGTTCTCTGCTCAAATACAGGCAGCAACAGCACCAAAACCAGAGGATCACACTTCACAGAATAGCCTTGTAGTTCATAGGAACCAAAGAAAATAAGTTGCTTCCAGGAGAAGGTTGGCAGGGCCCAGCCTCTGGAGCACTCGGGTTTGGGCTCAGGCAAGCTGTATCTCCCTTCTCTGGAGCATAAAAGCGTCAGCTTAGCAGAAATGCCTGGGCAGAACTTTTGGGTCTCATGGGCTGCGACGCCAGCTCAGTGCCCACACCACCATCCCACTTCAGCACCAATTGTGCTGGAGTTTCTCCTGCTCGAGCAGCTCCCCAGGCTTCCCCCTCCTAGCGGCCTCCCGCAGCGTTTGGGTGGCCGCAGCTCTTTGTGGGTGCTGGTGGAGGTGCTGCGGCTTCCAGCCAGGCACAGTGGCACAGCCCAGATGAGTACACAGGCACCACACCTTGTAGGAGCCGCTTTCCTCTACAGCTGTGCAAACCTGCCAGGTATTTCGTGATAAAGAACCCAAGAATGTGAGGATGACTCATGAAGCACCAGCTCCACCTGGACTGAGATTAGGTTGCATTGTGCCATAGTAAAATCTACAAACACGTGGTCCTAGGATGAAACCATCCCAGTATAACAGCAAAGGGAGCAAAGGGAAATCTTGCCCAGATACGAGGTTCACTTGCTGGTGTGCAGATCTCAGTCAGTGGAACGTCATCCAGGGCAGCTTTCTCCATCCCCCACCCTGAAAGGGCTGGTGAGGAGGCCAGGCAGGCACTGGGACCCCTGCCTGGGGAGAGCCTTCTGCCCTGCCCCAGCGAGGGGTGCTGGTCACCAGCTCCATCATGCACCGAAGAGCCCAGCAGAAGGCAGGAGGGGTGCGCAGCTGATCCCCAGCACCCCGCTTTTGGGACAGGAGGATCAGCCCCATGCCACTGCTGGCCATGATGGGGCAGGTGAGCTGCTCGGAGGAGCCTGCTGCTCCCTCCTGCTCTGCGCGTGCTGCTGCCCGCACCAAGGCATGAGTTTGGCTAAATATCCCCCACAGTCCCGAGGGCCCAGGCCGTTCCCTTGCACACTGATGCCCATGATCTGTAGGCCTTGAGCCTGAAATGCAGGGAGCTTCCTCTCCCGGCTCAGAGCAGTTGTGGAAGCAGTAAGAGGCTGCAGGAATGCAAACTGGAGCTGGTGGTGGCATTAGCAGAGCAGCTGTTGCTCAAATCTGGGTATCAACCGTTATCGCTGCTCACTGGTTGGACTGGAACTTGCCAGGCAAACGCCAGGCTGCAGTGCTTTAGCTGTGCATATTTCAGTTTCGAGGAGCCCCCCAGTGAAGTGGAGTGACGCCTGTTCCTGCAGCTGCGTGGATGCCCTGCGTGGTGCTGCCTTGCCGCGGCTCTGCACGCTGCTCTTGAGCCGTGACGTGGGGCTGCGTGGCGTTCGTGTGCACTGATTGCAGCTTGGTGCGTTCCAGGTGAAACCTTTGTTCTGGGAGATGGCCTCCCAGGGCCCTTGGAGCCTCGCCTGGACCCCATGGACTCTGCCTTGAACTCTGTCAATTCATCCAGCCACAGCAGGAGCTCCAGAGACTATCGCCTGCAAGGATACAGGCACCTGCACCAACCCTCTAGCCTCACTCAGGGCAGTACCTCTGCCTTGCGTAGGCTTAGCTCTGGGGGTAAGAGAGTTAAGAAGCCAGCCCTCCGATTGTAAATTTGGCAATAAAGGGCTTTTCTAACTCCAGTTACATCTTTCTAACTTCAGCAAGTACCAGAGACTGGCCTCTACACTGTTAAACAGGTAGTCTGTTAGGTTTAACAGTAGCTCTAGAGGCGTGGCAGATGGGTGGGTGGAAATACGGCCAGGAGGTGCTCGCAGGGTCAGCTCTTTGGCTTGGTGACTAGCTGGGACGTGGAAGGCAGTGGATAGGAAGGAGCAGGCAGGAGATGAATTTGTGAGCATGGGCAGGGGCTGTCAGAGCGGTAAATGGGTGTCAGCGAGGACGGCTGGGGAGCGGTCAGTGCGATGAGAACTGTCTGATTAGGGTGGGAGCTGGCGTGGGTGGCCAGGAGGATGGGTGGATGCACAAACGGTGCTTGTGTAGAGGAGTAGCGTCAGGAGAGCTGTTAATTGCAGTAAACCACATACCAAATCCAGGTGTTTGCAAGAAAAAGTTGTAATTTTATGTGCATGGTGTCAGTAAAAGATTCTAAAAAGCTCAGGCTGCTGATGCCTCGATCTGTCTGCGTCCCCCCCATCTGTGCATACAGGCACAAGAGTTGAAACAACTGGCTGTGCCAGGCCAGCGCTTTGAGAGCAGGACTTGTGTTAGCTCAGGCAGTGTTTCAGGGCAACAGAATTCTGCACGTGGGCTCAGTCCAACAGAAAATGCAGCCGATGAAAACGTAGAGTAACTTTGCCATGTTACAACTGCTAAAGGTGGTGTTCTGGGCGGGGGGCGAGGGCAGGAGCAGTGCTCAGGGAGAGGAGTGGGAGTGGAGAATTGTCTGCAAAGGAGGGAAACAGCAGCTTGGCAAAGAGGACTGGGAATGTGGGGCAAGCCTCACCTGAAGGACAAGGGCAATGGGAAGTGGGGTTTTAGGGTGAGTAACAGGGCTAGATATAGAAGGCTGCCCCAAAAGTAAGGCATAAGGAGAGAGAAAGTCCTTCGGTGCTAGACCTGTGCCTCAGGACTCTCGAGTATGGCGTGGTTGTGCCCTTCACGTTGTCTCTGCCAGTGCTTTGAAAGAGGAGACTGAATGGTAGCTTAGGGTGAATGTCTGCTGCAATGCTGCTGCGGTCACGCTTGGAGTAACTGCTGCTGTCTTGCAATTACACCCCCAGGTTCAGACAGATACCTTGGCTCTCGGGATGTCTCGCGGCTCAACAGCCGAGACCCCTCGTCCTGGACGGTGGAGGAGGTGATGCAGTTCATTCGAGAAGCAGATCCACAGCTGGGACCCCACGCTGACCTCTTTCGAAAACATGTAAGTATGTCTCTGTGTGTGTGTGTATGCACGTGTGTGTATGCGTGTATTATATATGGGTGGGGAATAGATACCTGATGAGGAAGGTCTGTGAGAGTCAGAACAGCAGAACTTCACACTAGTTTTGTGCTGAGGAAAATATCCTATAAATCCTACTTGAATCACGTCCAGGCTTGGGATCTTTTCACTCAGAAATCACGGAGGGGAAGACGTCTCAGCCCGGTTAAAGCTGCAGTGCTGCTGCCTTTGTGTGTGCAGAGAGCTCAGCTTGGAGCTGGATTTGAACTGTAGCACCAAAAACACACAGAACTCTTCACCCGGAATCCTAAAATTCACTTCATAGCAAATTTCTTCTGGCAAGAAACATGTTCCAAGTGGAATTCACTCTGCGAATTGCAGTTAGACTCCAATAAAAAGGGGTCTCCTAAGGCTCTGATTTTCGTTCATACCTTTAAGTGCAAAATAGCTGCAGACATACAGCATGGAATTTGTACCAAGAAATCTACAAAAATTTTGGCACCTTCATGTCCTGGTTCCTGCCAGTTCATCTGTCCTCTACCTTTTCCTTCAGTCCACTACCTGGTAGTGCCCGTGAAGTCAGAGAAGCAGTGGGAGGAAGTCCTTGCTGTGAGCTGGAGGCGGCGCAGCTCCTGTGCCAGCTGGGGGAAGCATCTCCCCCCTCACTGCCTCGGGGCTCGTTGCAGGAAGGGGAGCCCACGCTCGGTGTCTCCCTGCGATGGCACCAGGCTGGCTGTGCTGTGCGTGCTCACGTCTGTGTTCGTGGTGCAGCTGGAGTCGGACCTCGATGCAGGTCTGGGGGGTTTTGCAAGCTGGGGCTGTACAGAGCCCTTCCGCAGGCAGGAGGAGAGGCAAGTGGGGCACGTGCTGGGCTGAGACACACGCTCTTTGCTCTTTTTTTTTTTTTTCCTTAATGAGTTCTATTTTAGAATCACCAGTAATTGAAAAATGTTTTAATTATGCAAGAGAGTGCTCAGCTCTCCACTAAGGGATTACAGTCCCTGGTGTTGGCAGTCCTGAGGAAGAGCTTAGTTTTCACTTTAGGAAAGAAAGAACAGAACAAACCCGGTACTGGAGATCTTACTAGATGTGAGACCTAGCTGAGTGACAACACAGGACAGGGTTTTCTGTTGTCAGAGGCTGTGATATTTGCTAAAAGTAAATGCAGTAGTAAACATTTTCTTCATGGCAACTTGTCCACTGCAAAGCTCTGGGCCAAGGAAAAGAGTGCTGCAAGGGATGACAGCCTGAGAAACATCTGCTAGCAGGTGCTAAGTGCAAAGCTGCTCCCCAGTTTCTTCAAGCTTCATGATCCCTTCCCTCTTGAGCCTCTGCAAGGGGCATGTCTGGCTCTGCTGCGAGGCAGGAGGTACTTCTGTAAGCCATGCTGCTGAGACCAGGCCTGCTGGAGGTGAGATGCTCCACTTCCCTGCCAGCTGCAGGACATTTGTTTAGAGACTCCAGACAACTTTGCACATTGTGGCCTTCTCTTTGGGTTTACAGATTTCTGCCTCTTGCCTCATTTCTCCAGCCTTGACTTCAGCATGGCCGTTTTTCACGTGGTGAAGTCTAGTTTGCAGAGTGCCGCATGTGTGGCAGTAGGATGGCTCTCAGGGCACATCCTTTCCCAGGACGTTTTCCCTGCACCAGGGCAGCAATGCCCTTGGGTGAGAGGCAGCTCCCGAGCACTGCCGCTCCGCTCAGGGGGTGCTGACCACCAGCTCAGCACAGCTCCTGGGCGTTCGCTGCCCCACAGCATGGTTCCAGCAGGTGTGCCACCACCACGTGGCGTCCAGGCTGTGTCCCCTGTGCCGCAGGCAGGGCCGGGGGGGCAGGATGCCCACACCAGGATGCAGAGGCTACATACTAGCTGCCTCCCTTGCGGTTGAACGATGCGCTGTGCTAGCTGTGGTGTTTCAGCTGTCGGTGTTGTGGGCGCAGCCTGGCTGACAGGCAGGGTTTGGGCCTGCCAGTGTAAGCGGCAGGGACCTGCCTGCAGTACAGCTTGCTGGGCTGCTTGAGGAACAGTTCACGCTGGGCGAACGCAAACGTGAATGAGCCATGAGAACAAAATCCTGCCTGTCCTGACGTGCCAGCAGCAGCCAGAGCCAGAAGGCACTCCTCAGTTGTCCATCGGTTTGTGAGTTGCCCTGGGCAGCTGAGATGCTGGGAGGCTGGAGGGCTGAACAGGGCTCTGACGGGTGCTGTTTCTCCTCCTTGCAGGAGATCGACGGGAAAGCCCTGCTCTTGCTGCGGAGCGACATGATGATGAAGTACATGGGGCTGAAGCTGGGGCCAGCCCTAAAGCTAACCTACCACATTGACAAGCTAAAGCAAGGCAAGTTCTGAGAGGACGCTTGGCAGGACAGATCCTGGAAGCTCTGCTCCTGGCCACCCACACCCGCACTCACCTGCAGACAGGTACGCATGCACACACACCCATCCACGCCGCCGACGGATGCCTCTCCGACCCCGGCCTGCTGCAGGGACCAGCCGCCCACCCCTGCCCCCGGCAGCCAGGCCCCGCGGGCCTTGGCAAGGAGGCCGGCAGTCGGCTGGCCCTGGGCTCCACACCCAGCGCGTCGTGGACGTCCGAGCACCGAGCCGGTGCCGCTCTGCAGGCTCCCAGTCCCACCGCTCTGGGACTGAGGAGCTGCTCTGGGCAGGAGCAGTGGCAGAGTCCTCAGGACGGGGCTTGTGCTGGCTCCTCTCCCTCTCGCTGTGCTGCAGGAGCACCCAGCCGGCCCTGCTCTCCCAGCCTCGCCTGCCCCAGGCGGCCCGTGGTCCCCGGCCCCTCGGACGCTTTGCGCTTTGCTGTGCCCCTGTGGGCAGCCTGCCTGCGAGAGGGACAGCGCCTGCGACTGCACTCGGCCCTCATAGCATGGCGGCTGGCTTAGAGCAGCAACCACCCCGCTCCCCGTCTTCCACAAGAGCCCATCCGCCCGCCCCGGGGCACCCTCACTGCCCGAGCACTGCCTGCCCCTCCCCTCCTGGCCTTCCACGTGCTGGGGAGGCCGGGCTGGTAGGAAGGCCTTCGTATTTATTTCTGACTGGGGAAGCTGGGGACGCCGTGCGGCCAAGGAGATGGAGCGAGCCACGGGAGAGCTGAGGAGCATGTCTGGGTCTGGCGTACCCGTGGCAAGGATGCATCTGGGTCAGCATTGGAGGCTGGCTGGATGCTGTAGGACTTGACTGATCCTTCTCTCCTGCTTCTGTTTCTTTTTTTCTTTTTTTTTTTTATAAGGAGTTTTCTGTTTAAAATGTTTTTTTGTACCTGTTGTTGAACTTGCAGCTCTTGGAGATTTTTAGCCAGAGGTGCAAAGGTTCATCATCCAAGGGGCCCTCCAGGTCCTCTGGTGTCTCGCTCCGTCCCAGCTCGGCATTGGCAAGAGGCTGTCGGGTCTGGCAAGGCAGAGGACCCCGGTCTGGTGACCAGCCCTTGCATTACTCTTCCCGTGAGGGTTTTGCCCTGCCCGGGGGCACCTGTTTGTCTCAGACAGTCTAATGTATTTATTTTTGATGGCACTTGAGCGGTAATCCTCTGTCCCAGATGCGTTACTGCAGCTGCAGGAGAAGTACCCGAGCAGAGGCTGCCCGATTGTGCCAAAGCTGCATCCCTGGGGAGCGCCCTGACCCCGGCTGGGGGCTGCGGGGGCCAGGCCGGGGGCTGTTGGGTCCCTGCGGCGTCTCCTGCCCCGGGGCAGGGCTGACCGGGGAGAGCTGCCGTGGAGCCAGCGCACACGCGCTTCCTTCCTGCAATGACCAAAGGAGGGAACGGGGATCTCCATTGCAAGCACTTCTCCTGCCGTTAGGTCACCCTCTTTGCATACAGATAAACATCTCACACACTCTTCCCTGCAACCCTCGAGGGCCCTGGGCAGCAGTAGGAAGGGTCCCCGTGGCAAGCCAGTCTCTTCTCCAGTCTCTTGCACTGGGTCAGGTTTACCCCTAAGGGGAAAGTTGCAAAAAAAAAATCCACAAACCCCAAAGTAAGAAAAAGGCTTTTTGTTGTACAGCAAGGTCTCTGCTGCGCTCCCTGCTCCTGCACCAGTGTCTTCAGAGGGAGGTGGGGCTCTGCTCACCTCACAGAGCCCCGTCACTCACAGCACTGGCCCCGGGATGCCCCTCGTTTGTATCCGATGCTGATCCCGCTGTAGACAGGTCCCCATGCGGGGTCAGCCAGTGCTTTCCTCTGCACTTATTTTATGTTGATTTGTTTATAAATAAAAGAATAACTAAGTATGTTTCCTCGCTGCTGGTTGTGTGCGTGCTGGGGGAGGGGGCGGGGGGGGAAGCACATAGCTGGGCCCCTGGCAGCGTTTCCACAGGCACCTGCCGTGGGGGCAAGCCTGGGCACTGTGGGGATGGGGTCAGGCATTGGGGCAGGACAGATGGACGGATCCATGGCTGCTCCATGGGCACTGCTGGGAGGTGGGGGGGGGGGGAACTGGGCAGACCGCAGCAGGTCCTGCACCACCTCTTAGAGGTTGGAGGCGCTTCATGACCCCACGAGTGGTGCTGCCTTTCTGGAGCCAGCCCAGAGCCCTCTCTGGCATAGAATCACACAGTGCCTTGGATTGGAAGGGACCTTAGAGACCATCTAATTCCAACCCTCTGCCATGGGCAGGGACACCTCCCACCAGAACAGGTTGCCCAAAGCCCCATCCAGCCTGGCACTGGGCACTTCCAGGGATGGGGCAGCCACAGCTTCTCTGGGCAGCCTGGGCCAGTGCCTCACCACCCTCACAGTAAAAAATTTCCTCCTTATATAAACCTACTAGCTTCATTCCCCCTTGTCCTATCACCGCACTCTCTCACAAAGAGTTTTCTTGTAGTCCCCTTTTAGGTACTGGAAGGCCTCTGTGAAGTCTCCCTGGAGCTTTCTCTAGGCTGAACAACCCCCAACTCCCTCAGCCTGTCTTCACATGAGCGGTATTCCAGCCCTCTGAGCATCTTTGTGGCCTCTGCTGGACTTAAGTAAGTCCACGTCCTCCTTGTGCTGGGGGCCCCCGAGCTGAACGCAGGGCTCCGGGTGAGGTCTCACGAGAGCAGAGCAAAGGGAAAGAATCCCCTCCTTCACCCTGTTGGCCACGCTTCTTTTTGTGCAGCCCAGGCCATGGTTGGCCTTCTGGGCTGCAAGTGCACATTGCTGACTCATGTCAAGTTTTGCACCCACCACGTCCTTGGAAGGGCTGCTCTCTAGCCGCTCATTGCACAGCCTGGATCCACACATCTCTTCGAGTGTGACCATCCAGCCAGTTCCTTACCCACTGAGTGGTCCATCCGTCAAATCCATGACTCCCCAATTTGGAGACAAGCACGTTGTGCAGAACAGTGTCAAATGCTTTGCACAAATCCAGGTAGATGATGTCAGATCTTCCCCTATCCACCAAGGCTGTAACCCCATCATAGAAGGCCACCAGATTTGTCAGGCATGATCTGCCCTTAGGGAAATCATTTTGGCTGTCACCAATCACCTCCTTCGTTTCCATGTGCCTGAGCATAGTTTCCAGGAGGATCTGCCCCATGATCTTGCCAGGCACAGCGGTGAGACTGACTGGGCTGTAGTTCCCCGGTTCTCTTCCTTTTGTCCCTTTTTACAAGTGGGGGTTATGGTTCCCCTCTCCCGCTCAGTGGGAACTGTCAGTCCCATGATTTTCCAAATATGAGGGACAGTGGCTCAGCAACTACATCCACCAGATCCCTCAGGACCCGGGGATGTACCTCACCAGGTCCCATGGACTTGTGCACCTGCAAGTCCCTCAGCTGTCTCGCACCTGAGCCTCTCCTGCAGTGGGCTGTTCACCGTTCACCCAGTCCCTGCGTTTCCAGTTCCTGCTCCAGGAGCACAGCTGCTCTCAGGGATGTGCGGGCCCAGCCCTGCCTGGAGCACGTTACCTTTAGCAGGGCACTGTGCTGTGCCCCCGTGAGTTGGGCACAGACCCCGTGGGCTCCTGGAGGGTCACAATCCTGCTCTCAGTCCTGGGAGCTCGTGGGTGGGAGCACTGGGCAGGGGCCATGGAGCACTGGAGTGGATGGACTCAGAGTCCCTCGCTGCCCGGGGTGAGGCGCTGGCCAGGGTTTACTCTACAAGAAGGGACAAACTGTCCCAGCGCCTGCCAGGCCCCACGGCAGCACCACACTCGTCTCCTCTCCGCCAGACCTCTGGGGGATCCTGCTGCACTCCATAAAACGGGCACAAAACCATCCCGGAGCAAGGAGGGCCCCTGCGGGCAGGCAGCAGCCTGTGAATGCCGCAGGGACGGCAGAGAGAGGCTGCTGCAGGCTCGCCCGGTGCTGAGGGTCCAGGAGCAGCGCCTGGGAGGGACACGGGGTGTGCGGCACGGGCTGGGGGCTCTGCCATGGGCAGCGACATCGAGGTTGCTCAAAGCTGCACCCATCCTGGCCTTGAGCACTTCCAGGGGTGGGGCATCCACAGCTTCCCTGGGCAGCCTGGGCCAGTGCCTCACTACGCTCACAGTAAAGAATTTCCTCGTTATCTAATGGAAACCAACTCTTAGTTTAAAGCCATTCCCTCTTGTCCTATCACCACACCCCCTGACAAAGAGTCCCTTCCCAGCTGTCCTGCAGCGCCCTTTAGGTACTGGAAGGCTGCTGTAATGTCTCCCCCGAGCCTTCTCTTCTCCCAGCTCCCTCAGCCTGCCTTCACGGGAGAGGTGCTCCGGCCCCTTGATCATCTTTGTGGCCTCCTCTGGACTTGCTCTAATAGGTCCGTGTCCTTGCGCTGGGGACCCCAGGGCTGAACACAGGGCTCCAACAACTCAAAAAAATGAAATTGCTGCTACAACTCACTCAGGCCCCAAGCCTGCAGCCCAGGTCTGAAGCTTGCACCAGGGCCTGAGCAGGGCTGGAGCAAAGACCGATGAGAAATGGACTTCAGAAATAGATGTCTAAAAAACACTGTGAGGCTAATTAGCCAATGCAAGCTAGAAAAAAGTTGAAAGTTAGACAATATTACACTTACGTCCTTTTTCTCTGAGCTACAGAAGTAATATAGCAAGCATTTGGCTAGTTATTTTATTACAAATAATCATTTAATGACGAAGTCAGTCGCACAATTTTGGCCAAAATAAAGATATTTCAGGAAAAAGAAAAGGAAGTTGTGCTACAGATAACAAGTGACCTTATACTGCTAGAGTCAGCCATTTTATGACTGGCATTTTGCTCAGAACAGAGAGCATCTCAGTTGGTAATTTTTTCAGAGATGTTATAAGTGACACACACAGAGAAGGCTTAAAGCTTTTCTGGCTAAAAGCAGGTTTACAATGTATATTTAAAATAATTAAGGTATAAAGCAAGAAGGACTTTGGAAAAGGTCACTTAAGATGACAGAACAGTGCTTAATAAAGTTTGGCACCAGACAACACAAGAGTTAGTACTCAGCCAGGCTCGAGACATACAGCTTTCCCCAAACTTTAATGAACTGAAGATTTCTGAATATATGACACTTCAGACAACTGAATAACTTTCTTCCTTTCTTCTAAATTACCAGAGACCAAAAACTGTGTTGCTTACACTGCAGCAAGAGGCAGGAAAAAAAAAAAAAAAGAGTGCATTTCCCACCCCAGGACTGCAAAGCTGAGCTCATCATCATAGGACAGCACACTTCTACAAACTACATCAAGTAACACTGTAGGCAAGTTGCTAAGCCCCTCCCTCAGGAAATAGCACTTCTGTATTGCATTGAGTGCGGCACATATGGCTCCGCCGTATAAAAAAGGCAAAGGAAGGCTCCACTACAAATCAAAGAAAAAGCACCATGAACTGTTCAGTCCAAGGTAAACGACAACGGGAGCTTTTAAAGGCAGCATCTGAAAGTAGTTCACTTTCTGTTCTGTACCTCCCCCTTGATGCAAGGAGTTGAAGTTTCCCAGCCCAAGAAGCAGCACCAGCAAACACTGGCATAGAAAGGGCTAACAGTTACGCCTCGATTCAGGCAATGATGGGCTTTCCTGACAGCTTTGCTTTTTTTCACATGATCCAAGTTAATTGCATCCCTGCAGAGTGACATATCACAGTTAGAGCAGATCATTTTCCAGATTAACTCCTCTATTCCAGGAAGATTTTCCTGGTTAAAAGTTCATTGCTGGCAATGAATGCACCAAGACCACCAGTGCCAAACATTTTTAAATACTATTGGAAAAATAAACAAAGCATCCCCCCGCCTCCCTCCCAAAAAAAGACTGCATAAAGCTTAACAGACCCATCCTCTGCAGCACAGCACAAGAACCGAGTCTCCAAATCTAGAATCATACACATTATTTCACAAGTAATAAAGACTGCTTTGGGAGCAGAAAGGCTGGAGAAAGCAACACAACCACCAGTGTCCAAGATATAAACTCATGCCAGCATTACCATGCATTAGGAAGGACGTGTGCAACTAGATTCTCCCCAACACATCAAATCCCATACTCAAATTTGCTTTTTATCTCCAAGATGGTGCTAACTGAAGAAAGTCTAGAGGTGCATGTGCTGTGATGAGCTCTCTTCCAGAAATAATCAGAATCTACACAGAAAAACAAGACAGAGGAGTTGAGGAAATAGACAGGATTTCATAACGGAATTTAAAAAAAACAAACAAACATAACTTAAGAAAGCCCAAAGCTGACAGTGTTCAAGCTATTGCTGTAAGAATGCCTGGAAAAAATCTAATGAGGGCTCTTCTCTTCAGCGAAGACGCATCTGGAGAAGGAAAGAAAGAAATAAAAGAATTAATTAGTAAGAGTTGATAGACTGAAATTGCATAGCACACTGAAATCCGAGTCTTAAAACTGCATCGCTCCAGACAAACCGAACAGTTGCAACTTGGCAACATTCCTTGTCTGAAAATAGACGTCTTTTAGTTCATAGGGGCATTGTGGCAGTTTTAAAACCACTAGATTATATCTCCAAGAAAGCAACCTTGGGGTTATTCCCTGCCCATGGCAGGGGGGCTGGAACTAAATGATCTTTAAGGTCCCTTCCAACCCGAGCCATTCTATGATTCTAGCCATTCTATGAACTTCATTCTAGAAGTCAACATTTAAATAAAACTTTGGGAATGAGCACTATGAGGCTAAGCATTAACCTCTCCCCCTTCCCAGCCCTGGATGAGCAGCATTGCCCACTCACTGCCTGTACCAAAAGGAAACCCTTCATTTTGTTGCAGCTATTAAGAGTTGAGCTGAGACTTGAACCAGCAGGTCAGTCAGCTGGACAGGGCATGCATCACATGTGCCAATTTGACTTTCCCTACAACTTTATTTTGGGGAAGGACTCCAAGCTACCAGGTATCAATTCTGTACCCAGTACTAGGCATGTCATGGAGCTTGCTTGATACTCTCAGTGAGCCAAAGCTTCTGAACTTTAGAGAGGGGTTCTTCAGCTCGTGGTTTGCCGTGACAACAGATCTGGAACAAACCAATGCCCAAGTGATTCTAGCTAACTTTAGTACTACAAAGGCCCAGTGCCATGACTGGGGATGGGGGAAGTACTTTTGTGCTAGATTTCATGGGCTAACCCTCATTTCCACTCTGCAGTTAACATTGCAAATTAAGGTTTGAAGTGTTCTATTTTTTTTTTCTGCTGAAGTTTGAAAGCTAAGGTTTACTGCCCCTCCTCCAAAAATGAGTTTTTATTTTTATACATACACACATCCAATTTTAACAGAGAAATTTGCTGTCTCAGGAGGTAGGGGAGAATGGGTATTTCAAGTATGTTTTTTTGGCAAAGGTAAGATTGTGCTCCCCAAATACTAAGCCTTCTAAATCCAGTAACCCCTTGCTTGGCCATGCTTCCATCTTCAGCAAGGTGTGCTGTATTTGTTCTTTGTTTCTTTATTTGAAGTCAATCCTAAGCTCCCACATTTATTTTTATACTTTATTACGTGTCAGTTTGCTAGGGAAATATACACCCACATCTGTTACACAGACATGAGGTATTATGCATCTCTCAACACAGCTAGAACACGTGTAAGCACCAGCACTTTTTGCAGCATGCCAGTTTTCAACCAACTGATGTGAAACACTAGAAGGACAGATTGGGCAACGATTTTTTCTTCTGTAAGGGAAGAGGTTAGTATCATTAAAAGTTACCGGGAATCAGTCGTGACTGAATGATGGAAACTTCAGCTCTGTTATCTCTGAGTCAGGTGAGCTGCTGCCACTTCTGTCACTGTAGGTGTCCCTGTAGAATTCAGAAAGATTTTATTTTACAGAGCAGAAGTGTTTTATAAACCTAGATGTGCATCAGGAATTAGTGCAGTTTTGTACTGTTGGCTTAGGACAAAAAGCAAAGCATGCAAAATTTCCTAGAATAACAAATACATAAATAGATTATAAAATATTATAATATAAATGTATATATATAAATCAAACTACATCTATCTATATATAGAGAGAGAAACATTTTAAGACCAAGCTAATCTAAATTAAATTCAATCAAGAGGAGACTGGTTAACCATCCATGATCTTCTCAGTAACAGCTGATTGTCTCTAATCCATTAAAAAACTTTTTCAGAATCACAAAGTAATTCAGACTGGAAGGGCTCTCAGGACAGTCAGACAGCAGGATCAGCTATCACACCAGAGACAATTGCTCAGGATCCATCCAGTCACATTTTGAAGTTCTCCAAGAGCAGAGACTGCACAACCCTTACTGGGCAACTTGCACAAACACTTGACCAATCTGAAGGTGAAAAACAGATTCAATTTGCGTCCATTGTTTCGCATCTTCCCATCATGCACTCCTGTAAAAATCCCATTTTCATCTTCTTAAAAACCTTCTCATAGGTACTGGTGGGCTCCTATTAGACCCCCATGAAGTCCCCATTAACAAAATAATTCTTCCAGGCTGAACAAGCCCAACTCCCTCGGCTTCTCCTCAACTAGCCAGTACTCCAGCCTCCTGATCTTCTTTGGTGGCCCTCCACTGAACTCTCTCCAGTCTATCAACATCTTACTTGTCCTGGAGGGCCCAAAACTGTGTAAAGCATTCTAGACGTGGTCTAAGAAATGCTGAGTAAAGAGACAAACACTTTTGTCCATGTACTGGCTTTCTCTCTTATTCATACAGCCCAGAACGCTGTTCATGTTTTCAACGCCGCCAGAGCACACTGAACCCTGCTGGCTTATGTTCAGCTTGCTGTTCACCAAGACTTGCAGCAACATGCCAGCAGAGCTGCTCCCCAGATCCTCAGTCCCCAGCCTGCATTATTGCAAGGGGTTTATCCTTCTTAGATACATTTGTCCTTGCTAAGTTTCATACAGTTCTTTTGGCCCACTCCTCCTGCCTAAGACCATCAGAACAGTCATTACATCCTCAAGTGTACAGACTGTTCCCTCCTTTGGTGTTAGTTGCAAGCTTCACAGGTATGCAATGATGAGACTTACCTGAACACTCCGTAACAGGTACAATAGCACAGGAATAAAGGCTGGACTTTAACTGCCACAAATCTTTTTAGATTACATGCTGAATATGAAATAATTTGTTAACATAATCACAAAAAACTCCCACAGCAGATAACAATAACTTAGGATGCTCCGACACAGAAGAAACTTCAAGCTCCTCTCCTGTGATGAGCCACTTCAAATTCCACGTGCAAAAGCAGGAAATTAAAATATCCCTCGACCCATGGAGCACTGAAATGAGGCATTATCACACAAACTCTCTTTATGGCAGATCAGTCAGAGCACAACTGACAGCCATTCCCCAGAGACTGGCACAGGAATTCCTGTGGGTATAGCTGCATTGCACCTCAACCCAGAAAGGCCAATGCTTTCCTTTTTGCATTGCTTTTGGTTAATAAATTTAGTGTTCTCTCTCTGGTATTGTTTAGCTATTTCTGGTTGTTGCTGCTGTGGTTTAGTGTGTGTTAGCATTCCTACTACGATAGAACGTCTTTCTTTATAAGGAGAAAAGGGTCACTACCGAAGTGGTATTTATTTGCTGCATATTGCCTTGTCTACTGAGCAGAACTGCAGGGCAGTCAGGAGCAACAGAAGAAAGTAAATGCACCGTTATAATCTGTCCAAAACATTAGTTGTTTTGCAAACTAACAGAAAGCTTAAGGCAGCAGAAAAAAAAAAAACCACAAAGCTGCAACAAGCTGGGACCGTTCTTTAAACCATCAATGGAAACGAGTTTCTCAAGGACCAACCTGTACCTAGGACTTGTACAAGAAACATGCAGAAAACCCTGTGAGGTCTCCAATCATCTAAAAGAACAGGCCCAGCTGAGTTTCCTGAAACATCTGATTCCCAACAGGACACTCCAGAATTACTCTTCCTGAAGTTGGGACCTCACTGTGGGGCAAGTGCAGCTCTATGGCACTACAGTCAATATTAAAATACAAGACAACAGGTTTCAAATAAGACTGTGAAGAAGAGGTACTGCAAGCACCTTCTCCCAAACAACAAGGGATAGGACAAGAGGAAACGGCCTCAAGCTGTGCCAGGGAAGGTTTCGGTTGTATATTAGCAAAAATTTCTTCAATGAAAGGGTTGGAACAGGCTGCCCGGCAAAGTAGTTGAGTAACCACCCCTGAAGTTATTCAAAAGATGTGTAGATGCAGTGCTTACGGACATGGTTTAGTGGTAGACTTGGCAGTGCTAGGTTAACAGTTGGACTTAATAATTTAGGTTGGAAAAGATTTCCAAAATCATCCTGTGATTCTAAGTACCCCCAGCACCTCACAGTCCAGCAAAGCCCCACTCCGTGTGAACAAGAGCCTCAAGTTTACCCTGTAGAAGGAAGCACTGCTGCATGAGAAGCCTGGTGTCTTCCTTTAACCTACCTGGGTGAGAGCCTGCAGCCCTTTTGCAGATAATGTGCGAGTCTTCCTGCAGATGCCAACAGGAGGCCAAAGTATGGAGGAGATGGCTTAATTGGTCTAGAGAGGAATTCAGGGTGATACTGAACACCCACAAAGAATGGATGCTCTACAAGAAAGAAACAGGAAACATTAATGACAAGTCTCTAAGCCGGTGGCTGAACTGCACCTAAAAACACTTCCTCTCCATCATCATGGCTTAAATGTGATCAGTATCTTTCCTATCCTGTCTGTTGTTCCTAAATGGACAGGCCCATGGGACTTTTTTTTTTTTTTTTTTTTTTTTTTTTTTTTTTTTAGGAAACTCAGCATGTCACTCTATGCACGGAATGGTTCTGACGGAGCCTGGACTGGTCCCACACAAAAGTCTGCTCGATTACCTTCACAGTTTCCCTCATAGATACTGAGGCTCATAATCTCAATTCTTAAATACTCACCTTCTAACTCAACTACTTCCATTCGCTCTCCCTCCTCATCTTGGCCTACAAATTTCAAACCCTGCTCTTCAAAACAGTTTTTCAGTTCTGGATTGACCTAGAAGACCAGAAGCAAGAAAACCCATGATCTCTTTTGCCGGGATTATACAGAGAAGCTCAACACCCACAATAGCATTTTTACCTCAAACCTGTGTCTGTGTCTCTCTTCCAAGAAATCATGATCCCCATACAGCTTCCCTACACCAAAAAAAAAAGTCAATGTCTTAAATAAATGCCAAACAGTTCACCTGATGTCAAGTTTTGACACATTCATACGATTAGCATCCACTGTAATAAGCCACTTCTAGAGGGGACCAAATCGATTGATCTCCATTTCACTACTGGAAAATAAGTTCAAGGAATGCTTTAACATTCCCAGATCTCACTTCCCTATACCCACTACATCCCGCTATATAGGCATCTTATTCCCAGGAAAGACTTCCAAACATGGAAGGTAAGACAAGCCTTACTCATGATTGAATTCTTCGTTTGGAAGAGTGTTCTTCTCTTGCCAAGCCTCATGGTTCCACCCATTTGCCCAGGATTATGTTCTGGCATGTCTATGACCTGGGAAAAGCATTCAGAGCAGGAAGTGAGACTGAGGGATGCTCAGTCCCAGGCACACTCTGAAATACTAACAGGAAAAAAGAAATCAACATCAATATAGAAAACTAAACAACCCACAGAACATTGTCTTGAGAAGGCAGACCAACAGACCTTGATTAATTAGCTGAGTTATTCTAGTAAAGGCTGTACAGAGAACATATAGGAGGCTTGTGGATATTTGGGAAGCTCTAGCATAGGAAATTGTCTGAGTCAAAGCCCACACAGATCCCACAATAATACTACTGTGCTATTTACCGAACTAAAAACAACTTCACAGAAACAAAACCCTGAAATCAGCATCACTTATACTTTGTAGAACTTCATAAGCTTGTTTTTAGAAAAATCTTTTCTTCTGAGTAGCATTTTAAAAACATAGCAGAAGCCAGCCTTTATGGTGGGACCCTGGATGACACACATGTGGTCTGCAGTCTGAGAAACGCAGGTTCAGAAATCTGTCCGCAAATGTTCCAAGGAATTCATCTTTGCCTATGCTAATTTCTGAGATCATAATCAAATTTGGTGATATCCGAATTTGACTGGACCTGGATATCACCAAATCTTTACTGTTTACTCTTTGATTTCAGATAGCTTTTAAACTGCCATTTAAGAAGGGCATTTTTTTCTTTCACCTCTTAGGAAACATGTCATTTTACAAAGAAGTGCAATTCTATATATATATACATATACATATATACATATATATATATATATATATATATATCACTGTTGCACCAATAACAAGCACTATAATAGTCTAAGAAGTGGCAACTGTCATACAGTTAACTAGGAAACATTTGCTGTTCAGATTAGGAAGTGATAAAAAACAGACTTAAAAAAGCCACAAGACAAAATAACCCAAGCTCTTATCTATACCAACGGGTGCGTGCAGACAAGTCTAGCACAGTAAGGATACTGCAAGCAAGTCACGACATACTCACCACTGGATGTGTGGTTTTGGGGTCAAATTCTGTTGAGTTAGCATCTGCAATGTTACATTAATTGATTAGAAACACAAAGTCCCTCTCACCATTGCATGCACCTCCCCCAGGTACAACTGCATCCCATCCCCACCCTTCTGGCAAGCAGCAGCCTTAGCTTTGCTGAGACCCTCTGCCTGCACAGAGCTGTCATTTCAGCCCCAGACAGCAAAAACACAGTACTCTGTCAGCAACGTTAGATATGAATTTCTGCCCAGAGGTAGGGCAACTAATGCTAGCGCACTCGGTGCTGAAAGCAAGGGTCATTCAGGAAAAATACAACGGTTCTGAGTATTTTAAATAAAGCTAGGGAGGGGGAAGGAAGAAGTACTCCGAAAAACACAACCCTGTGCCTGCCCCCTCCACCCCTTCACTACTACCAAGATTCAGAATCAGTCTGAGACACTAATTCCTGTCAAAACTTCCTTTAAAACAGGAACCAAGTCCATTCAAGGAGTGGAGCCCAGAAAGTAATTCAAATTGCTGAAGTAGGTGCAACTGCCTGGTCAGCTGAATTGTGTTCTGGTCTTCATTGCCAATGGCTATAATGGGAATTAGGCTGTCCAGCACATGTGAGCACAACTTCACTTGTGTCTTAATCAAGAGCTGAACCTCACTCTAAGCAATAGAAATTTTTCTGTTGTTAAAAGCATTACAGCACTGAGCTTTACTTGAATAGGATAAGGAGATTATTTCTTTTTTACTTGGGTTAGCAAAGGAGGAGGGGAATTCTTTTTATAAGCCTAGAAAAAAAAATTTAATCTACCTACCAATGAAAAATATAGAGTTACAGGTATTACCCAACCAACCAAAATAAAATGTCCAAAGCCCAGGAAAGGCTTGTGCAATTACCTTGCCAACCAAGAACACTGCGCGCAAACTCCACAACTGCTAACTGCATTCCCAAACAAACGCCTGCAGAAGGAAAGACAGAACACAGATCAAGTCAGGACACGGGACCACTGAGCCTATGCTCACAAAAGCAAAAGCTTTGTTGGGCAAAGCGCACGCGCCTTCACAGAGCAGTCCCGAGTCAGAGGTTAAACTTGGAAGAGACAGACCCCTGACTGGGACTTGGATTTAAGGGGCCGTTCGCCCTGTACCAGGCTGTTTTGACACGTTTTACCTCCACACCTCACACCCCATCCACTGCTCACGTGACATCTCCGGTCTCGCACTATGCCCGGTTAGTTTAAAAGCATTCACACATTTCTTTGGTTCCAGGTGCCAAGATCACCACAGCCATGCTCTGAAACTCACACCCCCTCACCGTGGAGATTTTGCCATCACATCCCAACCAACTCTGACTACTTCAGAGCTAACTAAAGATGATGACTATTACCCCATTAAGCTGAGCACAGACCACCGCTTTCCTTCAGCCAATTATCTTCAAAACTGTATATTCTAAACACTCATGAAAATCCACAAAGCTCTTGCTGCAGTCCAGTTAAGCTTTTATTCAACTTCCTTCTTTATTTCTTCTAATGGATGAAAAACATTTCTCACCTAAGAAGGGTTTTTTCTGTTTTCTTGCCCAAGAAATAGCTTGAATTTTGCCTTCTGTCCCGCGAACACCAAATCCACCAGGAACCAGGACTCCGCTGCACGAGAGTGAAAAGATTCTTTTCACATGTGACTCACCAGCATGGTTCCCAGCAACCACATGCCACTCTCTCCTATACATCTTGCAAGAATTCACTACTGAAAAGGGCTTTAAAGTGCCCTAAGTGGCAAAGCCTGTCTGCAGCACAGCTTCTATATGACTTCATATGAGGTGTCACAAAATATCTGGGGGGAAACATTTTATAAATGCCCATTTTACCTTCCAAGGAATCCCAAATACAATGCAGGTTGCAATACTCAAGTAGTTCACGCTGGATGATCCACACACTCTGCAACAAACACCTGTTTGCAAATGCATCACCCAGCCCGGCCCATGCCAAGGAAGCCACTGGCTGCAGAGTCACACCGTCCTAACCCCAGGCACAAGGAAACTGAATTCTGCAGGAGCTTCTTTGTTCTATCGGTATCACCCAAAGCCTGCTTCCTTTAGGACTAACAAGCCTCACTGGTTCTTGTTTTCTAACAAGAGCTTCCTGGCTAACTCTTGGCATTTCTCTGCATTGTAACACTTTTTCATAGAATCAGAATGGTTCGGGTTGGAAGGGGCCTTAAAGGTAATCTAATTCCAACCCCCCTGCCATGGGCAGAGACTCCTCCCACCGGACCAGGTGTCCCCAGCCCCATCCAGCCTGGCCTTGAACACCTCCAGGGATGGGGCATCCACAGCTTCTCTGGGCAACCTGTTCCAGTGCCTCACCACCCTCACAGTAAAGAATTTCTTCCTGTTATCTAATCTAAACCTTTCCTGTTTCAGTTTAGACCCATTATCCCTTGTCCTATCACCACACCCCTGACACAGAGTCCCTCCCCAGCTTTCCTGCAGCCCCCTTTAGGCAGTGTCAGGCCGCTGTGAGGTCTCTCCAGAGCCTTCTCTTCTCCAGGCTGAACAACCCCAACTCCCTCAGCCTGTCTTCACAGGAGAGGTGCTCCAGCCCCTTGATCATCTTGGTGGCTTCCTCTGGACTCATTCTAATACATCCATGTCCTTGTTCTGGTGGCTCCAGAGCTGAACACAGTACCTATACCTTCTTCTTAAAGAACTGAATACCATATTTATGTATTTCCTCTCTTTGGTTTTCCAAACCTTTGCCAGTATCTATCCTTTTCCCTCATTTCCTCTCACCCCGTTTCCCTGCTAAGCCTGTGCAAATCCTTATGTCCATAATAATTTTCCCTAATGCTGCCTTTCACAAACTCCCTCATTTTTCATTTTTATTTTTTCAAAGTCATTCTACTCTATCTTATCCTTAATTTCCTTGAGAGGTCTTTGGGGCAGCTTCAAGAGTGTGCTGGTACACTGCCTAAGAAAAAGGCCTATGGCGAGGCACTCCCTAAGTGTCAGAAGTAGCAAGTTTATCAGACATGCTCCAAACAAATGGACAGAGTACAAGAATCTTACTGAGCACCACATAGTTTCTGCCATGCTTCATGGTATCGGACAGGTTCTTCCTGCAGGGTTGCTGGCTCCAAGTCAGCAGAGTCAATATACTGGGGAAAAAAAAAATCCCAAAAAGGATTATGAGGTACTGCCACAAAAATATAAATACAGAGTCTCCTTAGTTCTCATTAAGGCAAGGTCTCGATGCACGACACACACAGAATCCATTACCCTCCTGAACCATACAAACACAGCTACCAGGAACTACCCATTGATGAACACACAGTATTTGCCTTTTACCACTCTTAAAAAAATCAGTGGAGGTGAAAAAAAAAAAAGTTAAGTCAAAATGTAAGACAAATGTAGAACGGTGCTGTTGTAAAAAAAGCAGCTATTTCCACGACTCAATGGCATCATGAATCCACTGCACCTTTAAAAAACTTTAATTAAATAGAAGTTCAATTTCTGACAACAGATACACATTTCAACCTTTTCAGAACATTTAGCTGTGATCAAGACTATTAGAAGCATCTGTGGAGCCAGCCCAGTATTAAAACCTCAATAAAAGAATGAGGGAGAAGCATCATAAAGGCCGTCAGTACAAGGTTAACAGCGACAACCCTAAAAATGGATCGCTTTTGACAACTGCCAGAAATTAAAGCAAATATTGCACTCTTCAAATACATCTAGAGCTCTGTCACAGTTCAACATGCAACACTGACCACTCAGGAGTTCCCATCAATTACACCGATGCCTTGCATAACTCTCAGGATGAAAGGCTGGTTTGCTTTAAAGCTGTTTCATGCCTGACAACAGATGCTGTAATCCAAGAACAGTTTTAAAGTTCACTGGCTGGATCAACTCTCCCTTTAAGTCAACAACTAAGATGGGCAGCACTGTAAGTATGAAAGGGGAAATTTACTTGCATGCACGCACACACCTTGATGTCAAGTTTATGGTTGATAGCCAGTGCAGAATGTTCCAGTGCCTTAATGACAGACGCGTAGGAATCTGAAAATTTGGTGTATTTGCCAACAAGTGCAATGGAACATGTTTCAAGGAGACGGTCATACCTAAAGAAAAATCAAAACACTGGTGTTACTTCATCACTAAGAGGAAATGGGGGCAAGAATCATTTATATTCTATTCAGCTTTTCAAGTAATTTAAAGAGCTAGGCTCTTGGGAGTCTGTCAGACTGGAGATAAACCAACTGTGAAAGAGATGACCTTCTGTAACAAAGACAACCTAAAAAACATCAAAGCAAGAATGGAAGAAAAAAACAGCAACATGAGAGCAAAAGCTTGCATAAAGCTACGTATAAATTAACTTGTCTCTCCTTGTGGTAAAAAGCCATTTTGAACAGATACAAGCTGTCTTTTCGGGAAGTTCTATTACATCCAAAAAGTCAGCAGTAACTATCAGAAGAGAGGATCAAAGCACAATTCCGCATATGTTTATACTGTACGGCATCTTCCCACGCTGCTTCTGACTGAGTTCACTTCAGCAGCCAGAAATAAAGAAATGACTTCTAGAATCCTGAGTTGTGCCGCCTACACTTTCTGTCCCCAGCCTCTGGTAGCACGTGATTTACACAGCATTCTTGGTTACAACTAAGAGATTCTGTTTCTACAGTTTATTTCAGAATTATTAAGTACCTTTAACCAAGTCATTTACTGAGAGCTTACCCTGTCAAAGTGAAACGTTCTTTACACTGGTCACGTGTGTTTTAAAGGGAAGAATCTAGATCTTGAAAATTAATTTCTTATAAAGACAGCTGTGTATAAGGCTTCAGAAAGGGCCCGAATGCTGACTGGAAAGACTCAATTCACTGTTTCACAAGGAAGAAGCACTGTAGTCCCCACAAGAAAAAAAAAAAAAAAAGCATTCTAGGAGTCTCAGATGGAGCAGTTACAAAACAGCTGTTTCACTTGCTTGAAAGCACACACAAAAGGTACTTTTTTTTTTTAAACTGACATTCGTGATGACTCCCATCTACGCCTACAAAAGGATTTCAATGCTATGTAACAACGCTGCTGTTTTTTGGGGGGAGGGCTGAGCCATTCACATTAAGTACTTCAAAATGGTTCTGACACAGGCAGTACACTAACACCACAATGTAAGGAACAAAATGTATCTTAAAGGACTCTCAAACTGAAGATTTTTTTTTCCGAATGGTTAACCATCTAGGAAGAAAATGTACTTTTGTAGTAAAGAAAAAAAGAGGAAAAAGCTTGAGCACTTCAGAACACTGAATGAATATGTAGTAACATTCATAACCTAATAACCAACAGTGAAGTAGAGAAACTTATTGAGATTCTTAAGTCCCACTTCACCCAGCGGTGCAGCTCACCTGTCAGCCATTTCCTTCCACTTCATAAGCATCCTCCTGGGCTGTCTCCCAATGGGAAGATCAAGCCTGTGTCTGAAGTAGTCAACAACTCCCTGCTCCTCTAACAACAGAGGAACCCGGTATATAGAAGAGACATCATGAACACAGATAACCTGTTCATAAAATACGAATGTCATTAGAACAGATTTAAGCGTGCCTGTCAAATTATTTTTAGATGGCTATTGAAAGAACTTCCATCTCTAGAAAACAACCCTTTGACTACTTAAACATGCAAGAAATAACATGCACCGAATAACATACCACATGAACAGCTTAATACTAGTTTCCCTATACTTAAAAAGGTTATCCTTCACCACGTCCCAGGTATTGCGACTCACTACAGCCTGAGGAAGGGCTGTGGCACGACGACCCAGCAATATGACAGTCAGCTGCTAGGGAAGTTATGCAAGTGCGTAACAGAATTCAAAAAAGAAGTCAAGAGAGGTGAGTTTCTCCTCCTAAGCAGAGGTCTCCAGCTCTGGGGAAGGAAGGACTTCATATTTCTAGAACTACAACCCCCAGCACGACTGGATCTGCCCACCATTGTCATTCTTAACCAGGGCTCCAAGTCTGATTAAAGTCCAGGGAACTCTGTGGGTTCAACAGAGTAATCATTTTCAGTCCTTCATCAAACTTGGAATTAAACAGCTACAGAACAAAGAATTCTTAGACTGGTGAGGAATACAGACTTCAACAGTTAAGTTCACTGAAGAAGGCTTCAGCAGAAAAGGAAAGATGTCTCTAAACAATGGCCATCTGACCATCACGGAGACTGTACTTTATGAAGGATCAAAAATATGGCACAACTATTTTTAAATCCTCATTTCTCCCAACTCCCATGAAAGCAAAGTTCAACACTTCACCAGCAGAACTAAACTGCAATTTTCCTCCTTTGCAGACAGTAACATTTACTTCTCAATTCAAGTGCAACTGCAGTTAGAGAAACAACTACATAAAATTGCATTAAACTTCCAAGAAAGTGGCTGACTTGGGGAATTTACTTACAATTCCTGACCAACAGCAGGTTGGAAAACAAGAGGTGGATATCATACTGCTGACACATCAATATTATCACCAGCTAATTCTGAATGGAACACGTGAAACCACAAGACTCCCTTTGATCTTGTATAGGAACTTAAAAAGAAGACTTGACAGAGCCTGAAAATGTGCAGTGATATCCCTTGTTTCATAAAAAGACACACTTTTCCAAGCTCTGGCTGGAACTGAAAGCTAGTAAGCGCCCTCCAGACTATCTGATTATTTTCCAAGGTCTACCTCAGACTATGCTATGCAGATTACACTCAGCATAACAAAAAAACAGGCTAACGTGGAATTTTTGCATACCACTTAACATTCAAGTAAACAACGCTCCTCTTGAATACCATTTAAACTTTTCTTTGTAATTTCTCCATATGCAAGCATGGGCAGAAGAACACTAACACGAAAGTAGTGTACAAAAATGCATTCACATATCCTTTTAACCCAATTTTGGGCACCTACCCTTTGGCCTGTAAATACTGATAAAAATCTCATTCCTCTGTATTCACAGAAGGAATGTTGAAGGATAAACAAGGTATAAAAAAGCTATTCAGAAAATACCTTGGATTCCACAGAATCGTCTACACCTAAGCATAGTTACCTTATAAAAAATAGATGTGGACACAAAAAGGACAATTGTAACGGTTGCTTATGCAAGGAATGTAGGTAAGACAAAGAAGCAAATGAATTATGCAGCTATTACAGAGAGAGCTAGAACAACAGCTCTATGCTCAGGTAAAACTTCACTCAGCATTTGACAAACAGCTACAATATTTATTGCTACTTGCAATAAACAAAGTAGACAGCAACCTTTACCTGTTCTGGTTCAACATGACAGAACATGGAAATCTTTTCTTTTACTGAGGTATCCAATGGAGTAGAGCACCTGCAAACAATCTAACAGAACAGCAACATCAAGGTTCTGAAGCAGCAGACTACTCAGACATTCACATAACAAACCTCTAACAAAAAAAAATGTCTTTCTGCAATGTCTCTGTGACTTGGAAAAAAAAAACCAACAGCTTAGTTACTTTTTTTTGTTTGTTTAAACCAATATGCAAGGACTCAACTTATTTAGACTAGGTTGCTGTTGCAACGTGCCAGTACTGCATTTTCAAATTCAAAGCCATGCAGCAAACCTTACCAGGTCTGGTGAGAGACCGAGGCCTCTGAGTTCACGAACACTGTTTTGGGTGGGTTTAGTCTTCTGCTCTCCTGTAGAGCTTGGCTGGTCAAAGAGCAGAATTTGTTACATTAATTTCTGATGATTTATAGCAATGACTCACGTTACTGGGGACTCTCCACCCTATTTGTCTCATAAAACTTTGACCCAGTTTTTAGACAATTTACATGAGCTTTGAATACCCTTTTGTACTATCATTTTAATCTCAAAAACTGAAATCAACCAGCAGAAACCAGAGTTCAAGTCTGAACAGTAAGAAGACATGCATTCTACTATGGAAAAGGAGAGCACAGGGAGTCTCAGGTTTTTTATTCACTGTTCCCTCCACATACCTAGTAATTTAAATTTCTGATTTTCTCTCCCTAAATCACCTAGCCCAGCCAGAAAGGGAAGGTAAGATTGAGAAGAGAGAACAAAGACTGATCTGTGCCCCTGTAACGCAACTAAGTTACTCTGTCAGATCCAGTTCCTAAACAAGGAATACTCATGCATACTCTCATTACCATCTAAGACTTTTTTTCAGCAGTGATTCTTGAAATAGAGGTTTTTGAGTGGTTAAGATTGTAAATTGCGTTCAAATCCAGGGCAGATAATACAGATATCAGGCGTTACATGGCATAAAGTACCTTCATTTGCTTTTAGTATTAACTGGAGTTTGCAGCATCTGCTCGGAACATAAGGACATTTTGTTTTTCTTTGTGATTTCTAATTAACTGATTCTTTTAATAGCACTGCTTCTGAAGACCTTATTCAATGAATTTTTGAACCAAGGGCAACTGCCACTAAGACTATTATACAGTAATTAAAAACTGTCACATCTGGCTGCTGTTAAAGATGCAAACACACAGACTGTATTTCAAAACACAGCACTATGTTTTGAAATTACAGAAGTAACCCAACTTATTTCATGAATTACAGATACTGGACATCTTGGGAAAAAGACACACAGTAACAGAAATAACGAAGAAGTGTAGGAATAACTTGGAATATGATCATATTAAAATGAAATGGCTGTGAGGTCTGGCTCTAACACTGAATTTTATGAGAGCTTTGCAGAAGTGAAAGACAACACAAATGAAGAAAATCTGGAAGTTTTCAGCCCTAGAAAGCAAATTTATCTGCAAAAGCTAGATGATTCCACAGAGAAAGACAGCAGTTAAAGATGAAAAACTGAGTTTGCTGCAACTCCCAACTATATTTATTACATGCTTACACACTTTGAAAATTTTCTGTTCTGTTCTTGTGAACCTTATAAAAATATGTAACCATATATTCTCTGCATTTCTTCCAGAACTTTCTATATACAGAAACAGAAATACAGTGTCTTTAGATACAACATATCAGAAACACCTATTTAGAAATCAAGCTTTGGATCAGAAGAAGCAGCTGACCACCATGGCATTTTAGTTCCTTACCTGTGGAACTAGACTGACATGAATGTTACAAAAATTCTCTCTTCTGGCTTTGAACTGGAACTGACGGAAAGCTTCAATGAAAGGCATGCTTTCAATATCACCTACTGTTCCACCAAGCTAAAAAAAGACAAAGACATTTAGAATTAAAGTTAGCATCAAAACTCTACTATATAGGAATGCTAAAGGGTACTAACACATACATAAAAGGACATCTAAACACCTCCCCAGCACCTCCCTCTAATTCCCTAAGGAGCATCAACACCAAAACGTCAATATGAAAAGCAACAAGATTTGCCAGTTGTATGTGCTACTTCCTCGGCCTCCAGTGTACCCCAACTACTATTCTACCTTCGTGATTTTCCCCAAAGTCAAAAATCCACAAGCAAAACAGCTTCTCACATGGACAGCACATCTCCAGGGACGTTAGCTGTGCCTTTACTCTCTCTTCAGGGAAAAGATTTAAGTGTTTAAATGCTGTTGGGCTACTATCACAGATCTTCTGAATTATCGTTTATGAACATTAGGTGGCACCAAGAAGCAAAATTTCTGTTAGTTTAAGTGACTATACCGTGGTTTTGCACACATGCAGATAAAGAAACACAAGGCATTCTTTGGAGCAGTGAGAAACTCCTGAGCGCTGTCAGACAGTGCTTCCTAGGTACTTCAGGATCCATAGCTGCAAATCCTGGGACAGAAACTGGCACTCAAGCTGCAGGAAGAGTCCTAAGTCACCGTGACCTGGGCACTCTGACAACCACATTCTCTCCTGTATCAGCACATCCTGCCAGCCAACTCAGCGGCACCACCTCAGAGGCTTAGTTAGCCCTCTTCTGTCTCCTCTGGCAGCAGGATGACACATACAATGTGCAGGCAACAGAACAGGGTTCATCACTACTGACTCATGCAATTCATTTTTCTAGGTCTATGCTGGAGGTAGTCACTCTGAGGGTCCTGTTACTGCTAAGGAGAGACAAGTGCTTGTCACAGAGGGTCACTTACCTACCCTTCCTCTATCCACCAAGTACGATGAGGGCACAGCACAATTAACTCAGACTTTGATGTATAAAATTACGAGAGCTAAAATTCATTCCGTAAACTAATCTGTATTATTCTAGAGAGCAAAGGACCTCAAAAATATAACTGTCCAGGACCTAAGCCCTTCTGTATATGGATTCAGACACAGAGCAACCAGAAGATAAAAGTGAGGCTAACAAGGGAGATTTTTAACCATCTCAACATGCAAAGTCAAACATTACTGAAAATTACAGTTTTATTAAACAAAACATACATATAGTTCAGTTTATTCCATACAGAAACAAAGCTATGTTTTAAGAGCTACAAACCTCAATCACACAAACTTGGGGTTCAATACCGTCTTCATCTACAGGAATTCGTGCCTGCCTCATTACCCATTCTTGTATAGCATCTGTGATGTGGGGAACAACTGAAGAATAAACCATGGAAAGGGTTAAAATCACAACCTATCCCACTACAGACCAAATTATTGAAAATAACTAGCCAGTGCTTCCCATATCACATCAGCACTGATACATGTCTTTAAAGAAGTATGCATTTTTGAAGTGGCTATTCTTGGCTGCGATTTTCAAGAGAGGTGCTTTGGCAGGAAATGTAATCCTGCTTCAATTTAAACATATGTAAACAATGTTCCTTCTTAAGATGGAAGCTTCCAGTAAATACAGTTCTATGCACTAAGCAGAAAGTTAGCCTGTTTTAAACCATCTATAAAAATCTTTATCCAAAGCAGCTGTGGAGGATGCTTAAAAAGAGAAGACATCTAATCCTCAAATATCCTCTGGGTCTTCTAAAGACATGACAGTATTATTTAAATGAGTTATCAACAACAGTAACAGTCTTAACAAGCTACCAAATAATCCACAGATATATTGGTCTGAAGTCTGTTCACATTTAGGATTGGCTGTTAGAAAGTTGGATCCAAGCCCAGGATATAGGTCATACAACAGGCAGTATGCTCCTGAGCACTGTACGGTTTCGAGGGGGGTTACAGGTAAACTTTGGCACGCACCCCAAAATTTGCGCCAGCGTGCCTTCTCAAATCAAAAATGTCACAAAGACAGCACAGATCAGAAAAAAAAGACCTCAAATTAAGATAGAATTCAAAAGCATCTGACCAGTACAGAAATATGGAATACATATCTAAACACCAGAAACAAAGCTTCACATCACCTTGGACAGTTTTGCCGAGATAGTCTCCCTTCCTCTCCTTGTTGATGACGTACTGGTAAATCTTCCCAGTAGTCAGATTGTTGTCTTTGGTGAGTCGGATATCAAGGAAGCGCTCATAGTTACCAAGGTCCAGGTCCACCTCCCCTCCGTCATCTAGCACAAACACCTCGCCTGCAGGACACAGAAAGGCACAAGCACACACATCACAGAGATATAGTCCGCATCAGCAACTTGCTGGTTTTGCATGTGACAGCTAAAGAATTCAACACAGGGTAACACCTTCTTTGGTTGCTACAGCAAATTCAGGAGCAGCTAATAAAACTAGAAGCCTTGCCCAACAAAGAAGACTAACACCCTGACAACTGAACCCCTTTACCAGGCACCAGCTTCATTTGCAGCGATAAAAGACCAGAGTCCAAAGCCCCCGTGAGCCCATCTTTGCTGCAGGCTGCCTCGTGGCACAGGCTCCACTGGCAGGTCCCAGCCGCAGGAGCTGGCACCTTCCCACCAGCCCAGGAGCCACCCGAAGACCTGGGCGCTGCTCTGGGGCCGCTCACCGTGCTCGTAGGGGGAGAAGGTGCCCGCGTCGATGTTGATGTAGGGGTCGATCTTGATGGAGGTGACGTGCAGCCCGCTGGACTTGAGAATGGTGCCGATGCTGCTGGCGATGATCCCCTTGCCGATGCCCGAGATCACGCCGCCCGTCACCAGGATGTACTTCATCTGCCCGCCGGCCTGCGACGCCTCACAGCCTCAGCGGGGTCCGCACGGCCGTGGTACCCGGCGAGGCAGCGGCAGCCCCGCTGAGAGACCCCGGCCTTGTGCCCCCACCGCCTGCAGCCCTCCGTCCCATCACCCCCATCCCGTCACCCCCAGTCCCGTCACCCCCATGCTGTAACCCCCACCCTGTCACCTCCCATCCTGTCACCCCCCCCCATCCCATCACCCCGGCACCCCCCGGTCCCATCACTCCCATCCTGTCACCCCCCCGTCCCGTCACCCCCATCCCGTCACCCTGTCACCCCCCGTCCCATCACCCCCATCCTGTTATCCCCCCCATCCCTCACGACCCTCCCCCCCCGCTGTCACTCAGCCCCCCCCCCCCCACCCTCCCCGTTCCCGTCGCAGGACGCGGCCCCCCCCCACCCCCGCCCGCCCGCCCGCCATCCGGCCTCCCCCCCCCCTCCGCCGCGTGGTCCCGCCCGCCCTTCACCCCCCCCCCCCCCCCCCCCGCGCCTGCCCGCGTGGTCCCGCCCGCTCGCGCCCGCCGCGCGCCCCCTCCCCAGCCCGCCGCCCCTCACCTGTTCCCGCCGGGTCCTCGCGGCAGCAGCAGGAGCAGCAGCGGCGGCGGCGCGCGGAGGGCGCGTGGCGGGGCGAGGGGAGCAGAGCGGAGCGGGCGGGGGTGCGCGCGCGCGCCGAGCCGCTGCCAGCCGGCGAGGTGCTGAGGCTCATGAGGCCGGCGCGCGACGGGGCGCAAGCGCGGGCCTCCCTCGGGCGCCTGCGCAGTGAGGCGGGGGAGGGCGGGGGGGTGAGGGGAGCCGCGCTTCAGCCTTGACGGGGCGGGGCCCGGCGCTCAGTCACAGGGCCGTTAAAGTGGGTGAGGCAGCCGGCTGCGCCCGGTCCAAGCGCCCCCTGCCACCGGTACCGCCGGCAAGCCGTGTCCCTAAGCACGTCCCCTGACACCGAACCGTTGTCCCGTCCCGCCCCGGTCGGCGTCGCCCAGCGCTGCTGCGGGTCCTGGCCCCGCGGGGCTCGCGGCACCTCCTGAGGGGGACCGGGGAACTGAGGGGGCTGGGGGCCCGGCACCCGCAGGCTGGGTGCTAAGAACTGCTCAGCACTCACTGGAGAAGCAGAAAAGAACTCGCGAGGCCCAAAGAATTAAACGGGTTTCTTTACAGTTGTTTCTGCGCTCTTTTCCAGCAGGCTCGTGAGTGGGACTTGGGCAGCTGGTTCCTGCAGCGACGGGACGAAGCCCGAGGAAAAGGGGCAAAGGAAAAGGAAAAAAGCCCAGGGAAAGCCTGGTTGTCCCCGACAAGCCCTGCCTGTTGTCCCCAGCCCGTTGTTGGCTGATGGGGTCTCGTGGTGATTTCTCCTGATGGTTGAGCAGAGCAGCCTGCTGTGCTGTCGGAATGCTGCTCCTGATGCTCCACGCATGTTTTCTGCTTACTGCTTGCTCAATTTTATCTGGTCATAAATTATCCTAGACATTCTTAGTCATAGTTACGGAGTTGTTCTGTGTATGCCTTAATCACCTATCTTGTCTGTGGCAAATGTCACTGCTTACGTGGAAGTACAGTTGTAAGAAACAAATGACTAGATCTCTTGGTTTTGTCATATTACCTAATGCTGCCTCAAACTTTTTATCTCCTTCAGTTTTTCTCTGGCTTTCCTTTCTCTGTCATGCCCCATCCTTGCAATTAGGGTTTGGCCTCTGAAGAGCTCACTGATATTTTGGTGGGTGTTGAGCACATCAGAGAACTTTGTGTATATAATCATACAGATAAATTTATTGCTACTGATTGCAGTTAACGTGCCCAAGTTGTACACTTTTCCCCCAAATAATTGTGCCTAATTATACCAGATGCCAATGACAGAAAAGAGGGGAAGGAGCCATGAAGGGAAGCCAGGCAGATTCTTGTACTGTAATTGTCATTGTCTCCGTGGTTTAAATCAGGGCCATCCTCAGGCTGCCGTGTGAAAGAGATGGTGTGGCCGATCTCTGGCCTTCTGGTGAAGATCCTGAGAGACGAGGCATCTCACGGCATCTGGCAGTGTCACCCCGCCTCTTGCAGACTGGTGACTTTGCCTGGGGGTAGTGCCTAAGGGGATGTAGAAACAGGGTAGGGCTACTGATGGGGTGATCAGCTGGTCGTGGGTAGGAATCAGAAAGGGTAGGAACACGCTGGTGATGTTTGCCTTTTGGCTATGCCATTGGAAGCTGCTGAGGAGTGTTCCTGGCCGGGGGAGGTGACTGCACAGATCCTGCTGTGAATTTGGGGATTGTGTGGGGAGTGGTTCCAGGCTTTTCTTGCTTTCAGTTACATCTCTGCCATGGAAACGTGTGCCAGCGTACTCTGCCGTCATTGGTCTTGCACTCTTAAAGTCTGCATCTGGTCTGCCAGAATGTTTCCCCATGGACATGTTCTCCTGCACATGGTTAGTTCTGTGGGCAAGCTGCCTCTTGCCTCCCCCAGGGGCAGGCTGTTTCCCCTTGCTGCTGGCGGGCAGTGACAGCGCACAATAGTGCAGCCTCTGGCGCCCTTGATGGCAATTCCTCTGAGAAGCATTTGCCATTGGAATTGCCTGACTGTGCTGTTTTGCTTCTTCACGAAGGGCTCTTTTTGCTTTCATCTGTTACTCAGCTAGCTTAAAAGCAAGAACGTTAGTTTCCAACATCTTTTTTAAGGTGAGAGTGGTGGTAGATGTGATGAAGGGGTGACAGCATGCAGAAATGCAGGAAAGGATGTGTGTGTATGTACATCTGTGTGTGTGTGTACCCCACATACATTGGCTGAGAGCATCTGGTAAAGCACAGGGAGGCTGGGTTGTTCCGGGGCTGGGCATCTCAGCTTTTTCCATTTCTTGAGTGAGCATCAGACATCTGACTGGAGCAACTGCTTAGGAGTGAAGGTAGGCGCTTACTTTCAGAGGTGTATGTAACCTAAACGCAAGCTTCTGCTTTTAGATGCATGATTCTTTTCATCAGTGCCTAATAAGGCCTCAGGGGTTGGATATCCAGTGGTGCTTAAGAGATAAGTGAACTCACTGGGAGCTATTTGTGAATATTAAATGGTGTGGAATTGCAGTGACCCAGAAAAGTCACATCTCAAATAACGTAAGATTACCTGGACCTTTTGGAGGCGAAGTTTGGCAACAGTGGTGGTGGTATTTCACTGCTTTGGCCTTACAATGTCTTGGTCTTGAGTCTCTCCCAGTAAAATACAGATTGTGAATGTGATAAAATGGATCTACTCTGTTTATTTAACTGAATTTGATTCACAGCAGATCAAATGAATTTGAAAGCGTTTTGTTCAGAAGATTGGCATAGTCCTGATGAATGCTAATGTATTGCAGTAATTATGTGAGGAAAGAATATATTAGAATCCTCAAATACTCATTTGAACTTCCTTATTATTTAGGTCTGTGTTCATGCAGGAAAAGGTTTGTTATTACAGTTGATATAATATTATAATATAGTAATAGATTGTATAATATGTAATTTTATTTTATTAGTTACTATTCTTATAATAATAGTATGTTATCATCCTGATTATAGGAATCAGGGTTTGTATTTCCTTTTAAAGGCACATTTAACATTTTTTCAGGTGAGGGCTTTCTTAACAAGTTCACTGCGTTCATCTTTGTTTTTACATTTTTTTCCTTGGCTGCCTTAGAATTCCACAGAAATGTTGATTTTGCCTAATTATAATGTCTGTGAGATGGAAGCCCTGATCTACAAGCAGAAGGAGGCCTGTGAGGTTGCTGTGATTCTGCAGGCCCTAGTAAATCTACTCAAAGACTATAAGGTAGAATAATGAGTTCAAGAAGAGAAATGTGTATGAACATTTTTAAGCAGGTGTTGGAGTTTTATTTGCCATGTTAGTGCAAAATGACACATGCTGGTGACATGTGCATTCCTTCGGTGTGTGAAGTCGGCTTAGTGTGGTGAAAGAAGGCGATTCCTTCAGGCAGATAGATACCTTGGCAGAGGTGCTGAGGGACTGATGCGAGCAGGTGATGTTCGTAAGGTAACCACTGTGCGTGCACCTCATGGTGTTGTCCCTGCCTTCTCAAAGGTTTGTCTCCCTCGAGGTGATGGGAGTGTTCTGCCTTCTCACTGTGGCTCTGCCTTTGTAGTTTCTAATTTCTGCATTCACTAAGAAGGATCAGTGTTTACGACCCATGCAGAGCTAGTTATCTTACATCTTCAGGTGTGAGCCAGTTTTCCACTAATCTGAATCCCACTGTTGCCCTGTATTCTGAGATCTTGCTGCCAAAACAATGTGTTTCAGCTGTGGCTTTGCCATATTTCTTGGTTCCAGTTCCATCCAAGAAGAGGGAAGCCCCCTTCGCCTATGTGGTACCATTCATGGGTGGTGTGTGATCAGCAGGGCTGTGTTTGAATGTGACTACTGAAACAAACTTTACTTTCATAAGAACAAGCAAGCACAGATGGAATTACATGTGCCTGACATGGCATTCAGTTCCTACAGCACGGATGTTTTCCACTGAGCTAGTTGTTTATTTGTGCTCCTGTTACAGGCAGTGGAGAGGTGTGTGCCTTGTATGCGCAGCCCCAAGAAGGGAGTGCTGACATCCAGGTGCCTAGTTCTCTGGTAGCGTGGTTAGTGCTTTTGGGACCTCTGCAACCTACTCTTAGCGTGGTCACTCCTGAAGATCAAAACGTGACCTGCTGCAGCAAGATTTTGCCAGTGAGTTATCATCTCAGGCCGGTAACTCTTCTGTGCCATGACTGGTCAAAGAAGCAGCTAAAGGCTGCCCTGCACCAAAGTGTTCCTGGCACTGATGGGTTATCCAAGAGCCTGGCTGAGACCCTGTCGAGGAGAGTCTGGCAGCCAATTGGGCTCACTGCCAGCCCAACACTGGCCAGCACTGCAGAGAAAACATTTTGTCTTCACTGTAATCAGTATTGGTATTGCCACACATGCCTGGAATTTACATTTATCACCTCAGATGTATCATGTTGGTTGGGTTTGAGGTTATACTCCTCTGAATGCTGCCTTCCATGTGACCAAGGTGGCAATGATGTGGGTGAGAACACCTTATATAGCCGCCTGTGGGAGAAGGGTACGGTACAACCCTATCCAACCGTAATCCTCTCTTACCCTGTTCCCAACCACTCTCCTGGCCCCACAGAGTGACTTCATGCCCTGCTCAGCTGCCTGCCTGAGCTGAGTGGAACCCTCCCCCCATCCACCACTTCTCCACCAGAGCCCCCAGAGGTGCTTCCCCTTCATCCTTGGTGGCAGCTGCCAACCTGCCTGTATGCCTGCTGCTGATGGAGGGGACAGGATTGAGCCTGCCTCTGTCCTGGGAGGGAAAGGCTCAGGGCTAAGATGGAGAAGCCTGGAAATACTTGCTGCTGATGCTGCGTTGTTGACGGTGCAGCTGCCTCCTGCAGCCAGAGCTGGAACCCCATCCACCCTGACCTCTCCCTTGGTGGCAGCAGAGGACTTTGCAGCAGAAGCCTGGACCTAGCAGAGACAGGCTGGACACTTGCTCCCTGTCCTTTCTGTCACCCCAGTACCCTGCCAGCTGCTCTGCCTGAGCTCAGAGGCAGCCCTGATCTGTCCCTAAGAGCCTGAGATAATACCTGGGGTGAGCCAAACCCTCTGAGTCACGTGAAATCAAATGCCCTTTACTTTTATTTTAAAACCTTGCTGTTTGTCCTTATTGCACATTTATAAAGTTCTTGTATATACATTTTTGACCGTGCCATGCAGTTTGAAAACTTCACAAAAAAGTAAAGCAGTTACCCCGGTGCACCCTCCCAGACAGGAAAGCATTGGCAGCACCCAGCCATGCACCAGAATGAAGATATACACAGCATTAGCACACGTACAGGAGGTGCACCTACTCCACCCCTTTGCTCTCCTCTGTGCTGTGCAGGGCACGCCAAAGCAACATCTGCAGAAAGCAGTAACTGATACAAACCCAGCTGGTTTATGTGGCACGAGCACGGCTATACACTGCAAACCACAAGAAGCGATCTGAAATGCCATGCAAGAACGTTTCTAAATGCATCCATTGGAGGGGTGCACAAAGTCTGTTGGCAAGATGGAGCAGCTCACACGCTGATGAAGTGCTCTGCACATCTCTGAGTACCTGTGGAAACCATTCTTGTCTATTTTTTAATGAAGAATGTTATAAGCAGCAAAAGATCAAGACATGGGAGTGACTGCCATCTGCCCTTCTCCAGATGCGCCCTCAGTTCTTACTCTGTGGCTGCTGAAACTGTGATGAAATAGTTCCTACTGTGATCCAAACATCTACCAAAAGGCTTCAGTGGTGGCAGAGGCAGCTCTCTCAACAAAGGAGGTGCATACAACCTGAGTTATGACACTGCTCTTTCTTCTCCAGAGAAGACTGTAAAAATCCCATTTTTTTTAGTTTCTCTTGACCAGTTCCCATCAAGATGTGGACCAAAGCCGTTGCAGTGATCAGCCAGTGAAACACACTGGAGAAGCTCTGTTGGTTTCCACTCTGTGCTCACCACTGGGTTTTATCTGATGTTTCATTGTTTGTGAACTTAGCAGGGGTTATGCTTTCATTGGAAAGTGACAAGCAGACTGTACAGAATTTGATTTGGGTAAAAAATCTTCATTTACAAATCATCGCTTTGGCCAGTAAGGGTCCATTCCCAGTTCTCCATGTCAGGAGGTCCCCCTTGGGCCTTGTGTACCGCTCCCTTAGTTTTTCATGTGCAGAATTGATACGGGCCTTGTGTAAAGTGTTCATCTTCTTTACTGAGGTGAAACTATATGAACTTCTGCTCTAAACTTGATCAGGTGCTCCCCAAAATGCAAAGTAACCACATCTGGTACCCTGGGTAACAAAGGAGTTTGGGCAGATCTTACAAAGGATGTAAAATAGCGCATGATTAAGAGCTGTTTGTAGAAGACCCGTAGTGTACTGCGAGAAATGTCCACTAGATGGTGGAATTGAACAGTAAAAGAAGAGTTTCTGAAGTAACAAAGAACCAGGGCCGAGCTACCTCGGCACCAAGCGCCGGGGCACCACGCGTGCCCTGCGAATGGCAGGCAGCATCTGCCAGCACCCTGGGTCTCAAGGGGTCTGCATGTTTCCTCCGTCCTGCAGGGACCGGGGAACTGTTATCCCTCCTGGTAAATTCCTGGTAAGATCCCTCCTTGGTTATTTCAGGTGGGGTTTCTTCACTTTCAAGCCTCTGCCTATCCAATTCTTTTTCTCCGTGAAGAAGAGAAATATCTTTCCAGGGAAGCAAGGAGTGAGCCCGTTGGGGTGCTGAGTTCTCGCTAGTCCATGCTAGGAAAGAAGTGCTTTGGTTAGAGGACCGTGACCTTACAAGAAGGTGGCAGCGAGCAGGACTCTCTGAGAAGAGGGCAGCACATCACCAGAGGGGGGTGTGGGTGGGAAGAAACAGTTCTGTGACTGCAGAAGGCAGCATGTATTAGGGATTAAAGCTCTCAGCTCTGCACGATGAAACCTCTTCTGCCGTTGGACAGAGTGCAGGACTGAGACCAGCTCCTCGTCCTCACCCCGGTAGCAGCCTCCTGGGGTGGGACGGGTCATGTCACCATTCTGTGCCTCAGTTTCTCCCATGTAAGACAGGGTTGAGAACTCTGACCCTTTAGAGATGATTTTTTGAGATCTACAATTAAAAGGGCATTAAAGCTGCATGTTTTCATTACTGATAGCTGGTGGCTTGCTCTCTCTCTGTGAGCCTGCATCCTTCCTACATGGAGAAACAAAGAGATGAGGCTTTAGCTCCACCCATGAGACTGGCCAGCTGTGTGCCTGATCCTGCACTGTCTTGTTCTAATTAGGTTTGCGTATCCTATATATGCAAACTGAGATCTGCCAAAGCCAGATTGCTGTTCAAGGGGCAATGGATGCTCATTGAGCTGTTGGTCACTCTTTGGCCAGCCTGGCAAGGGCTCAGTCTGCAGGCTGTTGTGTTTGCAGCAGATTTAATGCACAAAGTTCCACTCACAGACCCAGAATGCTATGCTTTCCTTTGAAAAAATGAAGTTCCCTTCTCTGAGGGGTGCTGGCAAGTGCTTTGCTGGACACTTGTGGTCTGAGAGGAATCAGGCAGAACGTGTGAAGCCTAAGGGGTGTACTCGGCTCCTCAGTGTTTTGGGTTTCCAGCTCACGCACTTTAGAGGTAGAGAGGTAAGGCCAGCTGCCAGGCAATCTATTACAGAGGCATGCAAGGACAAGAGGCAGGATTATTGAGAGTTTCTTCTCTACCTGCATGACTGAGCAAAACTTAATGACGTCTGCTCCCAGGATAGCTGGCTGGTCCTTGTACGTGAACCATACAGTTTAAGTTCCCTAATAATCCAAAATGCTGTGACAGATGTGCCAGTCTTCTAGTTCAGTAAGTTGCCTATTAGTGACCAGGGAAAGCTGGTACAAGGGCTTTGTAGTGAGTCATTCAAGAAAAACAAAGGTATAGAGAAAAGAGACTTCCTACCTCCAGTCAACATGCAGGTTGCATTTTGTCCCAAATCATCTGCCTTTAATGGTTTTGGCCTGTTCCATTTCCATACAGTCATTTATATCTGCCATTTTAATACTGTCACCTTTCCATCTCTGAGATTTCTCTGATGTCTCTCAGGCTGATGTCCAAATCTTGGTGCACTGACTGTTGGTTTTGTCTTTTCTAGACTTTACTTAAATTTTCTCTGCTGTCAGGGAAGATCAGGTAACTACTTCTGTTCTCATTGTCTAAGGAGACTAATCGGTCCCTTTCTTCCTAATAACAACAGGTAGCTGTTGTAAAATTATCTCACAGAGCTGCTCATCAGGCATTGTTGTGATAATGAACGGTATTTTGAAAAAGAGGCTTGGTAATGAGAGGTGACAGGGCTAGGTGAAAGATCTGCCAGGAGATTCGTGGAGATGTCTTCACCCTGGGATGCAGGGTGTTCCACAAGTGAACACAAGCCATCCCTGCAACTCGTGCATTTGTCAGTCATGAATGTCTTGCCATTGTGATAGAGTACAGGAAAGTTCATCTGTCCAGGTATTTGATAATGACCAGAATTTGCTTTGATGGTCCCTTCTGCATGGGGACAAAAAGGTCATTGCTGGCCACAGAACACAGGGGCTCAGTGCTGCAGGAGATAACGTCATTGCTTAGTGAAGAGTCAGCTTTAGAAATCCTGAAGCATGTTATCTGCATGGCAGGGCAGGAACATTCAGCAAAGCAGTGACATGCCAAGAGGCAAAACAGGCTTTGGTCTCATTGTTTGCAATGTACAATACATAAACACTGTGACTGGCGTTTATTTTAGTGTCTGCTGTTTGTACTAGCCAAATGTACCAAGACCCAAAGGAAGATTTGAGGTACTGTGCAGGCACACGCTGAAAGGTCACCTCTTTCCCAAACAGTTCATAACCTCAATAGAAAAGTCAGAGAAAAGAGTAAGTGTAATTCTCTGTAACATTTTTCCTTGAATTGAAATATACCCCAGCTCATTGTTCCCCTAAGAACTTTTTAGCTACCATCACGCCCTTGTCCTTATGGGGGGCTTCAACGTGCAAGATTTCAACTGGGAATATCACACAGCTGAGACAAGCAGTCCAGGAGATTCCTGAAGCACCTTGATAATAACTTCTTGGTACAGGTACTAAGAGAGCCAGCTAGGAAAGGTGCCCTCCTGGACCTGTTACTTGTAAGTGGGGAGGGTCTGGTAGGTGAAATGATAGGTGGCCACCTTGGCCATAGTGACCATGAGGCAGTAAAATTCAAAATCTTTGGTGATAGGAGGAAAACTGCCACTGAAACTTCAACCCTGGATTTGGGAGAGCAGACTTCAGACTGCTCATGGAACTGGTTAGTAAGGTCCCTTGGGAAACTGCTTTTAAAGACATTGGGGTCCAACAGTGCGGGTTGGTTTTTAAGCACAACCTCCTAAGAGCACGGGAACAGGCAATTCCAAAGTGTTGGAAGTCAAGAATGAGGGGCAGAAGGCTGGCTTGGCTGAGCAGGGATCTTCTTCAAGAGCTTAGGAGGAAAAAGAAAGTGTATGGTCACTGGAAGCGAGGTCAGATGACATGGGAGGACTACAGGGATGCTGCTAGCCTTTTTAGGGAGAATACATGCGGCCAAAGCTCAATAAGAGTTGAAGCTTGCCAGCAGTGTGGGATATGATAAAGAACACTTTTTTAAGTATGTGAATGAGAAAAGGAGGACCAGAACAAACATTGGTCCGATACTTGATGAGGATGGTCACCTCACAAACAGGGACATAGACAAATCACAGACGTTTAATGCATTTTTTGCCTCTGTCTTTAACACCAGTGATGGGCTCTGGGACCCCAGCTGCCCTGAGTTGGAGGACCATGACTGCAGGAATGATAAACTCCCAGTTAACCCTAAATTTGTGCGCATTTGCTGCTCCACCTGGATGCATACAAGTCCATGGGGACGGATGGGATTCATCGCAGAGTACTCAGAGAGCTGATTGATGTCATTGCAGGACCTCTCTCAATTATTTTCCAATGGTCTTGGGAATCCAGAGAGGCCCCAGTTGACTGGAAGCTAGCAAATGTGGTCCCAATTTTCAAGAAGGGCAAGAAAGAAGAACCTGGCAATTACAGGCCTGTCAGTCTCACTTCAGTGCCTGGAAAAATTATGGATAAGATTATTTGGGGAGTTATTGAAAAACACCTAAAGGACAATGCAGTCATTGATCAGAGGCAACATGGGTTCACCAGGGGAAGGTCATGTCTAACAAATTTAATTTCCTTCTACGGCATGATCACCCAGCTAGTTGACCAAAGGAAGCCAGTTGATGTAATTTTTCTGGATTTCAGTAAAGCTTTTGATACTGTCTTTCACAGTATTCTTCTGGACAAAATGACCAGAATACAATTAGATAAAAGCACAATAAGATGGGTGAACAATTGGCTGACAGATTAGGCCCAGAGGGTTCTTGTAAATGGGGTTATATCAGGCTGGTGACCTGTCACTAGCGGGGTTCCCCAGGGCTCCATTTTATGACCAGTCCTCTTCAATATTTTCATAAACGATTTGGATGAAGGACTTGAAGGTTTTCTGAGCAAGTTTGCAAATAATACCAAATTGAGTGGAGCTGTTGACTTTCTTGAGGGTGGTGATGCCTTGCAGAGAGATCTAGACAAATTAGAGAGCTGGGCAATCACCAACGGTATGAAGTTTAACAAGAGCATGTGCTGGATTCTGCACCTGGGAAGGGGCAACCCTGGTTATACATACAGACCTGGGGATGAGATACTGGAGAGCAGCCCTGCAGAAAGGGATCTGGGGGTTTTGGTCAAGAGCAAGCTGGACATGAGCCAGCAGTGTGCCTTGGCAGCTGAGGGCCAACCATACCCTGGGCTGCATCAGGCACAGCACTGCTAGCTGGCTAAGGGAAGGGATCGTCTCGCTCTGCTCTGCACTGGTGCGGCCTCACCTTGAGTACTGTGTGCAGTTTTGGGTGCCACAGTATAAGAAAGATGTAAGAGTTAGAGAGTATCCAAAGGAGGGCTACGAAGACAGTGAAGGGTCTAGAGGGGAAGATATATGAGGAGCGGCTGAAGTCCCTTGGTTTGTTCAGCCCAGAGCAGAGCAGGCCGAGGGGAGGCCTCATGGCGGCCTGCAGCTCCCTCACATGGGGAGCAGAGGGGCGGGCACTGAGCTCTGCTCTCTGGGGACAGTGACAGGACCCCAGGGAACGGCATGGAGCTGGGACAGGGAAGGGTCAGGCTGGATATCAGGAAAAGGTTCTTCACTGAGAGGGTGGTCAGGCACTGGAACAGGATCTCCAGGGAAGTGGTCATGGCACCGAGCCTGCCGAAGTTCAAGAAGTGTTTGGACAACACTCTCAGACACGTGGTCTGAATTTTTTTTTTTTTGGGGGTGGTCTTTTGGGGACCTAGGAGTTGGACTCGATGATCCTTGTGGGTCCCTTCCAACTTGGATGTTCTATTATTCTGTGATTCTATGTCTAGAATAGACACATGGCTGTGTAATGGTCCCAACTGACCACAGGAAACAACACACGTAGTGTTAATTTAAAGCTCTGGTGGCGTATTTTATTATTTCTGTACCCATCTTTAAACTGGTACTGACAATGTTTGCATTACAATGATTAAATTCCCTGCCTCACTATCTGCCTGGTAGCAAAGGCGATTTTTGGATAACTGGAGAACACTGAGAGTTCCCATTCCTCTGAGAGTAGTCTCACCTCAGTGCAGGATTCAGCTCTATCCAAGGAGCTGCTTTTTCCCAGCAGTGTAGGGAAAGGTTTAGAGCTGCAAACAGGTGTCAATGTATAAGAAATACTTTTCAGGGTATCAGTCAAGCAGCACTGGGAGAAAATTGGATTCTCCCAAAATTTTGTGGCCTGCCTCTTTGAAGATGGCGATCTAGGGATGAAGACACTCAAACTTTTGCTGAAAGTCAAGTAAGATTTCTGGCAGAGACTTTGCTGAAAGTCGTATAAGATTTCTGGCAGAGTTTAGGGGTGAGATCAGATGTCCATGTTTCAGTCCACAACATAAATCTGACAGGATCTCTCTCTCGTGCAGAGAACAGATGATACAGACTTTCACCAAAGCGTCACTTTCCCTCAGGTTCCTTTGACTTGGAAAAAACAGTAGCATCCTTCTTCCATTTTAGGAGCAGAGCATATGTGATTGTCAGCAGGGGAGAATATACTACTAACACAGCAATGTGTGCGAACTGTGGGGACCTGACCTTGGCTGGAGGACAGCTGAGCACAGCTCAGCGCATGCAGAAGGAGCTCTGCTGATAAAGTGCAAAAGAAACAGAGGCACTGGCATGAGAGGACACCAGCATGAGCAGAGGGTGTGAGAATTCAAATGACAGAATAGTTTCCAGGCCAGCATGACTGGCTGAGAAAGACTAGATCACACGGTAATGCTTTTGTAAATCTTTTCCAAGCAAGCCAGGCAGGGAGAGAAAAGAGGTAAGGAGAAAGGAAAGAGGTAGGAGAAATGAAAGAGGAAAGAAAGACTCCAGAAAGAATGAAGGAAATTCATGTTGGCACTGAACTCCAAGACAGGAAGACTGCCCCTGGGAGATTCTTGAATGGACTGTTACAGGAATGAAACTGAGCTCGCAAGGAAAGCTCACAGAAGCCACTGAGCCTGTGCTCTGCCCAGATCAACTGCAGGTTGGAGATACATCCTGCAATCAACTGAGGTGGGAGATCCATGGGGTCAGTGTCAGCTGGGGCTTTTGTGGTCAGTGCCCAAAGTCAAAGAACTCTAACAAAAGGCTTTGCCTCTACCAGCATTTCTGGCTGCGTTCTGGTAACAGGAGTAGGATGTCAGCAGAACTGCTATGGTTGTTTAGGATCTGGATAGGGTTTGAGCTACCAGATCTAACACCTTCTTATTAAAATCCTGAGTATCTGCAAAACATCTGGCTGTGTTGGGTAGCTGGTATACTAGAATATAAATTAGAACAGAGCAGAAGACCCCAAGAAGAGCTTGGCACTATCAGGATGGCATTTCTTTATCCAGCGTGAAGGATGATAGCTGCTCCACAATGTAGTCATTTCAAAGACACGCCAGTCTGAAATGTCTTCCATTCTCTTACACTGATTTTTATGGACACAAACATTTTGAACCTAACTCTGCAAGTGGTCTCCTCTTCTTTCGCTACCCTTTAGTTTCTAATTTAGAAGAGGCAAGAAGTTGAGGGATTTCAATTCCTTTCTGAATGCATATATGCTACCTTTGTTGGTTGGTAATTAGTGTATCATGTAAGGAGTGTGAAATCTCTCAAAGTGGACTGCATGGACAAGGATGCATCATTCCTTGTTCATATAGTCTTAAAGGGAGCAAAATCCTACTGTAAGTACTTTATGAGATTTTACATGATTGGGTTATTCATCTGTATGAAAAGTGTGAGAAATACAGTGACTTTCAGTTAATTCAGTTCTCAGATAATTTGAACTTCTATCTCATTCAGTCAAAACTCCAGAAATACAACTCTCTGCTTCCTTGAAATAAAACCATTTACACTCTATTCCTACTGGTTGATGTAGCTCTAAGTGGGTTTTTCATTTAGAGGCCACTTCACAGCTAATTTTTATACTGTTTTTGCTTAACTGTCAATGAAGAAATATTCACATACTTGAGCTACTAATTTCTGCCTAAATTTATAATGTTTCCCTGCACAAAATGAGTCATTATAGAAGAAACCCTCAAGTTCAGTCAAAGGATTTTAGTGTGCTTTCCTGCTGAGCTGCAGTCACACTAATACTTCCAGCTCATTTTGTTAAACATTCCTGCAAACTCAACTCCATGCCTGCAGATAAGGCAGGCTGTTATGTGTGAGCAGGTTATAAACTTGAATCCTTGCTGAGAAGAGTCCAACATTATGAAAGACATGAAAGAATAAAGAGCTCAAAGGAAATGAAGGTGTGAAAAGACAGACAACACCTGCACGCTGAGCTACCCACACCTCCGCACAGATACGGTGAGAACAGCTGCAAGCTATACAACCTGTGATATACTGACTGAGCATGTAGGGGTAACAAGATTTATTTGTTTCAGCCAGGAGGAGCAGAAGAAACTGGGTCAGGAACAGAGGAAAGCTCTGCACAAGCACACCTGGGTTGTTTTCAGATATAAATGAGTGCTATTCATCGCCTTTGTTTTAGGAGAAATGGAACAGCAAGCGGTCTTGCAAATGGCCAAGCCAGGTGGCCAGAGTATCGGGAGCGTAAACTCAGCAATATTCACCCCATGGTGAAACAGTTGGCATTTTTATTTGATCTCTCTCTCTTGATCTCTCTAGCATAAGGATGAGCGTGGTCTTAAGAGTCCAGTAGTGAGAAGGAGATGTGCCACAACAGCAGATCAGAGAGCAAGCTTTTGTCCCTGCCGTCACCCCAGGGCTGCAATCCCGCTGTGTTTGCAGAGGGGCAATCTGGATGGGCCAGAGGAATTTTAATCCTGAATTATTTCCACATTCCTTCTAGCATGGCAAAGGATTCTGCTGAGGCATCAACTGCCTTGTCCAGCTCAGCCTGTCCTACATCTGATACGTTAATTGAGGATTTAATTGAGGAATTGAGGAATTAATTAAGGCATTCTGCTGGTTACCGCAACATAATCGGTCAGCTTCCCAGAGCCAGAGCCCTCCAGTGCATTTGGATGCGGTCCTTTAAACAACTAAATACCATCAACCTCCACTGAAATCCTGAAGTGGTAGGTGCTGGAAACCTCAGAGATAGTCATTTTTGCAAGACTTTCAGTGTCCCTTTTATTCTCACAGTGCTTGCTTAATAGCTTAACTGTGTTGTGTTGCCTGCAGCTCAAGGGAGAAAGTTCACTTGGGAAGCAGAACTGCTGAAAAGTCTTTTTTTTCTTCGTGTGCTAGTTTTGCAGCTGCAGCTGATTGTGCTTTTTTAGATCTGATTCTGGCATTTGTCTTAGTATCCCAGGAAGATGTTTAGCTTTTGTTCTCAAAAGGATACGATACCCAGAGAGATTTCTAGCTTTGTTTAGTGCATTTGTGCAAATTGTAGCTGTAATATCTAATGCAGCTGCAAGGTAATAACTGCACTTTGATTAAATTTGACTTCCTGAGCTATAACATGTAAAACCAAAAACTTGAAGGGATTATCTCAAAACCTTAGGGGCTTATTCTGGTTTCATTCACATTGGTATGAATGGGAAAAAAATAATGGGATAATCATGGGTTGAGGGGGCAGAAGCAGGTCTGCACTTTCTTTCCTTTACTAGACTTTTATAGTCTAGTAGACTATATACAACATATATACTTATGTATAGTTATATATACACTTATAGTCTAGTAGACTAGTATACAACTGCAGAATGTTGTTCCAAGCAATTTTAAAATCTTTCTTTCCTTGTCTTTCGTCATCCCTAAATTATAAATAATGTACTCCAAGGAAGCTGAATAGAGGAGCAAACACTTGGAACTTACCAGGTCTCTGCCTTGGTAACTTGTCTGTTTAAGATAAAGATTTCTTTGAGCTGACACCATGGGTGTTTTATTAGTATGAATGATGTATGTTCCTGTCCATGTAAACTTTACATTATTCAAGTTGCTAGTAGGCTTTTTGTACCCACAGTTGTGTTGTCCTACTAGCAGAACTTGCTGCTCTTACTACTTGCAAGTCTTACTACTAGCAAGTCTTGTCCTACTAGCAGTCTTGCTGCTCTTGCTACGGGTTCAGATACCATTCCCAGCTGTCTGAATGTGAATGATCCAAAAATATTTTTTCTCCAGCAAAGTGATAAATGAATACCTGAAAAGAGTTTCTGTGAGTCTCAGCTCAGGTTTTGGCCTCGATAATTTCTAATGGAGTGACAGAGGACTTTTGCTTTTAGCTACTGAGAGTGAGACTGAACTTCTCACCAAGTCTCAAAGCTGAAGCCGTGCATCTTCATATCCACTATTCCATGTTGGCACAACCTCTAAATAATGAGAACTTGAGATTGCATGAGGCCCCTAAGTATCACGGGAGCTTAATGGCAATACTGATTTTTCTGTCTCCATATTTCAAGACAAATCAGGTTGTTTCACAATTATAGGAACTGAAAAGCCTATTTTTTCCATGTTTCTGTGCTATGGCCCTGACTACATTTAATTGAAATAAGACCCTCTTCCTTCCATGACCACTTGGCTCTACCCATGACCCCAGACCATGCCACAGCACCCCTGTTCCTCTAGGTGCCCAAACACAATTCCCTCAGCTCTCTGCCCTGTCTCCTGTACCACTGCAGGACCACCATGCCCTGCCCAGGGCCCTTGAGCCCATCCACTGTGCTACGGCCACCCCTCACCTACCATAATTCACCCACTGAGTAGGTCAGTGAGCTCGTGCTGTGGCTGTCCCAGGGCAACACGTGCGATACCTGACCAACGAGGGTAAGTGCACATACCCTGACACAGGGCTGCACAGACAACGAGGGTAAGTGTCCTGGTTGGCCTGCTGACTGTTGCCCAGCAGAATGCGAAGTCTTCCACTACAGGTGTGCTTGTGTTCTAGACAGCTGTTGGTTTTTGTATTTACATGAAGTTAGGATCTTTGAGACCTTTACCTCTCTGACAACATTTATAGAAATTTCTCGGCAGAGTAAATTGGACTGACAGACATCCCCTTGGATAGACGTTAGTGGGCTACTCCCATGACTCCACATACATCTTGGTACTGTAAATTTTTTTCTCTATTTCCACCTTTCTACAAAGGGGAACACAGCTCTGTGTTCCCTGAGTACGGAGCATGTTCTCCTGTACAGCACGGACCTCTTGCAGTAAGGTTTGGTCCCGGTGTGCAGTACCACACACACTGCTGTCCTCCCTGGTGGCAGGGGGGTGCTGGTGCCAGTTCTGTGCAGCTGCGGAGTCCAGGGAGGGGACTACACTTTAGTCGTTGGAGGATGAAAGGCAACCTCAGGACTGGAAAGGTGATATTCAGAGAGATGTGTGCCAGTCTTGCCTGTACTTGACAACAAGATGACTTTGATCAGCCATGATATAAACTCTGCTCACTTGTGTTGGATGGTCAGCCAACAATGTTGTTCCGAAGGATCTGAACCCCTGGCTAGGCCAAATCCACATACTGTCCTTTTAACCGCCCACACATCAACATGAAGGAGTATCCTTCCATCCTGCTTTGTGGGCTGCCATAGTACTTCTCTCAACACTGGCAGGACACCTAGTTTTCCACAGCTCTTGGCTGACAAAACCATGTACCAAGGAAGTACATGGCTGCTACTAAGCCCATCAACATCAACAGTCATTGTGTCAGCCTTCCAGCAGGAATTACTTCCCAAACGTGAGATCAGTCATCTTAAACACATCATCACACAAAGCTATACCGTTGTGTCTGATCACAGTTGTTAACTCAGTCACACCATTGTATCAGATGTGTTTGCCAATTCACAAATTGATCTAAAGATGAGGTGTAATGAATGATGTCCCTTCCCTGCCGAGGTACAGGCACTCATCTGCCTACTGTTTCACTTCTCAAGGAGTCATTCAAGGAGTGGGCAGTAGGCCAGTGACATATTAGGGTAGATCACCAAAGAGGTGTGCAGCGCATTTCCAGTGTGGTGAGGAACTCCATTATTTAGAGGAAAGAGACAAATCTACACAAATGAGAGATGGAGTCTTGATGGACAGACAATGAACCTGAATGGAGTCCCTGAAGGAGTCCAAGAGATTCTCCAAAAGTCAATCACACATCAGGAAATTTATTCTCAGCAAATGCTGGCTGAGATGATGGATTTGCAGAAAGACAGGGCCCCAACCCCCCTATGTCTGAATTTAGTGAAAGACATTCCAGATAACTCTCACTGTCAATATTTCATTTCTTCACTTCTGACTAACATGAATGTATTTGTAACCAGTTGTAACATGTACTTGTTGGTCTGAAAACAGAAAAGCATGGCTGCACATCTGTCTGCTCCAGGACTCTGTTCTCTCCACAGCTCACCCCCAGCACTTTCAGTGCAGACCCTACACACAAGCTGCTGGGTCCTTTGCTCCCCAGGCTTCATCCTCTATACTTTCCAGCTTTGCTATGCAAGAGCCTTGATCTGACACACAGGTTTGGGGCTTTTTCCCAACAAAAAATAATTAAAACTTTTCTGGATACCTGAAGTACAAGACTTTATGAAAAATGCAGTCAATGAAGCAAAGACATGCAGATGATCTATTTTCAAGGAATGAGTACGTCTAATTATTTACATATATTCACAGCAATGCAAAGGTTTGAAATGAAGATTTGAAACCAGAATCACGCTTTCTCAGAAGCTCTGTGCTGAGCCGGAAAGTGCTTCCTGCATTCTGCCTCTGGAGGGCGGAAATGTCTGCAAAGAGCAGAGGACAGGAGGTGCCTTCTTATACCAAGTGGAACGGCTGTGGTAGAAAATGAGCTGTTGGACTGAGCCCGGGTAGCTGAAAGAGGCAGGGCACGTTGCTGGCACAAACTCTTTTTCCATGTTCAGTGGTTGCTGCCTACCCTCCCTCTAGGTCTGCATCATTTCTGTTGTGGCTATGCTTTAAGCTTAACTTGCCCAGCTCCCCCCGGAGGGAATGTGCATGAATGTGACCCTGTCCTCACTCTGCAGTGCATCTCTCTGTCCCTGAGTCCCAGATGTCACCAACCTTTCAAGCTGTGGCACACAACCAGGTCCCAACTGGGTGCTGTGCTACACTCGTGGGTGGCCAGATAATAACAAGGAAGAATACTCTAGAACTAGGGAAGTTGCAAAGAAGTGCAATAAAAATGATCAAAGGTCTGGGGTGTCTTCCACCTGAGGAGCCCAGAGCAGACCCAAACCCATCTTCCTCGAAAAGAGGTACTGAGAAGGATAAGAGAAATCTACAAATTCATGAGCCACCTGTGAGAAGGCACGTAGGGCATAACTGTCCAATGTTCCATGCAAAAAACAAAGTAAGGGAGATCCCATTGAATTGTGGCAGGTTCAGAGCCAATGGAAGTGGCATTTCCTTGCTATTCTGTACTTAAACTGAAGAAACTTCTCGTCAGACTGATCTGTTCCAGCTCTTTTGCAATCCTATCTCCCAAGAAAATCAGACTGACAGTCTTATAAAAGCAGAGCAAAAGTAACAAAATGTATCTGACTTTGTTTCCAAGCCCAATCACTTAACATTGCAATTATGGACATCATAACTTTTAACGTGCCAAATAATAAACAATCAGATGACAAGGATGTGTCATCACAACCACCTACTCCAGCCTAATAAATTCCTAGGAGGGTCAACTCCAAGCAGACACAGGGATCTAGGCTGCAGACCACCATGCAGATCTGGATGCAAGGGTCCAGCTGGCCCAGAAGCCAGGATGCCTGGGGTCTGGCCTGTTTTGCCTGATGACTGTCATTTCCCTTCTCTGTCTTTCACAGTGGCAAAGCCTGTCTGTTGTTGTTGTTGTTTGATTGGTTTGCTTTAGCAACACCCTTTAAAAGACCTCGAGATCCATTGATGAAAAGCTGTGCCAGGTGAATTACTATTAATTCAGGCTGTTACTGACAGGGGTATTACACATGGATCCAACCTGAGCCTACCAGGGAAAGGCAGAGCCCCTCCAGGAGGAACAGAGAAGGCCGAGGGAATGTATCAGCGGAAATAACCCTGGGAGCTGGCTTCAGGAGGTCTCTATTTCATCCTCCTGCTCAGAGCATGTTCAGCTACAGGATGAACAAAAAGTCCACAGGTGCCTATGGATGGCAGAGGGTGGATGGCCAAGGAGCCCAGTGATACCAGTCACGTACCCAGCCAGCAGCAAGCAACTCTAGATTTATTGTGCCTGTTGGATGCACAGGAGCTCTCTGACCACAGTCCCCAGCTGAGCAGACTCTTTGTTATAGCTATGGAGTTGTGCTGGATCACATCTTGCTAAGATCCTGTCTCACATAGTGAAGAACAGAAGATGCCCAGGCAGGTGTATGAATACACACAACTCCAGAATGCTCCAGCCTTCTACAGTTCATAGTTCAGGAAGGTCCTAAGACTGACAAACGTATTAATTTTCTTTGGTAGCTCTGACTTTGTCCCTATTTCAGTTGAAAAGTTTAAGTGGAATATTTCCCCTTGGTATATCATCTATCACCAGCACAAGGATTTAGCTCTGTTTTGTAATTGCCCTTCAAGTATCTCCAGATTGCCATCAGATTGCCCCTTACCCTTGCTGCTGGACTAATGCAGCCCAGCTATCGCTCTCTCCCTGTAGGTCCTGTGCCCCAAGCCCCTGACCATCCTGGTCCCCCTTTACTGCCCCTCTCCAGTTTCCACACATCCCTCTTGATGTGGGAGCTCAGTGCCAGATGCAGAATTTCAGGTGTGGCCTCAGCAGAGCTGAGGAAAGGGATAGTAACTGTCTTCCATCTGATCTGCTGTCCACATTGCCACCACGGTAGCACAGTGGCTCAAATAATTGCAGTGAGGGCGCACTGCTATGGGTTGCTTTGAGCCTTGTGTCCACTCCAACACCCAGACAGGCTGCTGCTCAGCCAGCTGGGTCCCAGACTGGACTAATGTGTGGGATTATTCTGCCCCACGTGCTGGACTTTGCATTTCTCCACAGTCAGCTCACGAGACTTCTGTTTGACCGGACCCCCAGTTTCCGAGGTCCCTGTGAAAAGACATTGTCTCATTTATGCATCAGCCGCACACCCTAATTTTGTATCATGTGTGCATTTGGTGAGGATGTTCTCTGTGTCATTTTCCAGATGTTGACTAATGTAAGCCCCAGTGTTACCCTGGGGACACTCACTCCTCACTGCCCACCAGACAGGTATCAGTCCATCGCTGATCGCCATTAAGCCTGGTGGTCTGGCCAGTTTTCATCCACCTAAGTGTAGGTTTGCCCAGCCTGCACTGCGTCGCCTTCCAGATGAGACTTCAGCAGGACACAGCATCAAAAGCTTTAATTAAGTTAAGACATATTGCATCTACTATGTTCACCTTGTCTATAGTCAGTTATTTAGTCACAGAAGGCAATGAAGTTGCCTGACCACTATTTGCCCTTGGTAAACCTGTTCTGACTGCTTCTGGCTGCTTCCTCATCCTTCACTGGTCTGGATAAGGACCCCTTAGAGGACACGCTTTATGACCTTTCCAGGCACCGAGGTGAGGCTGGTGGGCCGTAGTTCCTGGTTCTCGTCCCAGCTGATGCAAATTCAAAATGAATACAAAACCCTGCCTAACTTGCCTAACTCTCTGTCCCTAGTTATTTCTTCTTGCTTCAAATGACAAAGTAATGCCACCCTAGTGAATACAGGTATTATGCAGCATGAAGTTTGCAAAGCTCTTTTGGGTCGGAGGTGCTTTCCAAACTAACAGTCCTGTTGTTGTCTCTCTGTTCAGCCAGGCAGCTGCTTCAGCTGTGCTCGTTCCAAATTGCAGCATGATGTTAATTTTCTAAGATCTGCCTATCAAGGAGGATTTTATTTCAGTTGGCAAAAGACAAAGCACTGAAACAGCTAAAGCTGAGACAAAGATGGAAATTAACATTTGTAAAGGGAGAAAGGGACAAAAGAAATGTTGGTGACAAGGAAGAAAGTGAAACAAAATTGAAATCATTGTTATTATCTGACTACAAAGGAGAAGGATGCTGTTCCAGAGAAGAAGATTCCTGCCACTGCCAGCCTGCTGCCTGGGACCCACTCCAGGGGGAAGCAGTTTGTCCACATCCATCTAGGAATGGGGCACAGCTGTGAGCGTAAGGGACTGATTTGCTCACTGTCAGCCCTGGAGAAGTGGCTGCTTAAAAGGTCCATTCCCATGGTATTCAACAACAGAGCTGTGCATACCCTTTTGTTAAGCAGGATGTTTCAAAGTGCTCCCCCAAGAAGAAGGAGAATCCCCCAGATGACTGCCCGAGTTGGGTTGCAAACTACTGACTGACCCTTAATCTTCATTTGTTGCTGGGAGGTGGTGAATTAGGCAGGAGCAGTCCTAATGCAGCGACTAGGAGAAAATTACTCGTGCCTTGTGACAATGTTCACTGGAAACATACATTCCTCCTTCTTTTCTTTCCAGGAGCTTTTAGAGTTACCCATGCTGTCTGCTGATGACTATACAGCAACGAGCCATGATGGCACACACGCACACACAAGGTACTCTGTTGACATCCCAGCACGATGGATGCTCTCTTGCAGGTTGGCAGTCATGGCCCTTGTGTTGGTGCAGATGAGCGCCTCTGTCAAGAATCAGAAATCAGTTCATTTGGGGGAGTTTTGGCAAGACCACAGGCACCAAGCCTGGGAGCACATGCAGCCATAAACTTGAGTGGCTCCTGGCTGTGGGTTCATGGGTGGACTAACTCCCTGTGACAACGTTGCCCTGATTGTGAAGACTGAGGACATGCAACACTTGCTGAATGCCAGCTGTGAAACAGCAAGTGCTCTTCTAGGAGGATGTGACTGTTTCTGAAATGCTTGTAAGTCTCAATTCTCACCCTCTCAGGGCAGGTACTCGCCTGTCTGCACTCTCCCTGTGCCTGGCTGGCTTGGCACTCTACCAGTGCTGGGCATGCCCCATGCTCACAGTTTCAGTGCAAGGTCCAATTGCTCAGGAGGAGCTTCCTTAAGGTGATTTGCTTTGCGCATATGCCTCAAAATTCACCTCCATGCAGACTGAGATGAGCTCAGGGAAACTGATCCAAGGAGTCCGGCTTTGCACTGATTTGTGGCTATGGTCTCCAAGAGGACTTAAAAATTACAGTACAGAGTGTGTGCCCCTTACCCTAACTGAATCATGTTTTTCAGAAAAAAAACCTGCTTGCAGGCCCTGGTGCAGCTATGTCCTCTCCAGGGAGCAGGGACAGGGGCATCAGGTGGGGGACTGTGTCATGGCAGGGAGCTCAAGAGACCAGGAACACGATGGGCTGGGACCTGCCCGCAGCCATGGAGGTTGCCAGGACAGGAGTCTGGGACACATGGCATAGCCTGTGGCAGTCCTGTCTCCCGCGCCATGGATGAGCCACAGGAGTCCTAATGAGGCTTTTGCCACTCAGAATGTGGTGGAAGGAGCTTCCTGGACACAGTTGTGGAGCTTCATCTGTTCTAGGAGGAACACAAATTTAAGGGTTACATTGCAAACTGCAAAATTTGTTTTTCCAATCTGAAATGGATGTGCTCTGTCTATTTCAGGCAATCACAAATCATTGCTCTTGTTCAGAGGTGATGCTTAAGTACCCAGCTGAAATGACTGCTCCCAGGGACACTATCAGGATGTCCCTGGGCACTGGTAGTGTTTGTTTGGTCAAGGGGAACTATGTTTTGTTTGTTTGGTCAAGGTAGTTTGATCAAGAGGAACTATTTTGGGCTTGGATCTACACTGGACATGAGTAGGCTGGTGTGGAGATCATGGGGCAATGTGGCTGCACTGTCTGTCTATAGGTCCTATTCCAGTGGTCCTTGTGTAATCCTGTGCCTGGAGATGACTTGGGGCCCTGCCCTGGAGCTGTTGCACATCAGGAAACTCACTTCATAGACCCAGAGTCAATAGAAACTTTTGGACCTAAAAAAAAGAAAAAAAGAAAAAAAAAAGTCTTTTTTACATGAAGATGAAACAGTTCTTCAAATTGCAGCTACTACCTGCACCTCAACAGCAGATTTCCCTGGCAGCAGGCACATGCTTTAACAGCGAAAGCTCTGCCGAAGGACAGATGTGAGGATTTCTGTGTTGCTGGGAATGAGCTTTGCTGGGGGAACCACAGGGACTCATTTACAAGTAATGAATCATGAAGCAGCAGGAAGCTAGCTAGCCAAGAAAAAGTGTGAGCTCCGCAATTAACTATGGAGTGCTTAGGTGAATAACAAAGGGATGTGATACTAAGGCATAAAGCAAGTCTCAGAGCAGTTAGAGCTGGGAGTGCTGCAAGACTAATTTCTGTAAGCCACAGTTTTCCCAAATAACTTTTAGTCAAGGAAATTGCTGGTTTCTCTTGAACCGAAACAGAACCCATGTGCATGTAGTGATCAGGCAAAACAGCTGACAACTTTTAACTCAGGTTTAAATTTATGAGTGACCCAGATCAGCAAAAGCTAGGAAATTATCTAAGCCAAGGTAAGGCAGCAAGCATGAGATATGGCCAATGGAGTGAGTGAAGGATGGATTTCCACTACGTAGGAGACAATTGTTGTGGGTGATCAGCTTACAATGCAGATGAGAGTGGGACAGATCAGAAAACATGGTATTAACCCCTGGATATGGGTAGGGGCTGGAGGTTTGGGTGACCAGGAGCCAGAGCTGTGTGCAGGAGCTGGCACTATTCCTGTCGTGGGTGCACGGGGTTACATGCTGCCCCGGGGAATGAGACCCCTCTTTGTAAGGAGCTAGAAGATACAAATGAAACTGCTGTTTCGGGAGTACCCTCTGTTATTAATGTCACTCAAGTCCCAGTAAATCCACACCCACCTTTGTCCAAGGCACTGTGCAAGGAGCAGCTTTGTCACAGCAACTGGCTCCCAATGCAGTCAGGGAGAGCTGAGGAGGAGACTTCTTCAGAAAACGTTAATTCCTGCTGAAAACACCTGTATTTGTGATCCTTGTCTCCCATTCCACATAACTCCACAGATACAAGTATAAACCAACCCAACACCTCTCCTGGGCAGGGGACTCTGCATCAAAACTCTCTGTTACCAGAACTGTGCCTGGGAGGAGGCAACAGAAACCACGGCCCTCTGGACAAGGGAATGCAGAGCAGCTGGTGCCCCACAGCCTCAGTAGATACAATGAAGATCCAGTGGATCCTAAAGCGGATCCTGCACCCCTGCCATCAGTCCAGATGCAGCACTTTACCTGCTGCCCCTCTCCTGCTCTGTATCCACGAGGTTTGGGTCACCGCAGCCTTTCACATGCCCCAGTCACCCTTTTGCTGAGGAACATCAAAAGCGATTCTCTCCTTTTACCTGTGCCTCTCAAGAGGAGCAACTGGAGCGGAAACAGGGACAGCAGAGATTGTTTCTCTTTGTGTCCCTGATGCAACATCACCTCTGAGAGAGATGTCAATTTGCATGTGCAGCTTGGGTATTTGCTTAGGCACCGAGGATAACCTGGAGAGTGATGAATGCCCATTTGCTGGCATTTCTTCCAAGCATGCAAAGGAGGCAAGGTACAGCCAGAGGCACAGCTCGTGCTAAAACTGAGTGGTCAAGAGAACTGAGCAGAAACCCGAGGCAGACTCAGCTCTTGTGGCCTTGCTGGCCTGGGGAAAGCAGAATTGTCACACAAAGTTCATCGTGGAGGCTGCTGATGCTTGGCTGCTATTTTACTCTCTGCTCCCAGTGATCACACTGTGCTCACTCCTGCTCCAGTGACTCTTGCTGCTACAGGACAAGTGCTGGGGTGGGAGATGCCTCTGCCCTGTTGTTTCTGGTCACGCCAAAAGCAGCATTCACTGCAAGAAGTGCCTTCCCACGTCTGGTGAAGAGAGAACCTCTCCTTTCTTTGCATTTGTTTTCTCACTTTGCTTCTTCTCTGACCTCTTTGTTTTCTTTGCACTCTTTGCTGGTTTCCCAGGCCCACAAGTTGAGCAGATCAAACAGACGGATGCTCCAGGCTTGTCTCCTGAGGCTCAGGAAAGCTGAGTTAGCCAGAGCAGGGACATTAGTGCCTGTGAGTGGAAGTCACTAAACCTTTGTGTAGATGCTGTCACTGAGAAGTAAAGCAGCCCTCGCTCCCCGTAGCTTAATCCTCTGACCTCAGACCTGTATCATTCCAGTCGGAGCAGTAATTCTTGGTGTTTACATGGGTCAGCAGCTAGACAAGGACTTGACTTAGATTTTCCCAGCGGGTCACACAGCTATTCACTAATCAGTGATAGCATAAACACCGCTAGAATCCTCACGGGTCACTTGCTGGGGACAGGCTAAACAAATCATCACCAGATGAAAAGTAGCGTGGGTGAGTGGATGAGATTTGAAACAGTGGTACTGCAGTCCTGAAGGTACTGCAGTACCTGAAGGGGTTTGGGGACTCATGAAAGGGCGAGGAGGTCCCCAGGGGACCTGGATCTCAGCCTTGGTCCTCACACAGATAGGACACTGCACATGGGATGGCTCCTGGTGTGCATCCATGAGCCGGAACGTGCTGGGGAAGTGGGGAGAGCCTCCTCTTCCCTCTGGCTGTCTTGCAGTGCTCCAGGGAGATTTGTGATAACTTTATTACCTCTGGTCTGTGTTTCCTCGGTTGTGTATATCTGTTCACCTACAAAACCCACCTCTGCAGCCTTGGCCATGGGCAGCATTTTCAGAGGTGTGAAGCACCAGCAGCACAGAGGGGTCAGACCCAGCTGGAAGCTGTGGGACGTGATGGCTGCAGTTCTCAGTGTAATCGCTTCCTTCCAGCAATGTCCTCAGCGATGGCACGGCTAAGTACTGGAGTTAATCTGCTGCAAATCCACCAAGCTATGCAGAAAGCGTGGTAAATGTTGAGACAGGTTGACCCTCCTGGCTCATCTTGCTGTCCTGTTAATGAGCACATGAAAAACAAGTCAGAGGACACCGCCTGGAGCCAGGACTGTCTAGGATTTCTTGCCAAAGGCTCTGGAAGGGTGAGGCACCGGCACAGCCTGTGCTGCCCATTCCACTATCATGTGAGATTTGTATGAAATTGAAGTGTTAACTTGCACTTCCTCATCAGTAGACTAGGGAGCTCTGTCTCCATTAGCAATGTCACCTCGCTCTGTTGGCTCATCCAGCAGCTGCTCCCCTTGGAGGCAGGCACACGTCTCAGTTTTGGGGCTCTTCCCCTGGGATACCTGGGGAGAAGTACTTACGGAGCAAAGCAGGGTGGCTTAGCCCCAGATTGACCACACCAAGAGCTGTGTAATGGCATAGTATGATTTGTTTTCTCCATGCAGATAGCATGCAAGTTTCCAAGGAGATTTAAGAATATCAAAGTCTCAAAGGCACAATATAAATCATTTTTGCATACAGACTAGAGCATCTATATTTTAGTCTAGGATTTATTTTTAATAATCCAGTCTCCAAAAACAGCAGTGTGATCTTTCCTCAAATTTTGCAGGCACTTGCCATCAAATACAGACTGGTTTTTTTTGGAACAAAGATGCTTACTGAGCAGTGGTGATTACAACTTGTAGCCCTTTGGCAGAAATCACTAGCAGCTGCAACCACAGCTCTCCCCAGCGCTGGATCTCTACTGCCCTGCTCCCAGGGTTGATCAGCATTGCCACTGGTGTGGCACCTGCTGGTTCTCTGCCAGCACAACCAGGTGGGGCTGTCAGGGCGCTTGCTGATAACATCAAGGCAAATTTGGACATAGGTGAGGTATATGAGTGCTGGAGTGATCAGCACCCATCTCATTAGGTTCCTCTAGGGTTTCTGGCTTGTGCCTGCTGCCTTTCCTGCCGCTCACTCACTGACAGGGCACAAGTACAGAGGAAGGGAGGGTGAAAAGAGGATTTCTAGCCATGGGCATGTAGAAGGGAAAAGGGGAGATCCCTGCAGGTGACTTGCTGGGTACTGCTGCAAGAGAGACCTGCAGGTCCTGCCTGGAGCAAAGAGGGGAGAGAGCAACCATGCAGGCCCCTGGGGGGCCAGCCTTGTCCCTGGGGATCTGCTCTTGCCATGAGGGAACCAGACTTGCTCCTCCAACGATGGGGGCAAGGCAGAGCAGCAGAGCCCTGGCACGCACATCTCACCTCAGAGCTGCTGGATCAGATTCATAGCACTGTGAGTCCTGGCAATACACTGGACACAAGGGCCTGTGGGTGCAGGGAGGATCCAGTGGCACATGCGGGTCCTGGGGGCTGAGCCAGGCTGTGGGTGAGGAGGAATCTGCCCTCGCATCGTCACCTCCCACTGCCAGCCTGGAGAGGAAGATATTCAGGATTCAAAAGTCCGGAGAGAAAGGGAGTAAAAAAGAAGAGCCAAGTGAAGAAAAGGCTCTGCCGTGAAGGGCACGTTCTGCCTTCCTTCTCCCACCTCTCCCTTTTCATGGAAGGAGCAGTGGCTGTTGCCAGTAGCCCTGGGGCAATGTGCAGCACAGCAGAAAGCGAGGAGCAGAACAGTGCATGGAATTGGCCTGGAGGAGCAGGATGGCAGAGAATGCATTACATTATGGTACCACCTGCCATCACCTCAGGGTGACGGAGATGACAAGAGGACATGCACTGCTGCTCAAAGAGCCATCAACCTGTGCACAGGCTGAGCTGACTCGGCTGGCAGGGATCCAAAGGGCTCCTGCGTTGGCTCCGCAAGCTTTGACAGCACCTGTGCTCTACTTCTCACCAGCTGCCAACAAAACCAAGCTGCCTGGGAGGAAAACCACCTCCTCGTTTCTAAAGCAACCACCTTTGATCTGGAAAAGTCAAAGGGACACTGCCAGCTTCCCAGGTCATTTGCATGGAGATGCTCTGACAGCACTCAGCAAGCCTGGCAAAGGCATGAGCCTGTTACAGGAATCAACCTCCATTAGTCCCCTGAGGCTGACCTGATAAAGAAGGAGATGATGACGGCACAACCCCAACATCCAAGATGGCTGAATGGCTGCTGAGCTGCTCCAGGAATAGCTGTCATACAGGAGGAGCTTTCTGGTGCCACAAGGTGACCCCCTTACCAGCTTCTGCTGAGCGGGAAGAGGAAGTGCACACTTGCACACGTGTGCCCATGTGTGTGCGAGAGGCACGGTGAGGAGATGGACGACCAGGATTCAGTTCCAGTGGTGATTTAGCCCGGTGGTACCAGCATTCGGTTCCTTCTGCCCGAGAAGCAGGGTTGTTCTACACCTGCCCAAAGGGCTGTCACCTTCTGCATCTTATGGCCTCCTAAATGGGGCTGCTTGGAGCTGTCTGTCTGTCAGGCATGTGCTTGTCCCTCACCAGAACAGGTCTGGGAGTCACTGCCATCCCAATTTTCTAATAATATGATTGGGGATATAGGAACTGACAGATTGTATCAAATCTTTGTCTGGTAGCTGACCAGTTCTGCTCTCTGCTGTGGTCCCGAGCAGCCAGGATTTCACAGGGTTGAGTGGTGTAATAATCCCTGTAAGAAGGAATTTCCTCTCTTCTTCCCTCTGCAAGCTGCTTCATACCTTGGTACCCAAGGACATGGGGCTTCTGCTTTTATAATGCTGTCAAATAAAATTATGAATCATGTTCAGGATAAGTTATATCTTGATTTCATCCTTCTCTTTATGAGGAACTCCTGGGATTGGTGGTGGTGAGTGGTGATAGATCTTTTCTATCTCTTTTCCATGCTGACCCCTTTCTGGCTTGCCCTGGTTATGCTGCATTTCTTGGCAAGCTGCTTTACATGGTAGCTCAGTGTTTCAGAACTGAGAGCAAACACGGAGGTGAAATGCCACAAAAGAGCGGATTTCTGGAGATGACCCCTAAAAACTTTCCTAGAATATCCATGCTGTGAGAGAAATATGGATCAATGAAAAACTCATTGGTGAAAGATACTGTAGCTGAAAACACCCTTGTGAACTCTGGACACTCCTGGCAGTGAGGTGGCAAAAGCAGGTTCTGTTCTGTGCAGTATTATTTGCACTGGCTTGTAAATAGCTGCAATAATAGCTGCAATTTTATTTTTATGTTTTTAAAGTCCTGTCTATTTTGCTTTCCAGTAAATTTGACCAGCATGAGGCTGAGGATGTGGTGGCAACCTTCTGCCACGAGGCTGGGGCTGAAAAGAAATCAGGCAAGCATCAAAGGGCAAAAGCACCGAGCACCCTGTGCAAAGCCACAGCCAGCTCCCCCAGCCCTGCGGTCCCACCCGCTCCCCCGTCCGCCAGGATCCTGCAAACTGGAGCACAGGCAGGCCTCAGGTTTCGAGGCTGAACCTAGAAGGGCAACATTGACCTAATTAGTCTCTGAAACAAACAGGGGAGAAAGACTTGCAGCCGTATGTTACAGTAAGAAATCCTCTCCCTCTCCTTTCGCTCTCCTGGCCCCAGGGATTCATCCTGGGCAGGTGCTGCTTTGATTGCAGCAGGTTTTGAATCCTCTTCCGTCTCCTCGTGGGGATGCCACATGCTGTCTTCTGACCTCGTTAGCTTCTCCTCCTGTTCCATTTCCCCACTCCGCACTCCCAGCCCCACCCATGTGCTAATTACTACAAAGCAATCTGCAGGAAGCTCTGCTCTGAGCGGGCTGAGGGAGCAGGAGGGAGAGAAGGATGCTGTCAGAGCACTGTGGGGGATGGAGAGAATGGGGTCAGATTGGTTCAAGCAACGCTGATGTTTAGGCAGGCTCCAGGTTCTTCCCCTGTGTGCGCTGGTGCCAAGCGCAGCCGGAGAGGTGAGGGGGATGCGTGGGTTCAGAGCTGTGCTGCCTGCCCCTGGGCTCAGCTAACGCAGGGTCCCATCACCATGGAGGCTCACATGGTCCTAGGTGTCCTGAGGTGTGCCTCAGCTGCCTCCAGGGCACCGGCTGTGCTGTGCAGAAATGATGTAAATCTCCAAGTCCGATCTTCACCGGTTCATCATCATCACCCAGCTCTGGGTTCTTCTGGGACTCATTCACGCAGGCAAATGAGGCAGGTTTACATGGTCCTCATACATGATCCCTTTGCCCATTCTCAAAGCGGGGTGGACACGAGCCAGTTCTGTGTGGGAGCCGTGGAGCACGGTCAGTGCCCTGCTGCCCCCAAGGCCTTGCTGCGATGGGAAGGCAGGGTGCTCGCCCCGAGACTTCATCCCTTGCAAATGCAGCTCAAGGACAGACAGTCTGCAGCTGGTCTGTGCTTTGTCTGCTCCAACTGGCAGAGCTGCCAAGTGCTCGGCATACGGGCAGAGGCCCCCATTTAGGTCCCCTCTGCCAGCACTGGCTGAAACTGAGGAACCTGGAGTGGGGTTGGAGCTTGTGTTTATATTGTCTGGCAGGAATGACAAGACTTTCTTCTTCCTCTTTGATCAGTGAGATACGGCATTTGGGGTTGGAGAGAGGTCAGAGAGAGGAAAGATAATAATTAAGGAAAAACAAACAAACAAACAAACAAAAAAAAACCAGATGATAGTCAAGGAAAGAGCCAGATCCTACTGTTCTTCACATTGCTGTAAAACTAAAGCCATCCTAGTAGGGTTGCTGGAACCATATTTATATTGAACTGATGCGAGTGAAATTGTTAGCCCCACTAAACTAAAAGCAGGAGAAGGGAGAGAAAAGCCAACGTATCTAAGTATGGTTGATGGGTGAATTCAGGGAGAGGGATGTTATGGTGACTGTCAGCAAAGGCATCCTTACTCTGAAGTCTCTTTGGCAGCAAGGGAAGCAATAAGGTGCCACCGTACCCAAGTGCAAGGTCATGCTGACATTGAGATGGTGCCCCTGGGGTCTGACTACATCCCTGCGTTGATTTGTACGATCACAGCTGATACTCTTCTGTTCTTCCTAACTTCAGGTATCATCAGGATCCAGATTATGAGCAAGGCATCAAGTGCCAGAAGAGAAACCATAGGATTCAGATGGGGGCTCATGTCTTCCTGGCACTCCCTGAGTTTAATACTTGCGTTGTTTTGACTGCAGAAGCTCTTAGGCTAATCCAGCCTCCCCTGCAGTTCCTCTCTGAAGTCATCTGATGCTGCGTTTTGATGCAGAGACTCACCAAGCCTGGGGGCCTGTGTTTGCCCTTCAGGAGTGAAACATCTTGTGGTAGCATTTGAAGAAAGTGCCCTTTCTCTCTGCTGTTGTTCAGTAAGAGGATCTTTGTCTTTAAAAAGTTTCCTTGTTCTCTTTCTCCCCTCTTTATTTCTACCGAATATTTGGTTAATGCTCCCCTTCTGCCTGCTACCAACCTCTACCCCTCTTAGACATTTTTGCACATCACCTGTTATTTGAAAAGCAAACATTGCTCTATCTGCTTGCAGGTAATCACATTCACTTCTCACCTCTTTTGGATCTTGTTTTCTTTCTGTTCATTTTGTGTTCTCTTCTGTGACTTCAGGATTGTGGGCCACATCCAAAGGTGACAGAAACCAAGTGTGATTCACTGGTTTACAGTTGCTGGAAACCTGGCACCGTGTGCTTATTCTCAGGCTTTACTTTTCTTGCATCATTTATATTCTGCAAAATAGTCTATCATTTTTGTCGGCCTGCTTGCATGGGATCTAAGCCTAATACAACTGGCAACAATTCACAGTAGAGGCTTAAAAGGGCTGAAGTGGTTGTTACACCCTTGACTCTTCTTGCTCCCCCGACAGCCAAGTAGCTTCCCCTTCTCCTAGAGAACCCTGCTCGGAGGGCTCTGAGGACAGCTGACTCTCTTCAGCATGGTATTGTGCATCTGATTTTAGTAATGGCAGTACACAAAAACAACCAAGAAAATGCTAAGTAAAGGGTGTGGTGTGGAATTTAAGAGCCAAGGTAATTTTCTCTGTCAGCACTCAGAATGGCTAAATGTCATATGGGAGCTTCTGTTCATAATCCATCATCCATGTGATAAAGTTCCCCTAACCTCCATGGGCTGCACTACCTGAGTAGAGTAGGTGACCAAATTATGTACCACATCACTTTGGTGGCAGGTCATCAAAAAGAAAAGCCTATTTGGGTAGCTAAAAACATCCTCACGCACTTCCAGGATGGGGGACATTATTGCTGTGACTTTGGATCCGTCAGCATGTCCATTTGCTCAGATGAGGAGTGTTTTTCAGGGTGTTTCCATGACATTTCTGCACAGTGGAGGCTTCTCCTGGACAAGAATTTCCCAGTCTTCAAAGAGCCTGGAAGAAGCGGTGACCACAGAGCAGAGCTATTGGGAAGGTGTGCTGGGAGCACCTCTGCAGAAAGCAGTGGAAATGCGTGGGATTCTGTTCATGAGCAAAAACATCTCTACATCCTTGCTAAGCAGCATCCACATCTCTGAGCTCTGTTCTCTTCATCTCGAGGCCTTTTCTGCCTTCTCCCAGTCACTGGGAGTCCCCTGCCAGTGCAGCAGGAGATGGGGCTGCTGCTAACCTGAGGTGGCTCATCTGAGCAGTCCATGCTTCTGGCCGCCTTTGGTCCTTCCTCTAGGGACAGAGCTGCTGAGAAGGGAGACAAGGCAGGGCTGTTAGTCTGAACCAGCCCTGGTGTTCAGCTTGCCACTGTCTCACAGGCATGCCAAGGCCCCTGCATGGCACATCAGACACTAGAGATGATGGCCAACTGGAAAGCGGTCTCAGCAGCACTGGCTCCAGGCTCATTTTAGCCCAGTGGCTTCCCTGATGTCTGAAGAGCCCCTTCAGATATGGGATCAGGCTGAGAGGGCCTGAGACCCTGCAGATCTGCTTTCTGTGGCCACACATGCTGGCCTGAGACCCTGCAGGGCTGTGGCTGCCCACCTCTGCCAGCCAAAGCCACTGGGAAGGTGCAGGGAGAGCCCTGGCTCCAGGGCCGGAGAAGAGCAGAGCCGTCCCGCTGAGCAGCAGCCCCGTCGCTGAGACGTCCCTGCAGCTAGACTCCTGCCGCAGCACAGCCAGGTAAGAAGCAGCTTCTGGAGGGGACACTGGGTGCAAAACTCACTTACATGGAAGGTGTAAAAACGTCTCAGTTTCTTGTCGTATTTGAGTAGGAGGTGCTGCTGTGACAGTGGTATTTCTGGCATGGTATATACTTTGTCTTGTGTTCTCCCAGCTCATAATGACTCAGTTTTGAAGTCCATGCTGTGCAGCTCCTTCATGGGGGACATGGTGTACAAGTGGCCTGGCAGAGAAAGGGGAGTGTGAGTGGCACCCGGGGTGTTTGCTGCGCTTGCCCCCCTGGCCCTGTGACCATCCTGCGAGGGCAGTGGCACGCAGTGGGATCACACCACTGCCCATCACCCCCGCCCACAGAAGGAACACTGCTGTTCTCCTTATGGGCTCTGGACAGGACCCAGACTCCAAACTGCTTGATCACTAGTTTTTGCTGTCACCAAAATGTTCGTCTAATAGGCAGATGTGGAGTTACATTTCATAGACATTTTGGTATTCAGCTGCACGTGAATGGGGGCAAGTCAGCTCTTCCTCCCTGATCTGCTTAAGAAGGGAATCACATCTACTGCACTCTGAGCAGCGTCGTCTTCATCTCAGGGCATTCTCTGGCAGCTCAGCATTTCTGGGAGGCTTCAAACCAAGCTGCCCAGCCCAGTGCCCCCATTCTGGACATTCCCACCCCAGGGAGCCAAGGTGCTGCCAGCCAGGGCTCAGCCAGCACCGAGCAGCAGAGCTCTGTGGGTGTCATGGCCTCTGCGCTCAGACAGCTGCCATGCATTAGGCATCACTGACAGTGGCGTTGGCAGGCATGGGCTGATGGCACCAGTAGCTCCCCATGTTCCTGCTGTGGGCCAACCTGTGGACCCCTGCCAGCATGCAGCCAGCCTGGCGGCATGGCTGCTTCACCCTTGGGCTGACCCTTGCAGAAGGGTTTGCACTAAGCACAGAAACATTCATTGTTCTCTCTTCCACACTGGCCAAGACAGCAATCCTAGGACGTGCATGGATTTTCTGTTCCTTGGGCAGGCCCTGGGCATGCTGACATGCTATGTAGTGACTGTGTGCTGGCAACGCCCTCTATTTCTTTATGTGTACTCAGCTGCTTTTAAATACATTTTATTAAAATTATTTTTCTTGCTTTCTGCTTTGCTTTTTAAATATCCACTTAACCTTCCAGCACTCCTGTTTCAGGGCATGAATGAATACCTCCAAGGCTTCTCTGTGTGGTGGTGATGGAAACAGGCGCTGCGACTCCCGAAGCGGAGCCTGTCCCAGCCTTTTGGCACTGCCACCTGTGTGCGAGGTGGAAAATAAGTGACAACTGCTGTTGCTGGAAATCTAGAAGATCACAATACTTCTTTTTTTTTTTTCCCTTTCTCCTGCAAAATTTCCTTGGACTTCTCTGCCAAAGACCTGAGCTTCCAAAAACTCCTGAGTGAGAAATTCACAACAGATCCCTTTGTAAATGGACAATGGGTTTCAGCTGAAAGCAAGAGGCTGAACCATGTTACTGAAGGGAAAACAATGGGAGCTAAAGGGTGCAGAATTCATGCTAAGATTTTGAAAAGAACCTTAAAAGATGTAAGAGCCATAATTGAAATATTTCACTGCACAGACTCTCAGACTCAGATATTCCAGCACAACGAGGTGAGTAATTCCCAACTGGCATCACAGGACTCAGTGGGACTGGAGTCTGAGGACAGCTGTCATCTCGAACACTCGTGTTCTCTGCCACCAGATCCATGCTAGCATTTTTCCACCAGTGGAAAAGCAGTCCTCGAAAGTAGGCCTTGAGAATCTGGGGGGAAGCATCTCTAGAGTCAGAGCTGGAGCATTTGTGGTTGCAAGGGGCACCTGGGGGAAGGATTTGGCAGCAAGCAATTGATTACCTGGAAATCTCTTGCCACTTCTCCATTTGCATGGAGGCTCAGTGCCAGATGGTAGAATTAAGTGTCTGCTCTCCCCTTGGACTGTCTTTCTTGCAGCTTGGCTTCCAGACAAGTTAAACTGTTCTCCTTTTTGCGACACATTAGCTATTTCAAGATTGAAAACTTTAATGGCTTTCACTTCATGAACACTGATGTAGAAGCCAATCCAACCACCAACGTGTCTTTGGAGAATCTGTGGCTCTGTAACGTCTCCAAGTTAATCACAGGAAGCGTCAGTGCTTTCGTGAGATGGAGCGGGACACGGGCTCTGGTGCTGTGCAGACATTCATGTGCGAGGCTGTGTTGTCCTGAAGTGCAAGAGCCAGGCAGGGCCCAGGGTCCCACTGCAAAAATGAAGTGCTTGGAGCTGTGAGGCAGATGTGGCTACAGGGCATGGAGGAGCTGGGTGTCAGCACCTTCAGCATCCTCCCTTCCTGGTGCTTTGGCTTCCTGGGCAAGTTTGGAGAAAGCACTGGAGGTCACCTCGAAGAAAGCCATAGGGAAGAAAGCTAGAGGCATCAGCAACGGTTGTGCCCTGTCCCTCCAGATCTGCTTTCAAGCCAGGGCTCTCACACATGTCCCCAGCCTGAGCCACAACACAGCTGTGTCACAGCCATACCCGCCCTGGCTGCGGACCCCTGTGAGCCAAACCCCAACCTGAAGACAGACTTCATGACTTGACCTCAGGCCTGCCTCAGCACCCTGGGCTTGCCTGACAGCCTGGACTCTGGGCTGACCCCAGCCACCAGCCGCCTGCTTGCCGTGCCTGGGCTGACACTGACGGGTGGTCACATTGTCCCGCCGAGTGTGCCACTGCCCCTCGGTAACTGGACGGGGATGATTTCCTGGCTGCACAGTGCTCGGAGTCAGAGCTGAGCTCCTCGCCTGCATGTTGCCCCACCTACTGCTGGGAAGTCCCTTAAAAAAAAAAAGTTGCTTTCACTTTCTGTTCCAGCTTTCTGTTTAGTCCTCTGCATCCCACATCCATGGACGTGGAAATCTATCACTTCAAGAAATGGACAAATTATGTATTTTGGTACCAGAATCGCTGTTTTGAAATCAAGGGCCTGTGGCTTCACTATTACTGGTAAGTCACTGTCTGGAAGTCAAGAGATTAGCACGGGGTTTTGTGGTTTGAGGCAGCCAGACACCCCAGATGAGAACAGGTTTTTAAAAAGGATCCTTTTCATCACATATGCTCTGCCACTGTGGAGAGGAAGGAGAGGGGAGTGCACGGCTCCCATTAAGGCCTCCCCAACCCAGCAGCAGGCGGGGACAGCCTCAGGCAGGGAGCCGGGCCAGGCCAGAGGGCAGATCTGGGGCCTTCTGCACTGCAAGGAAGGCAGAGAGCCCCCAGACATCAGGGCTGCAAAGCAGCACAAAATACAATAACAGTATTGTGTCCAATTCTGGGCTCCCCAGTACAAGGACTGGGCCCTTTTACCCTGGAAAAGAGAAGACCGAGGGGAGAGCTCATCAATGTGTTTGAATGTCTGAGCGGAGGGTGTCGAGAGCATGGAGCTGGTCTCCTTTCAGTTGTGCCCAGCGACAGGACGAGAGGCACAAACTGAAGCCCAGGAGGTTCTGGCTCAATATGAGGGGGCACTTCTTTACTGGGAGGGTGACAGAGCACTGGGACAGGTTGCCCAGAGAGGTTGCGGAGTCTTCTCTGGAGAGATATTCAAAACCTGCCTGGATGCCATCCTGCGCAAGGTGCTCTAGGTGATCCTGCTCAGCAGGGGGGTTGGACCAGGTGATCTTCAGAGGTCACTTTCAACCTCAGCTGTTCTGTGATTCTGTGAAAATCCAACCCAGGCATCCCCCAGCACTGTCTGCCAAGGTGGTACCAAGTTTGCTTTCCAGGGTTTTCTCACTCTCCTTTTCTTCGTGCTGCAGGGACACGGATGACATTGGCAACGTCATACGTGGCAGCATGAATCTCAAGAACACCACAGCATGGAGGATCAATGAGAAAAATCTGCATTTGTCTAGCCATAATTTAATATACTACCTCAAGTCAGGCAGTGAGAAGGACATGGATATCTTTGTCAGGAGGCTTAAGGAATTAAATGTCATCATCACTGACAGCTAGTGGAGAAGCATCTTGTGCCTAACAATGTGTTAATTTTTTTTTCATTGTGAAAAAATATTTTCATTAGAAAGGCTATATGTATATCCATTGCCAATGACTCCTCCAACTGTGGAAATATTAAAGTATTTTAAATTGCCTGTTGTTGCACAGTTAAAAGAAAATATTACCCATCTTGTGCTGCTTGTTTGCAAGATAGCAATGAAACATCACAACGTGTGTTGGAACATTTAGGATCTGAACTACAAGAAAATGTCTTCAGCTTTGAAAATGTAATATTATTTGCAGCTGATGATGCCAACATTGCCTTTGGAGAAACTCTGTGTAGGTGTTATTGGAAAGCAGGCCTGAACTCACATTGCGTAGGCAATGCAAAATACAGAAAGGTTACTATTTGAGTTTGAATGTTTTCAACGTTTTGTAATGTCTTTTTTTTTTTTTTTTTCTTTTGAGAGAGAGGTGGTGGTCCTGTATGGAGTCAGGAGTTAGACTTAATAATCTGTGTGGGTCCCTTCCAACTCAGGATATTGTAGGATACTAGGGTCTTTTTTTTTCATCTTCTTTCTTCATTTAGCAAACTTTTCAGACTCCCAGGATTTACTTTCATAGATGTACATTTTTACAGATTTACATTTAATTTTACAGATTCAATTTTTCAAACTTTAAAACGTGGAAGTGGCCACTGGACATAGCTTTTTTTTAGACTCTGATATTGAAGAGATGTTAAAAAGGTTTCTCCTTATTAGACAGTATTGCTTTATGTGCATTGAGGCTTGCCCAGTCATTATTTTGCTTTTTACATAGGATGATGGAATTACGTTTTCAGGGAGTAATGTAGTTTTCATGTGTATGATCCACTTCAAACTCCTGGTCTTCCCATTTCTTTTTACGCAGGGAATTTCTTACGTCTGTTCTTAATCTCACATGGGCTCTGGAATTAACACTCCCCTGGAAGGGATGCAGACGTGCTCAGTGGGGGTTCAAATAACACTAAGAGACTAATCAGACCTGACCCCACCTGTACTGCAGAGTTTTATGAATTAGCTGAAAAATAAAGGTGTAAGATGTGTAAGAAAATTGTAAATAAGAAGCATTTAAATGAATACATCATTGTCTGTCATAACTAGATCGTATGCAATGGAAATAAGTAATTGAATGAAAATCATATACTGTATTAGGGATTTTTACCCTTCCCCAGTATCTCATAGAGTAAAGAAATAGCACTTCTCCTTCTGATTGTCACATATTTCCAAGGGATGCTGAAAGATAAACTGATTTTTTGAGTAAATATTTTACTTCTGATACATTCCTAACCCAGAAAAGAATTATCACTCTTACAGAGCTCATGACTTATTTACAAATGCCAGCTCTGGTTCAGGCATGGCATGTTCCAAGCAGAAACTCAACTATTTCAGCAACATTTGTGTGCACAAGCCAGGTGACTGGCAGAGTAGGTCCCTGCTGAACAACGCCTGTGGAGACCTCTGTTGAAGCAGCAATATGCTGCTGACAAAACTGCTCCTGCCCCTTAATGGTCTTTGTAGATGTCAAAGCATGCTGTTAGTGCACCAAAATATTTACTGTGGGACCAGAAGCAATGATACTAATGGCAAAACTGTGTACCCCAATAGAAGGCTGTGCTGAACAGCTCACAGTGCTCAGTGACTCATTAAATACTTCTAGCTTTTCCAGAGAACCTTGGTCCTCTCCCACTCGCCCCCAGTCTCTCTGGTGCTGCTGAGTAGCGTTCCTCCTGCTTTTGCAGGTGTGGTTAAAAGGACACTTTTGCCATGCAGGATGGACAAGGCCGACAGCCCTTCACAGCCAGCCTTGGTTGCTCCCCAGCTCTAAGCTCCAAGTTGCCCGAGTCACTTTTGAAACTTCTAGGGCAGGCATCAGTGCCCTAAATGGTTTTGGAAGTGCTTCTCCCGATGTTGATGCAGATTGCAATGCACACTGACCTGCTGTAGGCAGCCTGAATTCCATCCTTCAGCAGCTGATGGGAAGCTGCATGGAAATAGCTTTGGGGTTTTAATGTCAGGAGGTGGACGAAGTGTCTAGGCAGTTGTCCTGGTTTGGGCTAGGACAGAGTTAATTTTCCTCCTAGTAGCTGGTAGGGTGCTGTTTTGGGGATTTAGGATGAGAATAATGTTGATAACACTGACGTTTTAATTGTTGCAGAGCAGTGCTTACACTAAGCCAAGGTATTTTCAGCTTCTCACACTGTCCTGCCAGCAAGGAGGCTGGGGGTGCACGAGGAGCTAGAAGGGGACAGACCCAGGACAGCTGACCCCAACTGGCCAAAGGGGTATTCCATACCATATGGCGTGATGCTGAACAATTAATATGGGGGGGCTGGCTGGGGTGGGGGGGAAACGCTGCTTGGGGATGGGCTGAGCATCAGTCAGTGGGTGCTGAGCAATTGCATTGTGTGTCACTTGTTTTGTACACATTATTATTATTATTATTAATATTAATTATTATTATCCTTTCTTTTCTGTCCTGTCAAACTGTCCTATCTCAACCCACCCACCAGCTATTACTTTTTTTCTGATTCTCTCCCCCATCCCACTGGGGCGGGGGGTGAGCGAACGGCTGTGTGGTGCTGAGGCGCCGTCTGGGTTAGACCACAACAGCAGTGCAAAGTACTCAGAGTAATGGGGAAAGGAGGCGCAGAAACTGCTGGGGTTTGGACTTGCCTTCCTAATGCCCAGCCCCACCTCCTGTCCCTGTGGCTGTCTTGCTGCTGTCTAGCAGGCTATAGCCTTCCTGCAGGCCCTGCAGGCTGCACCTACCCACGTGCACGTCTGGGTTGCATGGGGCCACCTAACCATGGTGCCACAGTTGCTACTGGTCAGCAGCAGCGCTCTGACACATGGGGTGGTAGGAAGACCCCAGGAAGACTGCCAGGAAGAATCCACCAGAGGAGGACGCGAAGCTGGAGCAGCCAGTGACGCTTCTGATAAAAATCTTCAAAACTAAATGATGAGTGGGGCTGACAGGAATAATCCACACCTGTCATGGTTTTGGCTGAGATAGAGTTAATTTTCTTCGTAGAGAATGACATAACGCTGTGTTAGGGATTTTTGATGAAAATAGTGGTGATAACACACCGATGTTTTAATTGTCTCACAGCAGTGCTTACACTAAGCCAAGGACTTTTCTGCTTCTCATGCTGCCCTGCCAGCAAGGAGCCTGGGGGTGCACCAGGAGCACGGGGGGGGGGGGCAGACAACAGATGAGACGGGGACCCAAACTGCCCAAAGGGAACCCATGCCATGTGGCGTCATGCTCAGTAATAAAAGCTGGTGTAAAGCAGGAGGAGGGTGGGGGGGGGGCGTTGGAGTGATGGCGTTTGTCTTCCCAAGAAAGCACCACACTGTGATGAGCCCTGCTTTCCTGGGGGTGGCTGAACACCTGCCTGCCAGTGGGCAGTAGAGAATGGATTCCATGTTTGGCTTTGCTTGTGTACACAGCTTTTCCTTTGTTTAGTAAGCTGTCTTTATCTCAAGCCGTGAGTCCTCACACTTTCACCTTTCTGATTCTCTCCCCCATCCCACCTGGAGAGAGCGCATGAGCAGCTGGGTGGCACTTAGTTGCCTGCCAGGGCTAAATCACAACAGCACCTTATCTCCCAGGCAGATGAGGCTCAACACAAATTCACAGCCTTTCCTGCCTCCAAAGCCCACTGGGCATCGCTGTGTGCCTTTGCAGCTCTCCTGCCCTCTGTGTGCTGCACCACATACAGCTTCCCCGAGGCTGAGCTCCGTCATCGCTGGGTCAGTGCGTCCGTCCTGCCTGACAGCCAGCACCAAGTTCAAATCCTGCAGCTGGGAGGTTAATCAACAACTGCAGAGGGAGTACTAAGGAAAAAACACATGTCCCTTCCAATTAATTTTGCTCAAATCCACTGAAATGAGCAGAGGGCCGTAACACTCAATTATTCCCAGCAATCAAATTAAATTTATGCTTGTCATTAAAGAGTCACTGTTTGCCCTCAGCTGCCTCATCGGGAGCTCTGATCACCACTGTGTTATCACTGGTGTGTGTGTGTGTGTGTGTGTGTGAATGAATTCTTATGCATGCTTTATCCTCAGTCAATCTTTGGGGACTTCATTTGCCTGCTTTTTAATGCCATTCTCGTCATAGGATTTGGAAAATACCCCCCAGTCTGATGTATTGTAAAAACGACTTGGTGCATAATGTGATCTGTAGTCCAGTGGAGAAAAATCAAAGCACTCCAGCTCACTTCCTCATTTTAAATCCAACCCCAGCAGCTGAACTAGGCAGGAAGGTCTGAGCAGACCACGATCTCGGGATGGCACGGCAGCAACCACCAGGAGCACAGAGGCAATTCATTGTGTGATGCTGCACGTGCAGTCAGCAATGCGATTTCAACACCTCATGGCTCTTGAGCTGCGCAGAATGTTTGGCTGAAACTTTTACAAAGAAACTATAGAGCAACAACACAAACTGTTTTGTGGGTTTGTCTTCATTTTTCCAAGTTCTTGGTCCTATTTAAAATATGATAACCCAGACGAGGTTATGAAGCCGAGGAGATGACTTCATGCAGTAGTGTCGTACCTTTGCCTCTTGTCTTTCTTCCTTTACTGATGTTGGCAGCTTTTGACTAGCATCAGCCACATTAGATTGAGAAATTAAGGTCCAGAATCTATTAAACTCCTGCCCACTTCATGAAAATTGGTATCTGGAAGAGAAGAGTGCACACCAGCTTTCCTCCAGTAAAGGTAACAGATCAAACAGACATTCATTAACACCTTGAATTACAGTGACAGCTGTAGCTAATTGTCCATTTCCTTCTGTTTTCCAGCAGCCCTGTGAAATTCATCCACCAATTATAACAAATACTTTAAAAATTACAAAATGCCTATTATTCATGGGAAACACTGATTAAAACCCCAGCCAACAGACAGTAGGACAAAAGAGTTACAGATGGGAACTCAGTATCTGACAGGAGCTTCTGGAAAACACCTTCCCTTGCTGAAAGAGGCAAGTGCTGTTTACCACCATCACTGCCAGGATGGCAACAAGCTGCGGGAGCGAGTGATGTCCTGGCGGGCTGCTTGGGAGGACGGGGGCAAGCTGGAGGGATTGGCCAAGAGGAGGCAGTGGGGTCAATCCTGTGAAGTTCAGCAAGAAGCGTTAAGTCCTGGAGCAGCGACCCCTTGCATCGGTACAGGACTGGGGACCGAGTGACCGGGGGCAGCTCTACAGAGAAGGATCTGGGGATCCTGGTGAAACGAGCTGAACAGGAGCCAGCAGTGTGCCCATGCTATGGGGAAGGCCAGCCATGGAGTGGGTTCTATGAGCAAGCGTGTAGCCAGCCAGGCAGGGGAGGATTGTTCTCTCTAGCACTTAGGTGACCACATCTGGAGTACTGTGCCAGGGCACTCCACTATTAGAAAGACACTGAAGAACTGAAGTGTGCAGCCAAGATGAATGAGCAGGAGGCAGCAGACACAAATTACAACAGGGAAATCCCATCAGGACGTAAGGAGGAATTCTTTTCCATTGCAGTGGATGAACCCAGAGGTGATGGAGTCTCTATCCTTGGAGGTTTTCAGGACTTGAATATGCAAGGCCTTGAGCAACCTTCTCCAACTTTGAAGCTAGCCCTGCTTGAAGCAGAAGGTTGGACTAGGTGACCGCCTGGGTCCCTGCCAGCCTCCTTAGGTCCCTGCCTGCCTAACTCTTTCTACAATTGCTTGTTACAGGGCCTGTCCAGAATATGAGAGTGGCAAACTGCCATGGCTGAGCTTGGCTCTGTTCTCTTTTATCTAGTTTGGTGGAACACTGAGGATCTCTTGTGTCTGTGTGCCAATCCCCAAACTCAACCACAAGAGAATATGGATATGGTTAACTCCTGTATTGCCTCAGTGGCATGGGAAGTGGCTTTAATCATTGCCTTGCAGGAGTTCATAAGATTTCTGCAGCCAACCCTGTGGGGATATGTTTTCAGCAGAGACACAGCCCATACTGGCAGCACAACTACCTGGTTTTGGGGGCAGCATGTCTGGGTAATAAATGGAGTTGAATAGGCGGATTTATGCATTTATGTTGCTGCTACTCTTTGGCTGGAAAAGATTATCTTCTCTGTGTCTGGTCTAGTCTAATGCTGGCTTGATCCTGTTAACCAGCTACCACAGATGTTTAGACAAACATTTCCATAATCTCAAAATGAAAAGTGAAAGAAACTCAAGTGGGTTTTCAAATGAGACTTGAGCATAGGAAAACAGGACAATACTGTCTGTCTGTATTTCTTTTTAATATATTTTGGTTTTCTGTTCATACAAAATGATTGTGTTCATGCAGGCAGGTTAGCCACAACTTTTCGGCACATACTAGGTCACCTTGTATCCAGAGGAAAAAATCCTCAGCACATAAAAATTGTGAATTTTAACACAGCTGAAATTCTGCCTCACCTGGGAGACTGGACCAAAATCTGATCCAAAGTCCTGTCCCCCCGTACCTGGCAGAACGGTGGGACCGGGCTCAGGCCCTGCGATGGAGCCCGGCCTGACAGCACAGGGCCTACTGGCAGCTGGGCACATGGCTTCCCCCCATCCCTGCCTTCTTTACTCACATTCAGACAAGGCCTAAGCTGCTCCAAATTTTCCAGAAGTCTGCTAACCTCTGATTTTTTCCCACCTGCCTTCTTCCCTCTCACTGGAAGAGCACAGCTGTGCTGTCACCGATGTGAGCACAGAGCAGTGCACACTTTTGGCACAAAAGCCAGTAACCTGCTCATTTTGAGAGGAGCTGCTGTGCAGTGGTTACTCAGAGGAGAAGAACGAAGTGCTGGGAGAAAGTCAAAAACTGACATAAGATTCTTACGAGGCTAGGAAACACAATACATCTCATTGATCCTTCAACCAAAACAGAAACAGAATAGGAAAGGGTGTTTTTTATAGAAATCTACAACATCTGGGGAGGTTACATGTGAAGTGGGTCGGAAAACTGACAGAGTCCAGTCAGGGTGAAATCTTATTCCTGGGACAGACAGGGCCATTTGGCTGGACTCAGAATGGCATGGTGCACTTCAGCAAAGTCAAAAGGCCTGTGCAAACACCCAGAATTGCTTTCCTCAAAGCAGGTTTCTAGCTTCATAGACTGGACAAGAATCTGGTATGCACTGAAAGGGACTGTGAAGATTTCCTGACATGTCCCCATCAGCCAGTTGCTGCTACGCAATCATTTAAATAGATACACACATAAACATAATTTACTCTGGGGTTTATTAAATGTGTGCATTCATAAATTCTGATAGAAAAATCACAGTCATATTTAAGAAGTGAATTTTAGGGAAGTTGGAATAACAGTTTTATATAAACAAGACAATGGAAACTGTATGAACTCCAGGAAAAAAGGTGACTGAAAAACAGCAGTATGGAGCCCCATTGTGCCCAGCGTTGCACAGTTATATGGCTCCCATTTGAAGATTTTTAGTAAGACAGATAAAAAATGGCCAATTGTCAGACATAAAAATGGGCCTGAGGGAGGTTCAAGGGGCCTGCCCATGACCACAAAGACCAAGCAGCATCCGGACCTACTTGTGCCATTGATATTCAAAATGAAAATATGTCATAGCTGCCAGTTGTTAAAACAATGGAAAACAAACTTGTGCTCTGTGCCCCTTAGTGGCTGCAGTGTGAATCAACAGGTGTTACTGGGTAAGCGGGTCTTCTGGCCTTGAGTTTCATTGTTTGTCCCTTACTTCCACATAATGTCACTTGGGATCAGTCTGACCTTGCAGAGACCACATGGCTGTGGTCTGGACGATGAAGATCTGTCTCTGACCCTGTGGACCTTCTCTGTGGATTTGGAGGGAGAATTGTTCTCCATCAAACTCTTTGCCTGCCCTTAACAGTGCAGGCAGAGGGACAGGATTTCTGTGCAGCCCATATACATCACCTGTCAGGGCTTTGTCCCCTCCACATTGCGATGGGGTTTTGTGGAAGCTGTGGGGAAAAGCCATGCAGAAACTGAGCTGCCCGAGTCTTAGATTCAAATTTGGGCAGCACTGATGGCAAAGACGTGTAGAAGTCTCCAATCTAACCTGACGTTCAGAGCAGGACAACCCCAACTCTAAATCAGCATTAAGACTTTGCTGAGCCAAATCTTAGAAAACTCCAAGAATGGAGACCTCTTACCTCTCCCATGATCTGAACAAGGCTGTACCATCCTCCTGGGGATGAAGTTTTTCCTGATGTGCATCCTTAGCTTCCTGAGCCTGAGCCCGTGCTTACTGCCCCAGTTACCTCACCTACCATTGAGAAAAGCCTAGCTCCAATGTCTTTGTAATTCACTTTCAAATAATTGTAGGCTGCTACTATATCACCTCCTCACCACGTGAGCCCAGGTCAGCTCCCTCAGCCTCTCCTTGTAGGACAGCCCCTGACCATCCTGGTCCCCCTTTACTGCCCCTCTCTATCAGTGTCTTGCTATTTTGCATAATATCCACCTCACCTGATTTTATATCATGTATGTTTTTGTTGAGCATGCTCACTGTATCATCACCCAGACGTGGAATAATGTGAACCTGAATATCACCCTGAGGCCCTCACTCATTATCAGTTTTGAAGCAGACAATTCCATTGCTTGCTGCCTGTTTGAGCCTATTTTGAACAACCAAGGAGTTTTTTGTTTTGTTTCATTTTGTTTTTTCTTTTTCCCAGCCCATTCTGCTTCAGCTCTTCCAAATGAAAATGTTGTGAGAGAGCAGCTTGTGTCATCTTCTCCATCACAAACACAGTTATACTTACAAATGTGCTCTGTCATTGCAATCCCTCCATAAGTTCCCTGTGAGCATAATTTTAGGTCCTTAAAATAGATTCTTGATGCTTTTAACTTTAAATAACTAGTATCATCCTCCCACTTTCCCAAGAAAAATAACCCACTGATTTTACTCCACATGCACACAATCACATTTCTTTCCATGAAATTTATACTTTTTTTTGTTTTGTTTTTTTTGGGGGGAGGGGAGGATTTAATATTTTTAGAAAGCAGCTTCTGTAATTTGATTGAATGTTGTCAACCTGATCTTGGTGAACCAAGCTTTAGTCAAAGGAGATATACAGTTCAGTTTCTGCTCCCTTACTAAGCCAACAAAGAACACTCAGAATGTTTTTTTTCACACCTTATGTGTTTTCTCATGAAAGTGCATATTCATGGTTGTTTGATATAGGAGCTCACGCGGGTAAATGTATTTGCATAAACATTCAGATGAGAATATTTGCCGAAGTAATTAGGAGTTGTTTGTTTTTCACAAGTGTTTATTTGCAAGGAAATGTTTTTCTACCAAATATTCATGAATAAAGGAGGTCACGAATACAAACAAAATGATTCATAGGGATTAGCTTGAAAGAAGATTTCCCTATATGTCTGCAATATTTTCACTCACCTCTAGTTGCTCTGTAGTCAGTCATTTGCAAAACCTGATGAGATCTGACAATGCATTTCCAAGTATGCAGGATCATCTGAAGCACTGATGGAGGAAGTACTATAGTGTCCCTAAAGCACTGAGCTTCAGCCAGTAATTAACAATAAGAAGAAGTAAGAATATTAATTATAATAAAATAATCCTTGCCTGGCATGAGACCCTGAGTCTGGGCTAACACCTGTTCTTTATCCTCAAGATGCTATTCCCAGTTAATGCTTCCTGAGCACATTAAATCCAAAGAACAAGGTGCTATTCTGTTTCTTATAAACCAAGGAGATTTATTGTGAAGATGCTGCTTAAGTCATTTCTTCCACTTCAGAGCATGCCTTTGATTCCAGAGCTTCCTGACGTGCTGCTCCCACTTCATATAAGGAGCATGGCTCAAGCTGCAAAGCATGGCACCGTGCTGGCGGTGGTGGATCCTCAAAGTGCTGGGACTGGTTCCAGCATGGTCCTGCCACCTCACACGCTCACCCACACTGCTGCAGTCTCATCTGCAGTGTCAGTGTGTCAGCTGAGTGCTGCTGTGCTGCTTCCACTCTCTTCCAGATGACAAAGGTCATTTCTATGTGCGTTTTCTTCTTCATTCAAGGTAATGAGGAGAAGCATGAAAGGATCTTTGTTCAGGATATAACAGTCATCTCATTAGCCTTCTACCATAGTGGGTTTCTGAATTGCATAGGTTGAGATTGTCAAAGCAGATGAAAGAAAGAAGTTTGCCCCAGGGCCTCTGGGATCTTTCAAAAACCTCAAATGAACTAGAATTACCAAATATTGGTGCTGCAGGTTTGACTCAAGACAGCATGAGTCCATCATCAATTTCCTGGTGCACTTCTCCCCCAAGAAACCCACTCCGTATCCAATTACTGCCCATTAGGCTGGTGTAGGAGCTCTTGAGCATGCAGAAAGGGAACTCCAATGTTCAAATGAATCTCCTGAGTATTGGCACAACAGCAGCAGGTTACTCTGATAATCAGCAAGAGCTCTTAGTGATGATGCAAGGATCTTGAACATGCAAAGAGGATTCAGCATGGGTCCTGCAGCTAGAAGATGTGAAGAAGGAATGGGAGGGCCTAACATGATGGGGTACCAAGAACTAATCTGCTCCACAGATATTCCAGCGCTGTCCTCCACCAAGCAAACAAAGCAGTTTGGGTGAGGATAGGGTAAGAGGCTTTTACATTGGTGTTTGAAGGAGAGATTGGAGCTGGGGTCTGTGATATAACAATTTCCTGGAAGCAGGGGTGGAAGAACATAAATTGGAGAGAGAATCTCAGTTTTGGTTTTCTACAAAGGGGAATATCAGCTATTTTTGATGCTAATGGTAGTCATGGGAGTCTTACCAGGCACTGTCTCCAAATGGAAAGTTGTATATAGGGTTTTCTAGAGTGACCCAAGGCCCAGCAAAGCTCTTTACAGATATGCTACAACTGTTCAACCAAATTATCTTAAGAAAGAAATGAGAAAGATACAGTCCATAACAAATGCAAGTGAATACAAGACAAACTGAGTTCTGCTAGATTGTTAATCTAGTAGTGAAATACATAACTGGATCCACCAAATGGGAGCTGCAGCAAGGCAAATTCAACCTGGAAATAATTGCTGAAGCAAGGAACTCCTGGTTAATTTATGGTGTCTGAGTTCTGGCTCACATCTCTCAAATCAGTTTTGATGTCTCTTTCCCAGACTTCCATTTTGATTCAAGGGGAACAGAGGTTTTCCCCAGGAACATCTATTTGAAATCACTGCTGCTGTTATGCAAGTGCTCAGATGGGCCTGGAAAACCTTCACTGGTGCAGGCAAAAGGGTCCCCAAGGCAATATAATTCTGAGTTCAGTCTTTATAATGCAGGGTGATTTCTAGGGCAAAATGGCGGGGGGGGAGGGGGGGGGAGGGGAGAGAGAAAAAAAAAAAGGCAAATTAATGCTAACATAAATGGTTCTATGCCCAGATTTTGCAGGTGCAGAAATATTGCTTAAGTGTCACAGCCTTGGCATACCAGAAGAGCTCCTGGTGTGGTTGTGGCCTGGCTGTTCCCTCACGGCACATTGGGCTCGATGGCTGGGGGAAGATGGAGGCAGCTGGGGTGACCCGGCTGCTGCCACGCGGCTGCCCCTGCCCAGGGATCTCCACTGGTGCACAAAAAGAACCTCCTAGGAGGCAAAGTCCTCATGCTGCTCCTGCAACCCAAGGTCATGGATTAACGGGAGTTACTGATGCTTGCTTGACTCAGGGCCTATCTCCAACATAAACATCACTTGCACAACTGGAAATTGTAGCTTTTGGGACATCACCATTTTTAGGAATTGCCAATATCCTCTGCTAACACCATTAGCAACTCACATCTCATTGGAAAGCAGCTCCAGAATGATCTGAGCTCAGACAGGGTGAACTGGAGCTCTGTGCCCTACTTAGCTGGTGTATATATTTGTCAGTAAGTGGGACACTCAATAACCTGAGATCTGACAGCCTTCAGATCCTGTATGGAGAGATGTCAATCATGCTGGCTTACATTACACACCTTCCCAAGCATCTGGGCCGTATTATAATATTCCAACAGTGCCAAATTACAAACATGAACCACACATGCTAATCTCCTGATCCTGTCTTATTTCCCTTTTGGACAGTCCCTGAGGGAAGGAAAAAAAATCTCTTTTGTGAGCATAAGAAAATTATAAGCCATGCAGGGGGGAGGGGGGGGGGGGGGCGGGCGAACAAGCTCCACCCTGTGTATCTTCTGAGCCAAATGTGGATTTTTGCAATTGATTTGAGAGTGTGTTTATGGCCATTTTCACTCTCTACACTGGTAATAATCATAATGGAGACATCCAGTAACTGGTAAATGGAATTAGAACAGATGAAATCCTCCGATATTGTGTGTGCTTCTCAGTTTGAACTATGACATGGTCTCACCTCTGCAGATGAGGAGCTGGGCAGGATCACCTCACCAGGAGGGGCAGGGTGCAGAGATCGCAGGCAGGGCATTGACCATTGGCTTGTCCTGCCCTGGGGCAGCATGTGAGAGCTCCTCAGGAAGCATGTGGAAACCACTGGGTTGCTCAGACCAACTCAGAGGTGAATTTTACATCTTAAAGTAGTTTCTGGATTATTTCAAATATACAGCTGACACAAACATATCCAGGAAATTCCTACAGCACGTTGAAGATAACTTCTTGGTACAGGTAATAAGGGAGCCAATGCGGAAAGGTGGCCTCCTAGATCTGCTGCTTGCAAACAGAAAGGATCTTGTGGGTGACGTGGCAATTGTTGGCCGCCTCAGCAGCAACGACCACAAAGTAGCCAAGTGCAAAATCTTTAGTGGCAGAAGGAAAACTGCCAGCAGATGATTCTGTGATTTTCTTCTGAGAGAGTGAATTTAGTGAGGGTAAAGGACATTTTTCTGACGGTACTGGGGATGGGATTCTTGGTGTGCAAACATGCTGGTGTAACTCAGGCACACCATGCTCTTTTTCCCCATACAGCTCTCCCCCATGTCCAGGAGCACAGATCAGTATGAATGTACCCACAGTTCATCTGTTTTCAGACAAGGGCACAGTCGGTTAAGCAAAAAATACAACTACAACAACAGGAAGCTTCTTGCATATCTTAAGGATACTGAGATGGAAGATCTTGGCAGCACTTTCTGAGAGATGTTCAGCATCCCCAGGGACTCAGACAAAGCCTCACTCTTTGGGATACTTCTCCAAAAGCTGCTTCTGCCTCATAGAGCATCAGAAGTTGCACAGTGAGGACCACAAAGTCTTCTCAGCTCAGACAGGATCAAATGTGAGGAACTGGAAAGGCCTTTCCCAAGACAAATTTTAGAAAAGCAGCAGCATGCGTTTGAGTCCTGGTACATCTCCCCTGCCACAATGACCTTCAGGTGACCTTGCTGCCCAGTGTGAGAGTAGCAGTAGAAATGGTTTTAGTCCACTGCAACTGGAATGGACTGGGCAGTTTGCCAAGTGAATATCTGCTGGGTTAATCACTGTGCAAATCTAATCAGGAACTGGAATGTGCCAGGCTCATTACTGAAATTAAATTCACCTCCAATTAAAGAGAGAGCTACAAGCTTCCATCGTGCAGAGGTGCCCCCAGGCTGTCCCTCCCCAAAACCAACTCCAGTCCTGCTGAACTGCAGGTTTGCTGAACACCGGAGGGACTTCCAGGTGCAAGGAAGTGAATTGCTTCTTGTGCTTTTCCCCGAGGCTGTGTAAGTAGGGAGTTTGCTGATGTCCTTAGTAAGTCACCCTGTGAGTCAGAAGCAACTTCAATGGTAGGATTTCCAAAGAGCACTTGCCAGGAGAAAGCTGAAGACATAGTCAATAACTGGAATATCTCCCATGGCAGGATTGTTCCTGGCATCTGTGGGCACCTTTACAAATTCTCACCTTCACACGCTGAATCTTTCCTTGGGACCTACGTGTCTTGTGGCCACATTTCAGAGCAGAATCACTCTGTCCAAATACACAAATGAACTTTGTGAAGAGGGCGGCAAGGTTCTAAAGTTGAGCAGGTAAAAATGCAGAGATACTGACTTAGTTATTCGAGTTCATTTGCCCTCTGGACTTCAATGATCAGACTTGTATGGCCTAGTCTCATCATCACCACATCGTCTCTTCATCAGTTCTTCACCTGGGCATTATGTGATTTCGTGGAAGAACTTTTAATGTCTTACGTCAAAATATGTGTCCATAACTGAAATCCACCTCTGGGGACTTGCCAGGACTGCACATGTAATTCCCGGCCTTCTTCTTCTCTCCCTCAATACTCAAAGAAGGGCCAATCTACAAAGATGTGGGCTAAGCTTTCATTTGGAGAAGGCCAACATGGATGGACACCTTGAAGGCTTCACAAACACTTGTCCTTGCTTCTCTCATACATTTTACATCACACTATTCCCAAAAATACAGCTTCGGCCTCATGGCCAGGAACCAGCACTAGATACCACTGAGAAAAGTGTCAGTGTCAGCACAGACGGGTTGCTCCAGGCCGTGGCACTGTCACAACTGACACGGGGTTTGCAGCAGTTTTCCCGCACTGTGGGCACCCAGCTCTGTACCTCACGTGGTGATGATTCCTCCTGAATGCCAGTGACAGACCCTGCCATCGGTTCAGTGCCTGTTCAGTGCTCAAGGAGCAAAAGATCCAAGACCTAGGGCAGCACAGGCCTGGCGAAAGCTGTGCCTTGTGCTATGGCATAGACCCGATGGTGAGAACAAGAATTCAAGAAGGAGAGCACTTACTCCTAAATAAAACAGCAGCAGATCCTTTTCTAACCTATTCATGGCAAAAGCAAAGGAAATCTGCACACTAAGACCTGGGTGCAACAGGCTGCACTTTCCTGCACAGGAACAGCAGAGCTGTGATGGTGAGGGATTCACCTGCACTGCAAATTCATCCTGTGCTTCAGACCCGGTGTGCTGCCTTTCTCCATCCTCTGTTTCTCCGTCACCTACAGGGCGTCCCAGTGTTTCTTCTGCTCCATGTCACTGAAAGAGTGCCTGACTCACTAGAAGTCACTGAAATCATCTGTTCTGCCCCTGGAGCTGCCTTGGAGAGCACGAGCCATTCCAGCACCATAGGGCTCATGTCTCAGAGTGGCCTTAGTTTCCAGAATGGTATCTGTCCCAAGTTAGGGTGCAGCCAGCACTTCCCAGTCCTGAAAAACACTCTTCCAGTTCCATTATATTCTGGATCATATTCCACATGTGGGTCCCACTCTGGCCTTCTTCTGTCTGTGTGAAAACAAGAGACTGCATCTTTCTGCGTATTGCCAGCAGCTTTGTGATGTGAGGAAGTTCCCCCACCAAAATATTCACCAAACACAGCTGCGGGGCTCACAGCTGGGATGCCAGATTGTCCTTCCTGGGGTCTTCACCATGCCTGGCTCTGCCTCTGCTCGCAACATGTACACAAAGGCCTTTTGCCCAAGTTCATGTAGGGAATTCAGAAGCCAGTACAGTTCACAAGCAGGTGTAATTATCCCTTTTGAAGAACCTCACATCAGCACCAGATTTAGTCTGCTGAAATGTTTTTTTGTTTGTTTGTTTGGTTTTTGGCAGCACGGTTTGGTCCTTGTGGGGTCTCCTCTGAGACTTTGGATCAGTCTCTGTAGAACTGAGCCCTGCTCTCCTTTTTCCTGGTGAATTATACTGCACTTCACAAGCACTTTATCAGGAGCTGTAGAAGTTGCAGTGTAAAGTGCTTCAAAGCCAGAGCTGGGAGTTCAGCTCTGGTCTTATAAATAGTTTTTCTAACAGTAGTATAAAGGTTTAATTCCTGTTTTCCATTTGCCATTCTAGGGTCTATTTGACAACCAAACTACCTTCCCTCCTTCCTTCCTTCCAATTCTCTCCCATTCCTCCCTTTTCTCCCCTCTACTGAAACCCAGTGATACACTGATGGGTTTAAGCCCTTTCCTACATGAATGGTGTTCAGATGTGTGGGTCTCACACTGGGGATCTCACTCTGCTTCTTCCAGCCTACACTTGCTGTCTGGCTGATGGATTTAGCTGAGGATCGCTTGCATAAGGTAGCAGGCAGGTACCATTTACAGCCTGCAGAACCTATCCACAGCTCCCAACACAACTGCCTAAAGAATCCCCCAAGAGCTCAATGCTGGTTTTATTTTGGCTCAGTTTCTCTGGTTTACTTAGCACTAAATTACTGTTTCCTCTTCTCTCGTGTGCTCTTGGGCAGCTTTTCCACTCATTCCCTTTGGCCTCTGGAAATTTGGAGACCCCCATGGTGACTGGTTATTGCATCTGGTGACCGTTTGATCCTCTCTATGTTTCAGTCCCAAACTTAAGCCCTGCACAGCTATTGCTCATGTCAGACCACATGGGTGCTGGTGGTCACCTGCTTCAATAGTTGTTCTCTCAGGTGCCCTGTGGAGCTCTGAAGGGAGGTTTGTGTGGCCATGGGTCAGAGATTATTCCTGCACCCTGCCCACCGAAGAGACAGTCCTGCATGCAATACATTATATTCTGCTCCCATTGCCTCTTGCGCTGAAAATTTGACATGAAATTTCTGCAAACACTGCAATTATTCAGGAGCTGCTAGTACAAAGAGGAGCTATGAGGGGTCAGGTGAATGCCTTCCACATGTTAGCAAATACCATTCAAAGAGAAAAGCTGCACTGCTTGCCAGCTCCGCTCGAGGGCTGCGAGGGGAATCTGGAGTGCAGGTATGAGGTAAAGCCCAAAGAGCCTTCCAGTGAGCTGCGAGGGATGGAAAGCTCTTGTTATGGAGCAGAGAGCTCAGCACTGCCCCAAGGGTTAATTAGCAGCATCCTTTGCCTTTGGAGGTGTTCATCTAAGCACTTCCTTGGTGAGGGACAGCCTGTCTTTGTTGCCTAGATACAGCCTTGCTGGGGGGTTTGAGGAAGGTACCGGGAGCTTCATTAGAAGAGGATGTTAGTGAGATTTCAGATTTAGCTGCACTATGTAAATTATTACCCGGGGCAGCCCTGAGGCAAAGCGGCTGCCTGTTACTATCAGCCACATATTACATCCAAGCACTGACAAGACAAATAAGGGTAATCGTCCCTCTCCCCTTAATAAGGGGGATGTGATTAGCTGATGGAGGCCTTAGCCAGGTTCTCACAAGCACTACCCAGCTTGGCAAAGTGAGGGAAGGGAACATCCCTGCAGACACAGGCTGGGATCGAGGACCAACCCATCAGCTTTTGGAAGGGGGCAGCAAGCAAGCAGCAGACTTTCATGTCTCAGTGGAAGGCTGTGGATTATAAGCATTAGAAAATAAAGAAGACCTGAGAAAATGGTGGTTTGTAGCTGTTTTTTTCCATGTTACACATGCTTGTGCTAGAAGGCTGTACACCCAGCTCATGGAGCAGGCACATCTGGCACTGAGCTGGGGGCAGTGGAAGTCAAATTGTTGAGGTGTTTAGCCAAATGCTAATCAGATGCTTTCTGGGACCATCTCTTCCACTCTGATGCCTAACAAATAACTGAAGGAACTATTTCAGTAAAAATCCAACCTTGGACAGTGACGGTATAAGCAGTGTTCCCAGTTCACATTCCCTGTGGCTCCCAGCAAGACCAGCACTGCCTAAGGAGCATCCCAGAATCTCAGCACAAAGACAAGGAGAAAGGGAAGACAAACTTTGATGACATTGAACTCATGGCTTTACAAAAACAAGCATCGCTGCACTTTAAAGCACTAAGTAAGAGGCTGGGTCTGTACATAGAGCAGTAACCTCTGATCAGTAGAGCTGCAAGTGTCCACACCTGCCTCCACAGGGTCCACACCTGGAGCACCTTTCTCAAACCAACTGTTGGTGAACCAAGGCAACAGCAGCTGCTTTGGCAATGCCTGTATCAGGGGCTGGATCATTCCCAAGGAATGGGATCAAGGTAAAAGGGAGCATCTCTGAGGACTTCTTGGGAGGGAGGATGCTTGGAGTTGGAGGGGTCCCTTGCTTGGTGAGTACCTCAGCCATGAGGCTGTGAAGATTCTCTGCCTTTCCTAGAGGAAGCTGTATCTGATGTTGCTGATGCAAAGTGAAGGGTCACAAAGAGATCACTTGCAGGGACTGAGGATGACTCCCACCCGGCTTGGGAGCTCCGAAACAGATCTGGGCAAATACAAAATTTCTGAGGGAAACACAGATTTTCTGAAGTGGCAGATGTGTGTTCTTGGTGGCTCTGTCCCACATTGTCTCTCCATCTCACTCTCAGCAGCCACACTGAGCAAGAAGCACTAGGAAGAGATTTTCCCTAGGCACTGAGCAGGAGGATATCCCTCTCCTTCTCTTCCTCCTCTTCTTCCTCCTCCTCCTCCTCCTCCTTTTCCTTCTCCTCCTCTTCAGAGGGTAAAGCACCAGTGAAGAAGCCCTGGATTCCCCTGCACCCCCCTGTCAGTAGCATGGCCTGGCACTCTCTAGTCACCGCTTGCGCTCACCACATGACACAAACTCAGACAAAGTGACATTAAGCAGAGCCACCAGCAATGTAAACAACAAACCACCCTTTTCCTTGCTCTCTGCTCTGCCTCCTTTCAGGCAGGAAATTGCACTCTGCAGCCTGACTTCTGTTGGAGGTTTCTGAGAAGGGGTGGGCAGGAAGTAATGGCAGATAAAGCAACAGCCTTTTAATTAGAAGGCAGCACAGATAATTGTGATGGTGATATTTGTTTTCATTAGAAAAGAGGATGTGTGCAGCAGCTGCACCAGAGTATTTGAAGCTCATCCTGGCCTGGCAGTGGGAAATGATCTACTCTGATTTCACTGAGGGGCTAGGTGTGGGGTAGCCTGCAAAGTCAGCTCCGACAGCCTAAAATCACAGCCCAGGTCAGGAGCTGGTGGAAGGTTTGTAATGCCAAGTGATGGCTGCGTGCTTGTGACACAAATGTGACTTTGGAGCTCAGCCCTTGCTTGCTTGCGGGTGCAAGCAAGCAACCTGCACATCCCCTCCAGCACTGGACATACACATCAGGGTGAGGTGAAGCTCTACGTGCTTGAACCTCGCTCCTTCTGAAGATGGAAATGATTCATGAGTGTAAAGAAAATGTGCAAATCCTTCTGGGCACCAGTGAGTCACTGACACACCTTTCTGCACTGGTGCCCTTCCAGCCATCCCATGCTTGCACAGCCACAAGTGTTTGTGCTGTCTGGTGGTGATGATGACAACTTACTTCAAGTTGGGATGACTTTCAGTGTGAAAGTGTGGGGTATTCCCCTGGAGATTATGGGACTTCCGAGCAAGTATTTAAAAAGAAATACATAAAGAATTTGAAAATGGTTGATTTAGAAATGGAGCATCTTGGTGCAAGATTTAACATTTTAAAATGTATTTCCTTTCTCTTGGTGTGATGTATCTCATTAATTGGAGCACAGGCTTTCCGAACTCCTGTGTACTTATGCTTATTTACATCTTGGTCACTGGCTTCATGAGAATATTTTGGATCAGTTAGAGGTCTTAATCACAGTTCTCTCCCTTTCCCTTGGAAAGAACTTAACAATGACTGTTCCTTAGCGGCTCAAGGCTAGGCAGCTCAGGGCGGTTTCAGCAGACACTGACACTGCAAGCTGCCTTCACAGATGTGTACGGGCCAGTTTGCAGCTTCCAGATATTGCTTTCCTCCACCTGTTGCCCTGACAGAGTTTTGACCTCTTGGTCTAAAGGTTGTGCAAGAGTTTTGCCAGTTGTTTTATAAACTAGACTGGAAAACCACAGCTGTGTCTCTGACATGCTATGAGCACCGTCTCCATTTCATCAGAGTGATGATGTGTTTTGTGAGGTGACCTGTCCTGTGACCTTCCTTGCTGTTGTTTAAAGACACCATTTCATAGTAGGGTCTTGAACTCCTGAATCAGAGATGCCATACCCATGATGAGCAAGAAGGGCCAGCTTACAGCAGGATTGATGATGAAGTTCCTGCTCCCAGAGCATCCTCTCACCTGCTGCGTATGAATCAGTTTATTTCATTTTGCCTTAATATGCAAGACTGTACAACACAAATAATAATGTATGACAGAATGACTCACCACCATCCAGCCATCCATGTGCTGGGAGCTGGGAGTTCAGCCGGTGCAATGACCTTGTCCATCTCCCCATATGATCCAGGCCACCTCTCATCCGGAGCCTGGAAACCAGTCTGCTCACCAGTGGACTTGGGCACAACACGTTTAGTGAATTCTTATAAATTCTTCTCAAAATCCTGCCATGCTGTCAGTGAGCCAGCCTGTGTGACTTTGATTCCAGGAAAGATCTCAGAATGAGCAGAGACAAAACATGAAAACAAGTAAAGGAGAAAGACCACAGGAAAACAATGTCAGGGACCTCACCTGGTTGGCTGTAAGAAAGATGATCCGGTATCCAAAACCAGCCTGGTGGGACGTGGGGCTGGTAGCCCTGACTGTCCCAGACCCAAACTGTGCTGCTGAATTTCACTTCTGTTTTGCAGCAGAAGGTGCCTGCAGGACTGGGCACAGCTGTCTGTAGCCCCCTTGCCCAGCTGCCCTGACATGCTTGCTGCATGCAAGGTATGTTCAAGCACCAAATCAGAGATTGGAGTAGATGAGGCTGGTTATTTAGGTACACGGGTGCTGTCCTCAGGGCAGAAAAAGGACTTCAGATAGGATTTCTTTAACTTTTAGCACCTGGCACAGCAGTATGAAAGGCCTTTCAGCTACTACTGGATGTGGCCGGGATGAACACCAGTCAGTGGGAGGCCTCCAGTTCTGGTCTTTAACTGAGCAAAACCAAGTCGCAGCCTGGCAGCAGCTGAGCTGGGAGACACAGGATGCAGAAGAGCCCTTGGCCCTGTGCTGCTGCCAGCCTGGCCCCGGCCACTCGTCCTCCTGCTTTTCCCTTCGGCCAGCAGTGCCTGTTGAGCTGATGAGCAAGTGTTACCTCAGATAAGCCTCCTTCACTGAGCGATTCACACCAGCCCCTGGTGCTGCTGAGCTGTGGCACGGTCCCAGCAGAGCACCAGGGCACAGCTGTCATCTCAGTGCTGAAAAATGTCACCGCAGCGCAAGGAGGGGTTCTGCATGGAGATGCGCAGAGCAGCACTTCAGGAAATTGCCTCCCTCTTGTGGTGGCTGTGCCCTTTCGTAAGGTCACGCATGCTTCAAGCAGCGACAGGATTTTCTGCCTGACCTTCCACGTAGCACGGCATCAGAGGAGAGCAGTGGCCCTGGACATCCCAGGAGCTGCTTCTGCCGAACCGCAGAAGGCCTGCAGTGATCCCTGCTTTCTGCCAAGGCACCGCAGATCTCTGGGAGGTGATGCCTGCAGGGACTGTACCACAGTCAGAGCTGGAACGAGCAGGTAGGTGAGAGGAGCTGAGCAAAAAAGATGTCAGGAAGGAAAGCAGACCAGGGAAGAAATGTGTGACTTCAGGGTGCTGATGTCCTCCAGAAGTCGAGGGAGCTGTTAGGGGGAGGTTGAGTCTGAGCATCCCCCGCAGCTGTATGGAAACATGGGAGCTGTTGAATAACAAAACAAAGCCAGATACACCAAGAAGGAAATGTTGACCCATCTGCCAGGGACTGCACTGAAAGCAGTGAAAGTTCAGAGGGCACTTTGGAGATAAACAGAAAACTGGACTGTATTAACTGTGGAGCTGAGTGTCCTTGAAATAAGTGTCCTGCAAATAGTGAATTTTGCAACAACTGCCATAGAAAGGAACATTATGCAAATATATGCAAAGTGAGCGAGGGATACCTGATCACAGAAAGTGACAATGCAAATAGAAGGTGAATTGTTCACTGGGAGATGTCCTAAACAAAAGAGAAAATAGCTGAGGAATTAGAGACCCTCACACTGCTAAACTTGATCAAGGCACTCAGGTGATGTGTAGGCAGTACAAGGCATCCTAAGAAAGTAAGTCTGCAAATCAGAAAGGAAAACAAAACCCTGAAAAAGGCTAACTTCAGGGATTGCAAAGATTGAAGGCCAATTAACTGCAAGACATTTGCTTAATCAATGAGACATCTGGCTGCACTCCACCCTTTTGCACTGAAGAGATCAGGTTTTGCAGGAACTAAAATGAAGAGAGGATTGAACTGTTTCAGGAAATGGCTGCTTTGTGGTGACAGGATACATGAAGTGATGAAATCAGCAAAGAGTCGCTCATATAGGTGTGAAAATATACCAACTCTGGAAGTACAAAGTCTGGAAATAGCTGAAGAAAAGTACAGAAATGCAGCTCAGTTCTTCAGATATTCCAAAATTATCAATTTCTCATCAAAGTACCCATTAACCCACATTTAATGGATTTGACATCTTGAAATGGCCCCAAGTTTGTCCCATTCACTGCTTTAAAGACAAGCATCTGAGATGTCTTCAAGAAATAAGAATATACAGAGAGAAAAAAAAAAAGAAAAAGAAAACAACTTGCAAAGTAGTGAGGAGCAATGCCACAGAGTAACCAGTCAGCAAAGAACCTTGGGGACTGCATTGTACATGAAGGATAATTATGAATTAGTGCATTGCTTTATGAAGATTAATTAATTGATAAATAGAATAAGGACTGGTAGCCCTAATCTGGGGCAGGGTGCCATCACATAAACCTTTCTATAAACAACAAAATCAAAGACGTTACACAGAGGAACTCAGCCAATGCAGGAGACAGCAGAAAGGAGACCTTGCAGATCAGACCATGGGTTAAGGAGGTTGTGTGGAAATGTCACTCCAAGACCATGGCACAGTGGTGCAGCAGTGTGTTTTTATGCCGTCTGTCTTCCTCTGATGACTAGAGCCCAGAGTGGACGGTACGTTACATTTGCTTCCAGAGTTGTTATTCAGATGGAGGAGTTGAAAGAACATGCAAAACTAGGGAAGGAATTGCTTGTTGTAATACCACAGAAGCAACGAAAGGCAAAATCTGTGCATTGGAATAGCCAGGGACAGAGTACAATGGGAAATGATGCAGTGTGGGTGCTAAATTCCTGTAGGCGCTGGGAAAAGGTCGTGTTTTGAAGCCTCAAAGTCAGGGCTGGAGATGTAGATATCCCCAGCCATCTCTGCTGTCTCTTGGGGATTGGGTCATTCTGCCTGGCTATTTATGGCTTGTCTGGATCTGGTGTAAGTGCCCCACGCGCTGAGCATCTACCGTGTCATTTATGAGATGGTATCTTCACATTGCAGTAGACCAGGTTGCCAAGACTGCTGCTTTGATTTAAGTTATTTACACTAAAATTTCCTTTTCTATATTCTGTCCTCTCTCCTTTATTTTCATGTTCAGACGTGAATATCTTGCAAACCAATTGCCCTGAGTTGTGTTTGTGGGGCAGAATGGACAGAACAGAAGCAGCAGAGACAAATGAGCTCCATGACTTCATTGGCAGAAACAAAGCTTTCTTGTTGGTTTGGGGCCATCAGGTATGGCTTCACATACAGAGTTCTTAGATGTGTTGTAAGCAAGGATCAAGAAACATTCATTAAGAACGATATTATAGCTTCCTTTTAAAGCAGCATTTATGGATGTACGAATCAAAATACTGTTTATGAGGCAAAATACAGTTTATGAGTCAAAATACAGTTTCTCCAGGGATCCCCACAAATTCATTTGAATCATACACTAGTCTGGGACCAGGGCAATCATTCTCACAACTTGGTCAGCGAAGAGAGGCTAGGTAGGGAGAAGTTATGCTACAAAAACTTCATCTGGAGGTGGAATGACACGATCTCACATTCTTAGCATCAGCTAGCTCAGTGCGTCAGCATTGGCAATCAGCTATCCCAGCTTGTAAACAAGCTTGTAATCACAGCACTCCATGGCAGCATTCATTGGAACACACCTGGAAAGGTATGCTTGTTTTTAAAGAGAAATCCAAGAAGCAGCTTTTAGCCTGGCAGATTTTGATTGCACTTCCACAGATGTAATTATTGAATGCATTGATTTCATTAACCTATTTCAGATAGGTAATTTCATTATGATTCATAATGAGCACTTCCTTACCCATTTGTCCATAGCTTCCTTCAGTGGATGGCATAGTGCTTGCGTAGTAACAGGTCCCTCAGTCCCACCTGGCAGTGCGTGACTCAGGATGGCTCCAGCACCACGATGAGATCCAAACATGTAGCCCTCCATTATCTCTTTTCACCCAGATGAATGAACCCTGAATCAGATGTCAATAACTATTCGACATTCTTGGAGATCTCTGCATGCTGGTGAGTTTATCTCCACACAATTTCCCTGTTGAGAAAGCAGCAAAGGGCTTCAGCAACTGCTGCTCTGTGCAATAGGAAGCTGTGGTAGAGATTGAGCAATCCAAGGAATGCTTGAAACGCCTACTTGAGTTTTGGCTCTGGAGCCCTGTGTTTTGCCTTTTCTATGCATTATGTTGGTTAGATGTTTCAGTTCTTCATTTTCTGTCACTTGGCCTCACTTTTTGGCAGGATCCTTCCCTCCTTGCCGGAAGCCCAGTGCTGTGTTTGTGGAGCAGAGTGCACAGGATAGAAGCAGATGAACAGGAATGCACATGAATACATCACCAACTCTTACTGACCATTATATGAAGTTGTCTGGACCAACAGAACAACATCCTATGCGTGACACAGCATCTTGGGTCAGCATTTGCATCATTCAAACCTTTATCTTCACAGGTCACTTTTCATTTCTGCTGAGCCCGAGGAACTGTGGGCATGGTTGTCCCATCATCATACTTCACTCATGAGCAGCTCACCCAGAGCTCTGGCTCTGCAAACACTGACAGTAACCAGGTAGTAATAAGTCTCACTGTTTGGGACCACAAACGTGATCTCTGTGGAAATCACCATTTCAGATAGGTAAGCAGCTCCCTCTTTTAGCCTGTTGTGGGGAGCTAACTCTCCAGCAGGGCAGTGTGCATGGTGCTGGGTACTGCAGGTTTTTCTGCCCAGGAGCTCCTAAATTCAGAGAGTTTACCTGCAGGTGGAATTCGGGGGGAAGGGGGGAAGGGCAGTGGTTTGCAGTGATTCATGTCATTGCTACCCTGCCCATTGTGCCAGCCCTGTGGTAGTTACATCGACACACCTTTCAATGGGAAATGAACAAATGATGATACAGTCTTGTGATGTCTCCCAGCAGCTACATTTTGAAATCCACATGTCAGAGCCTAACCTGAAACTTCAACAGTCTTCGTGTGTATTCCTGCTTTTCCAAACCATGGTCTCCGTGTCTGGCAATTCTCCATTCAAACCATCTCTTTCCAGCACAGTGTACAGGCACAATGAGGCTTGCTCTGTTTGGTACCGGGTCTGTCATAAGCCTGTCTTTGGTGCTGTGAAAAGGGGACTTGTGTCTGCTGGAGATGCAGGAGGGGGAAGTGTCTGGTGCTATTCCTCCACCTGGGAGTTTTGTGGACTCACAGTGTGCTGGGACCTGAGCTCTTACTATAAGTCCTGTACATCCTTTCTCATGTGCTGCTTTTCCAGGTGAACACATTTGACTGCCCAAAACCAAACCATGACCACAGCTGACAGCAATGGTGACTGAAACACTATCCACAAAGGGAGCCCAGCCCATTTCCCCACTCCACAAGATGAGAATGTCTCCTAGCTCCTGGTCTGGATGAGACAGAGCAGCTTTCTGCCCCTATGAGCTAACAGAGCCAGGGCTGTGGCTGCATTCCTGATTTGACCAGCCCTGATGAGAACCAACCCTGCATCTCCCCACGTGCAGAGGGGCTGCCCTTGTGAGAGAGCACATTTGGGAGCTGGGACAGAGGGGGAGAGTTGCACTGACATGCACTGCAGGCAGAAAACCCTTCTGAAGAATATGTGTTTCAGTGCTACCGACTCTTTTTTGCTTCTCTCCCAGAGCCCTGCAGGGGCTTGAGCATGCTGGGTGTCTGCAGCCTCTCCGTGTTTCCTGTTTTCATTCCAGTATCTGAAATGCTAACATACTGCATGCCTTGAATTCCAGCCCTGACGAACCAGGAAAAGGGGCCAAGGGCAAATGCATGGGAGTCTTGGAGCCTTTCGTGCCCTTTCCTCAGCCAGGCTGGGGATATTGATAACTCCCTGACTCTGTCCTTCATTCACTTTCCTCCCTTCTCTCATCTACTTCCAAGACTTTCTGTATTATCCCTCACTATCCCTCACTATTTAATGCTAGCATGTTCTTCTGGCAGAGAAGGGCTCTGATTTGCCCTTCTTTACTAAGGGCAGCAGCTGGAAAGAGCTCCCTTTCTGAATCAGTGCTTTTAGTCTAGTGGGAAAGTGTGTACAAAAGATTGCTCTGAGGTTCAAGAGCTTTTGCTAAATATGTAGTGTAGTGGACATAATACCATTTCCCCATTGTAGTGATAACTTGCTAATTCTTCCCTCTTAATGGTATAAATCAGGAGTAAAACCCTTTAGGCAGTGGAAGAATTCTCTTAACAAATATTTAATAACACTGCTTTCTGCACAGTGTCAACCAGACGCATCCCTTATGTGCTGTCCCTCAAGTCCACATCCAGCACACACACCGCGCCCAAGACACACAAAACACGCAAACTTGGCAATTCATGATTTAAGGGACAAATCCTGACAAAATTACAGTGGTTAGTTGAGGCCAGATGTTGAGATCAGAAATGTGGACTCTAAGCTGTGGCCAAGGCAAAACCCAAGCAACGTGCAACGGCACAGGGAAAGCTTTCCAGCCCCATCTGCAGCACCTGCTGTTGGCAGGACCCACTCTCATTTCATCCCCTGCTGATGTCTGCAGGAGCTCATGTCACTGCTCAGCTTTGGCCAAGCCATCAGGGCAGCTGGTGGCTGTGCCCACAGATAGGCAAGACATGTACTGCAATTTCCAGTACTGATGGCATCACTCAAAGGATTTCTTCCAAAAACTATGCTGGCCCAGGGGCAGCTGCCTTTCCCCATGAGGAAGGTGACAGTAGTGTGAGAGTGAGTGATGGAGAAGCAGCAGATTTCCACCCAAGGTGGAGCTTTCTCCACACATGGCCATCCCACTCTGCCCATGAGTTTGAGCTTGCGGCTTTTCTGTCCCAAAAGAAAGCAGATCCACTTTTTTATGTACCTACTGCCTGCTCCTCTGTGACTCCCTGCTTGCCCCCTCTCACAGCAACTGCTCATCTTCAGTGCCCTGAATATCCCAGACCTGCTGTCAGTGTGGAGAGGAGTGGGGCAGGGAGGGAAGGATCATCTCTGGGTGGCATAAGAGATAAGGGCAGAGGAGCAGCAGTGAAAGACCACTCCAGCAGGACAGCAGGTCTCAGCCCAACCCACAGAGTTCAGGTTTCCAGCCTAGGATCAGCTGTCTTTGAGGGCTACTACTCAGGTGTCTCTGCAAGATCAGATAACCCTTCAGATAACAGCAGGCTTTAGTCCCAAGGCACAGCCCGCACTCCTGGAAGTACCTTAAGGATGTGCAAGCTGAAACCCCTGTGCTGGATGAGAGCAGCTCCTGCTCAGGCAGACGTTGTGAGGCGAGGCGATGCCCTGGGCTCCCTGCAGGCCACGCGGAGCCATCGGGGCTGCGGGATCCTCCATCCCCCAGCTGCAGCTGCCCATCCCCAGGGGGGTCCTGAACACAGCGCCCAGAAGCTTCGTGGGGTGACCCCAACTCCTCTGAGCCCACTTCAGCTCCACATCAGTAGTCGGTTCCTTTGTTTTGGGCTTCTGATGAAAACTCCTCTTTTTCCTTATTTAAAATCATACCCTCTTCCCACAGAAACAGCATCTTGAACTGAGAGGCATAAAAGACAAATGCTTTCTCTCACAACGTTTTAATTATTTAGTCAAAGGAGGGGCTGTATTTTGTCTTCTTTTACTCACTTAGAGACGCAGGCAGTTTAAAGTGGACATGTGATTAATTAAAATTGAAAGCTCTACTTTTTCAGGAAGCATTATTTTTTTAAAATGTTGCTTTCACTAGTGTTTTGTTTTTACTACCTTCACCATCCCCTCCCTTATTTTTTTACCTTCGCTGCATCCGAGACACATTTTTCTTGTGAGAAAAGCAAAACAATTTTTGAAAAACAGAAAACTATGTGAGAGATGAGAAAAGGTGATCAAATTGCCTATTTCTTCTAGGTTGAAAACACAGAATCAGTGTGCAAAGTTCTCCAGCATTCTTGCACAGCTCTAGGAAAGAGGCTTGTTCTGAAAAGGCTGTTCTGATGAAATCACATTTTCCATTACCAAAAAAAAATATAAAGTCTTTATCAAAGACATCTTGACAGCTTGACCTTGGCTTTGCTAGCTGGCTGGAGCAGGGATTCTCTTAGTTATTTACATAAGTGTTTACAGGGGCTGAAGTGCCTAAAGCGGAGGCTGCTCCTGTGCCTATATGTGTTGTGACCCTGCTCCCCAGCTGGACCCTTCCAGGCTGTAATGTCAGGCAGGGCCCAGTGGTCACCATCGACATCCCAGCCAGAGAGGAGCTGAAGCCTCGGCAGCCACAGAAGGAGGCCTCTCCTTTCTCCAGATGAAGCTTCTCCATTGCAAGAGACACACGGGCAGGAACCATGTGGCTGGAGCCTGATGAAGTGGGGCAAGCCATGGATCCATGAGGTCCTTGTGATGGATGGGGCCAGTGCGCATCCTTCTCATAGCCTGTAGGTGCAGCCCCAGCTGGTGGCAGCAAGACCAGTCAGAAGCGTCCATCTCTGCTCGCTGCCTGTCCCTCAGCCTCGTCTAAGGCTGGTCCACCTCCCTGCCAGAGGCAGTTTGTGCGTCACGTACTGGTGGCTGAAACCAGTTTGGCAATGCCTTCGTGCAAAAATGAAGAACAAGTGGTGAGGGGTCTAAAACAGATCCTCTGGTGTCTTGCTTGTGTGTGCCTTTCCAAGTAACCTTTCCCCAACACATTTTTAACATCACTGACAAAAGAAGCTCATCTTGCATTTTCTGTATCTAATCATAAGAAAGGTCCCATCCTGGGAAGTTTTGCTCTTACTCCTGATCCTTCTGCAGCTTTCTGAAAGCCATTAATTATCCCATCTCCTGAAATTCACTTAGTCTTTGAGGACCAAAATTTATGAAGATGCATAAAAAGGACTGAAAACTTGTGTGCATGTGAGGACTGCCCCATTATGATAATGGACAGAAATGAGAAATACAGAAGGGGTGTTCAGGGTTTAAGTCAATATCATTTAAGCTGATCTTCAGAGATTAGATTGAGGCTTAATGCAGAAGGAAATGTCCTGCACCTCAGGGTTCCTGCACCTTCTGATCACTGTCACCTCAAGGAGCAGGGTCCAATTGTACAGCACTTGCTCTTTGTGAGCAGATCTGGTGTCCTTACAATCCTAGGAGAAAGGCTCAGGGACTGCTTGACTCGATTTCCTAGACACGCTGGTGTTTGCTGACAGAGAACATGGCTTTGATAGTGCAGTGTGGCCAGAGGTGACCTAAGTGGTTTGTCCATCTGTGCTGAAGCCCCCAGAGTTGTTCCCTGCAGGATCTAATCCCTGGGAGTTGCTCCTTGCCCTTCTACATGCTTACCGTACAGCTATTGCTTCTCAGCTCAGGGAGCCCATGAGCTTATGCTCAAACACAGGGGTGGGTCCCCAGGAGGGCATGGGACATGTTCAGCTCCCTCTTCACTGCCATTTAGGCTCCAGACATCTGTGTGCCAAGTGACATACCAAAATCCTTCACCTTCAGAAAAGCTTTTTCCACAATAGCTCAGCACACAGTGTGGCTTAGTACCATTTTAAACAGAACAGACACTAGTGTGAGTCGCTGCTCCCCTTGGTCCGATAAACTTCCTCCATCCCAGGCATGGTCTCGCATGGTCCTGCCCTCTATTGCTGCCTCTCCTGCGGGCCAAAATCAGCATTCTGGGGAGGAAGGTGGGTAGTGCTGAGGTTTGTAAGCAAAATAAATCAAGAGCCTGGAGCTCCCATCTGTCTCTCCCTGAACGCTGTGCAAGGCAGAAGCCCAGGCATCCCATTAGCCCCTCTGCTGCTGGCAGGACTCCCAGCTCCCTCCATTTGTGACCAGCCAACATGCCCTTCATTTTTTCCTCTCAACCTTTATTTAATGCATTTGGGAGTCCAATGTCAGCACTGCTTCCAGATAAAAGCATCTGCCTGAGATAAAAGCATCAGCTGGAGACATCAATGTGATTTCTAAGTACATGAAGAACAGAAGGCGCCCTCACCGTGGGTCCGACCTTCACAGAAAGGAGCCAACAGGACCATCAGTGGGTATGATGTGGGACAAGGCTAGAGAAGGGGCTTGGTGGACCATGCTGGGGAGCAGGGAGGAGCAGGGGTGTTCCCTTTTGTCAGAACAGGTCTTCCATGCTTTAAGAGAGCTTGCTGAGGAACTGGTCACCATAGCAGCCCAGGGGTGAGAGGAGGTGAGGGGTATCAGGCAGGGAAGGGCCAGAGGGGTCTGTGATATGGCAGCTTTGGGGGTCAGTGATGAGCAGGGGATGGGGGAGGATGAGGGGAGAAAGCTGAGCAGGGAGCCTGACGGATGGCAGTGGTACCATGAGAACAGAGCTCCTCTGAGGAGGGCAGAGTGGAAGGGTGATCTCGTGGCTTTCCCTACAGGCTCATCTGGATGAGGGACAGTGTCCAGTTTGAGCTATAGCAGGACAAAGCTGGAACAAAAGAGTTAGGAGGGGCCAGCCAGGCCTGGCAGTATGTCGAGGATGATGCAGATCAGGATGGGAGTGCTCAACTTCCCGGCAAGCGGAATGCCTGTGCTGCGCTAGCATATGCAGAAAGATATTCAGAAAGGCTAAAGCCCAGCACAAGCTCAACCTAACCACTATGCTTAAAGATAACAAAAAATGTTTTTACAAATATATTAACAGTAAGAGGAGGGCCAAGGAGAATGAAACTCCATCCTTTACTGGATGTGGTGGGAAACATGACTACTGAGGGTAAGGAAAAGCCTGAGATTCTCAATGCCTTCATTACATCTGTCTTTAATAGTCAGATCAGTTATCCTCAGGCTTCTCAGCCTCCTGAACTGAAAGTCTGGGAAGGGGACCATAATAAACCCCTTGCAGTTCAGGTGGAAGCAGTTAGAGACCTGCTGCTCCACACCCAGACTGTCAGAAGTCCATGGGGCCAGGCAGGATCCAGCCAAGGGTACTGAGGGAGATGGTGGATGTGATTGCTGGGCTGCTTTCCATCATCTGTCAGTGGTCATGGTCATCCTGAGAGGTCCCAGATGACTGGAGACTTGCTAATGTGGCGCCCATCTATAAGAAGAGTCATAAGGAAGACCTGGGGAACTACAGGTCTGTCAGCCTGACCTCGGTGCCAGGAAAGGTGATGGAACAGGTCATCTTAAGTGCTATCACAGAATGTGTGTGGGATAACCTGGGGATCAGGCCCAGTCAGCGTGGGTTCATGAAAGGCAAGTCCTGCCTGACCAACTTCATTTCCTTCAATGACCAGGCAACCCGCCTGGTGGATGAGGAAAAGCCTGTTGATGTAGTCTACCTAGACTTCAGCAAGGCCTTTGACACGGTCTCCCATAGTATTCTCCTGGAGAAGTTGGCAGCCCATGGCTTGGACAGGTACACACTTTGCTGGGCTGAAAACTGGCTGGATGGCCAGGTCCAGAGAGTGGTGGTGAACAGAGTGAAATCCAGCTGGCAACTGGTCACCAGTGGTGTTCCCCAGGGGTCAGTGTTGGGGCCCATCCTCTTTAATATCTTCATTGATGATTTGGATGAGGGAATTGAGTGCACCCTCAGTACATTTGTAGAAAACACCAAGTTGGGGGGAAGTGTCAATCTGCTGGAGGGTAGGAAGGCCCCACAGAAGGACCTGGACAGGATGGGTTGATGGGCAGAGGCCAATGGGATGAGGTTCAACATGGCTAAGTGCCGGGTCCTGCACTTTGGTCACAACACCCACATGCAGCGCTACAGGCTTGAGGCAGGGTGGCTGGAAAGCTGTGAAGAGGAAAAGGATCTGGGGGTGTTGGTTGATGCTCACCTGAACATGAGCCAGCAGTGTGCCCAGGTGGCCAAGAAGGCCAACGGCATCCTGGCTTGTGTCAGGAATAGTGCAGCCAGCAGGAGCAGGGAGGTGATCGTCCTCTTGTATTCTGCTCTGGTGAGGCCGCACCTCAAGTGCTGTGTTCAGCTTTGGGCCCCCCACTACAAGAAGGACATCGAGGCCCTGGAGCGTGTCCAGAGAAGGGCTGCAAAGCTGGTGAAGGGCCTGGAACACAAGTCCTATGGGAGCAGCTGAGGGCACTGGGGTTATTTAGTCTGGAGAAGAGGAGGCTCAGGGGAGACCTTATTGCTCTCTACAGGTACCTTAAAGGAAGTTGTGGAGAGCTGGGGGTCAGTCTCTTCTCGCAGATGACCAGTGATAGGACAAGAGGGAATGGCCTCAAGTTGCACCAGGGGAGGTTTGGGTTGGAAATTAGAATAAATTTCTTCTCAGAAAGCGTGATTAGACACTGGAACGGGTTGCCCATGGAGATGGTGGATTCACTGTCCCTGGGAGTGTTTAAGGAGAGGTTGGACATGGTGCTTAGGGACTTGGTTTAGTGGGTGACAGTGGTAGTACGGGTATGGTTGGATCAGGTGATCTTGGAGGTCTTTTCCAACCTCAGTGATTCTATGATTCTATGATTCCCAGACTAATTTCAAGGCTAAAAGAAGAAGATGAGCCTCAAAGTCAAGTCCTAGCTATAAACATCCCATAGAAAGGCTCCTTGCTTGCCAGAGATGTGACTTCTCATTGTCATCGTGGTCCAGCTCTGGTGACTCCAAAGGGAGTGAAGAGCCCTGGGGCAACCCTCTTGTATGTCCTTGAGAAAGAAGTACTGCTTGGCTATGCCTCAGTTTCCCTACCAATAAAACAGGATGTGCCACACTGCAGGCTCTTGGGGGCGAGAGCAGCATCAGGCATGATCCCTGCATCCTATGGCCAGCTAGAGCTTCTCCTCAGCAGCCCACCTCCAGGGTCAGCTGCCTGTTTGGCCCTTCACAGAACCATTTTGGAAACAGTAAAGGAGACTGATGCTGCATGATGGAAGACCCCCACTTTTAAGAGGAAGGTGGGGGCTAGTGAGGCCTGGGTTTTTCACTTTCAGATCAATCCCACCCCTCTGCTGATGGTGACAGCTGCCCCTGAGAAGTGATGGGTCTCCCAAAGTGACAGTCACGTCACCACATCAGGCACCATGGCTCTCCAGAGCAGGCTGGACACAGGCTCAGAGCAGGAACACGAGCTGGCTGGAGTGGGATCTCGCACCTCCAGCCACAGGCTCACCCCATGGAGCAGAGAGCAGTAGGTACCAGAGTAAGGAAATACCACTGGAAGTGACTGACCATGAATCATTCCTACACTCACATTTTCTCCTGCATTATTATCCTTTTTAAAAATTGAAGATAGTAATAGGTGACTGCAGTTGAAAGTTAGATAATGGGAGATTTTAGGGAGATAAAATTCAAATGGTATCCAGGGAGAGAAAGGGATAGGGAGAGAAAATTGAAAGGGATTCATTATGAACTTAGCCTAGCTTATAAATATTCCCCCTGGTTAGGACCTTATGGTGTTAATAATTAACTAGAATCTTATGAAGGCTAAAATAACTGCAATACACACGAAGATCATCGCTTCAGCATTCAGCATGTGCACAAACCTTGCCTACCACTCGTCTCAGTTACTGTGGCAACAGTACATCTGCTTTCCACAATATCCTTCATTAATCATTTACACTCAGGAAAAATAATGTCCTGGAGGAATGATGCCACACGTGCTGTTTCTGCTCGCCTTCTGCCAAAGCATTGGACCAGCTTTTAATACAGCCTCTTGACCACTATTTACAGACAAAACGCTGCACCATGCAAGGTGTGGGCTGGGTGCTCCTCAGCTTCATCCATTCACAGCCTTGATGGGTTTGGGTTATTCACTCATTTTGGTGAGCATTTCCCAGCACAGCAGGACAAGCGTATTCCCACTGCAGCCAGGGTGATGGTGACCACCTTCGCCATCCCATCCTGGATGCTCATCTCAAGGCTGTACCTCACTGCTTCACACAGCTTCTTTTCAAACTGGAGGAGGTTATTTGAAGATTACAAATAATCTGAGTGTAAAATATCTCCTTTTATAATCTCTCCTGAGCTATCCAAAATAAAAGAAAATGCATATTCAGCAAGTAATCAATGCCAGACCCTCATATTATACTTCCTATATCAGAGTACAGTGGTGTTTTATAGTACTGCTCAGTAAACCTCCTGGGCCTGGGCAAATGTTATCTCCAATTTACTGATGGGAAAAGTGAGGAATAGGCAGGCCGAGTAATGCTCCCTGGTACAGGTCATACATGCCAAGGACAAATAGATCTCTGTTTTCTCCTGCTTAGTGCCCATGCACTGTGCAGTTGGGTCATTCCTAGACTTTCTTGAAAAACTAAACAAATTCAACTCTTTCAGACATTTTCCCCAGCTATCAGAGAGTTTATATATCTTTTCTACACTCTCCCCAGCTAGGCAACATCTAGGTGTAAACATGTCTCACAGGTCTGTATGTTCACCCCAGATGGGCTCACTGCTGTACAGGTGTGACTTCTCCCCTCGATGCTTCCCACAGCTCTGTGCCACTGCCCTGCTCTCTGGCTCCTCACGTTTGCCCATGGTGCTCCCACACCTTGTCTTGCCCCTGCATGCCAGGACAAAAGCCTGGACAGAGCTCAGAGCAGAGTGGTGGGGGCAAGCAGAAGTAACACGGGGTGCAGCTCTTTCACCAAGGCTCTCCGGCCCACATATTGTCCCTCCCTCCAAAGCAGCATCCTCAACTCCTGGCAGAGGAACCAAGTCAAGCCAGCACCAGCGTAGTGGTGTGTATCTGTTGGCACCATTGCCCTGAATGTGCCAAGGAGTATGTTCTGGTGGAACCCAACCCTGTAATCCTGGGTGTAGGAGCTGTCTCTGTGTCTCCTCCTCCCTGGGATTCCCTTATTTTGGGATTTTCAGGCTAGTTTAGTACAGTTAGCTGGTAGTCATTGCCTCTGAGATTTTGAATCTCACTGAAGCCCAACAGGTATTAAAGATGTGAAGCAAGCCAGATGCTGGGAAAAGCCCAGGACATATGTTAGAAGCAACCTGTTTCTGTGGGAGCAACTTCAGACACCAGCCATTTGTCAGAGCATTTTGATTTTACTGACTCTTAAATGCCAGTGTGAAACTTTACAACCTGTTAACCACAAATGAACCTGCCCTTGGACCTTGCTTCTCACTCTGGGTCATTCGACAGGGTCTCACAGGCCACAGTCCTAGGCAGTGGATATACATTTAAAGGTATGGGCATCACTTCTACCATTTAAAGGTAAAGGACATCACTTCTACCAACTGGAATAATCCATTTGGGTCCTGAAATAGTTTCCATTCCTTGTCCCAGGTAGCCTGCAGACTGTTCTGGTTCTAAAGTGTTAATCTATGAAGTACTAGAAAATGTCTCTGTGTGCTTTGGGACTGCAAATGCAGCTGGTCTTTCTCATCTGCATTTCTTTCCTGCTACTCCATGGTTCTCATCATAACAGTATTAATGAAAGAGGACCGCTGGAGGTCTCCAGTCACCTCCCACTCAGGACTGTTACAAGCCACTCTGTGTTTCTGTCCTTTGGAGATACATGCCTAGCAGCCTTTTGCAAAAAGTCCTAGGAGTTAGTGGGAGGAGGGCCTGGCAGGATAAGAAAATTCCTTTGGCAGTTGCAGTACAATGGCCCTAGGGGATGTCCCTGCTATTAAAGCAGTGGAGCACTTGCCATTAACCAGAAGGTGAAGTGTCATGTGCACTGGGAGGCAATGGGCCGTCCTTCAAAAAAGCCTACTGCTGAGCTCTGCAGAGCAGCCTTTCATTACAGCAGTGTCTATTGCTGGAGAAAAGGCAGATGACATAAAAGAAAGTGACGACAGGTGCCTCCCAAAAGGGTTAATCTTTAGCCACTGATAAACATCGTGGCATAGATGAAACTGCAGGAGGTGAAGGAGGTTAGGTGGGATTGTGCACTGTGAGGCTGTGGGTATTCATGCCCCACAGAAAGAGTCCCCCTAGATCTCACCACTACCTCCTGAGAGCACAGCAAGTCCAGCTCCTGGGACCAGTGCAACATCACCAGCAGTTCCCACATCAGCCTCAAACAGAAAAGACACAACCACTCTTCCCCATGTACTGCTGTACTATATGCCCTGGACAATATAGAGGTTGATGAAGGTAATTCATCAAAAGATTCTTAATAAATGGGACATGACTGAGTTTCCTAGCCTTGAGAAGAGGGAACCCATCTCTGCAGCAAAGCACAGAAAACGTTGGTACTGAGTCACTTCTTTGCTCATAAAATCTGTGCCGTAAGGGAGTGAGATGAGGAGAGTTTGCTGCAGAGGACCCAGCAACTGAGGGTTACCTTGCAAGAGACCTCCAGGTTTTCCATTCTCAGCTGCAAGACTATGCCTGGGCCAGGGAGATTGTCAAGAACTGGGAGTTTAACTCCAAGAAATCAAAGGTAGAGAGTTCAAGTCTACTTATTCAGCAGAGACACAAGGGTGATGAGACCTAATGCAGAGGTATCAGGGAACAGGCAGAAGCATGCTTCCGTTTCAGGAAGGCCTTGACTTCCTGGGAGCATCCCAGGACATCCTGCACTATTCAACCGCATGTGCCCAAACCCCAGGAAGGATTTTACATGCGAGGTGTCAGCAGGGACCCATGGTGGAATGGTTCAAGCACAGGTAGAGCCAGGCGTGCCTCCTTTGTGTTCCTGTCCTTTCGGTTCAGCTGTGCAGTGATAGCAGAGTGGGGGGACAGGCCTGGGACCACTAGGGCCGTGAGCAGGGAGGGCAGCAGAGGAAGGAGCAGCCCCAGGGTGAGAGCTGTGAGGTTTGTTGTGGCTGGCTTCAGAAGTTTGGGAAGGGTCAGTAGGGTTTGCAGTGCTGGGAGGTGGCAGGTAGTAAGGGTTAGACAGATTTGGGAAGGCTAGCAGGAGTCAGGGAGGTTTGGGGTTATTCTGTGAGGGTGGTTGGGGAATAGATTAACAGGAAAGGTGTCCAGAGCTACCTGCCCTGCATCCCAGCAGAGCTCCATGCCAGTTGCTACAGGCACGCATTTACCCTTAAGTATGGAACAGATGTAACAGCCAGCACAGAGGAAGCCCCTCTCTGCAGTTACCACAGGCACTGGGATCAGTGGTCCTGGGTCTGGAAGCCTTACCTTGGGCAGATAAAGCCTGGGTCGGTGGGAGAGGGCAGGCACACAGAGCAGGTGCAGCTGAAGGAGCGCAGCATGGGCTCTGTACAGTATTTCCCAGCCCCTGGTAATGAGGACAGCAAATTACACTTCTTTAAATAACAAGGGTCTCTTCAGGAAAGAGAGTAAGATCCTCAGACGGCCTGATCTCCACCTAATCCCTGCAAACAGACACCTCTGATTAGGAGGATTGGTCTCTTCTGGTGGGGGGGGGGGGGGGGGGGGGGGGGCAGACTGAGACTTTGCCTGGCAGGAGCAAAGAGCTGACATCTGCTGCTGTGTTTACTAAATCCAGAGCCCCTGACTTCTGTCCGCAGTTTACTTCTCAGCCTTCTCACTTTTTATCATCATCCCAGTACCCTTCACTAGCACCCAGCCTGGAGCACAAGCCCCAGCACCTCTCCTTCCAGCGCATGTGGTGAGGGAGATGGCACACGAGGGCTGTGCCCTAGAAGGGGCAGGGTCACCCCCAAAGACGCAGTGACAGTTTCATCTGCAAGGGCTCGGTGGCACCCCATGAACCGCTGACACAAAACAGAGAAGCCCCGTCAGTGCCACAGAGGTCTTGGTTAACGAGCAGGGACACTAATGAATCTGTGTGTTATCTCAATTTATCCTCTGCTTCTAGGACAGCCTTGGGGCGCTTCAAGCAAACAAAAGAAGGAAACGTGTCTATTGGGACTTGCCATGCACCTGGGCCAGGCCCCCCAGGCCTGGAGCTGGCTGGCTGGAGGATAGCAGCAGTACATTCACAGGAACAATTTATATGGGCTCACAACAAATATTTTTGCTGATCACTTTCTGCCAGATTTGCCAGGGTTTTTATCAAAAGCAAAAATGAGGTGTATTTTTTTCCAGTCTCATTTTCTTAATGAGATTCTGAAATTTTGACCCTCCCCCAAGGTATGTTTTCTGTGTTGATGAAAATCAGTTTTGGCTGAAAGTAATTTTGATGGAAAAAGTTCATCTGTCTCTCCAGCAGGGTAAAGCCCTAACAGAGCCCTGAGGTCCAAACGTGCTGGCATGAGCGAGTGCCTTTGCTTTAAAAGGGAGCAAAGAGAACAGCCCTCAGGCGAGGAGAGCAGAGCCCCTTTAATCCTGGCTGCGTTCTTGGAGCAGCCTCCAACATGTAGGAGACCCACTGAAGTATCTCTAAGCACCAACAGCTTGTGATGAGGAGCATGCCATTTTCTGGCTATTTTCTTTCCATCCCAACCTGAGTGGCCCTGAAGTGGCCTTCCAACCTGGCAGCAGAGGAGAGAAGTGGGGCACACATTGACGAGACATGGGGCTGTGCTGGGTACTGAGATGTTCGGTACTTGCACAGGCTTGGGTGGACATCTAGGCACTCAGAAGTGTCCAAGGAGAAGGTGGAGACACCTGGGTCTATATATTACTAACACAAGTATAGGATGGCAGTTTTGTAATGGTTCATCCCCAAGGATCTTTACAGAGAGCAGTAGCCCCAAAATAGGGTGCTACCAGGGAATTACACCACGTAAGTGGGATACTGGACCCATATGGGATGATGTCTGCTGGAGCTGCCAAAGGTGCCTATGGGAAGAGACCTCCTAAAGGCACTGGGGAGGTCTCACCACCTTGCAGTCCAGCATTCTTTTCAACCAGAGGGGCCCCAGAGCTGAAAATTATGGCTGTGGAGAGCATGAAGGCCATTGGCGGAGCAGCACAACTACAGGAACCAACGGTAGAAGAACAGTAGAGTAAGAACAGGATGGCTTTTTGGGAAACCCTGGTCTGAAACAACTGGGGGCATGGGGTGGTATCTGCCAGTGGGCAGGACATCACAACGGCTGACATCACCTTGGGCCTATATCTGAACCATTAGGTTCAGGTGTAAAAAGATCTGGAAATACTCCTGGGCACTGGGACCAACCAGCATGGGCAGCCCACGCTATCTCATGGACTTTCCGAGTCTCTGCAGAAGGACAGATGCATCCAGAACAGTCCCAGGAGTGCTCTAGCTGCTGACTGAGGGCAGGAATCTCTTTGGAGAGAACTGTCTGGCACAGGCCAAAATTTGAGGCTCTTTCTGTCAGTTTAGCAGTGCAGACTATTGCACTTTGAGCCCTGGCAGCATTGTCAAACTCTGTTTAATGGGTCTGCCATGGTCTGCTGCTCTTTAGTAGAAATGAGGACTGAGGGTTTGGCGCCTGGCATTGGTTCATCCCAGACAGGAAGCAACAACTCATTTTCTGCCATTAAATTCTGCAAGAATGCTTTAAAAATTAGAGTTATGTGCTAAAATATCCTTTCTGCATGGAGTGGGTAGATAGATTCATTAATCAACCTGCTGAATGCTTAGATGGACAGAAAAACAGACCATTGTCACCCAAGGCTGAATGGAGATCAGTGAGATGCACAGTTGTAGCAATTTCACATTTGCCACCATGCCATGGGGCTCTCATTTGCCATTTTTATGATCATCTTTGCCACATTTGTCAATTTGTTAGCATCACACTCAATAGCATTATCAACCAGTTGAAGTAATTTTGAACAGTTTCAATTTTAAAACTTTGTCCCTGTGACAGGGTCACAGAGCTGCCCCAGGAACACTGGCTCCTGTAGCATGGCATGGATGGATGAGGTCCTTCGAGCTCTCCTCTGGGGAAGGACAGGGACAGCAGCAGTGCCTGCAATGGGAGAATGGAGACAAATGCTGGTGCAACACGTGGTGGGACCAAGAGACTAGTGAAGCCATTTTTCTCCCCTGGGAAGTATCCTGAACCCCTTCCCATGGAGCATTGCCCCTGTTGTAAGAGAAGGTGGAGATGGCTTTGTACTCTGTACCAGAAACAACTGCTTTTCATGCAGGAAATCCCCAGGCTAGACACAGCCTTCCCATCTCATCAGCCTGTCCCTAGGGACACAGGGTGCAACCACCCCTAGCCCCTCCACCACTCACCAATTATCCCAAGCAGACTAGGAAAGGATTTATGGGATGTGATGCTATTTCAGGCAGTGGACACAACAACCCAGCAGCTTTTCCCAGGTCTGGGTTCCTAATTAAGCCCTTGTCAATTCTAACACCTTCCAAATGGAAAAAGACATCTGCTATGTCACCTAGTACACTGCACTACAGATAATACAGTGGATGGAATTTAACGATCAGGAATCCCCAAATGGGGGTTATTTTATTGTACATTTCCCAGAGATTTTACTTCAGGACTGTTCAATGCCATGGCACAAGGAGTATGAAGTAAGCAAGCTAATTCAGGCCAAGCAACTTGCTGAACAAAGGAGCACAGCCATTTATATTCTTGCTTAGGCATGCCAAAGAAGACCCACTGTAAAGGCAAATATAATTTGCCCAAGGCTTAGCCTCTCTGCATTGAGCCGCCCCCAGGGCCAATATCTGCCAGTAAGTGAAGAAGAGGGTGGTGCTATCTGCATGTGCTGAAACACGCAGGTTGCGGAAGATGTAGGAAGAGAAATTTTTCCAGCCCCACTGCTCCCCAGCGAGGGAAGGGGCTGGTACCCTGCGCCTTGGGTCCAAAAGGGGGTCGAACTTCCCTGGGGGGGGTCAGAGCAGGTGGGGGCTAGTGGCAGGTGGCCACGGGCACCCACCCACCAGTGGGACTTTGACTGACAACTGCACAGGGCGAGATCCAGAGCAGTGACTCTGCCTCCGTCCCCACGCAGCCCCGAGCAGGAGGGAGGGTGAGCTGTCTGTATGTGTATGTTACATGGAAACCTTTTGGGGTGGAAAATAGCTCTAAGCACCAAAGAGGAGAATTAAAGTGCATTCTAATGATATGTGTTTTATGTCTGTATGAGTCTCTCGGATTACAGTATTATTTGAGTCCATGTGATGAAATCCAGACAGTAAGAAATATGCCATTATCTCTTTCTACATTAATAAACGTATTTACATTTTAGAGCTTAAATTTAACTGTTACATTCTTCAACAAGTAATTAAACTAAGCTTCAAATGAGGAAATAACTTCACCCACTCTCTGCCCCCCCCCCCCCCCAACCACATATGAATATTAAACAAACCAGTTGGAAACATCTATTTGTGGGAAAAATAAATAAATAAATAAATAAATAAAAATTAATTAAATGCAGTTTTCTTTCCCTGCAGCTTCATTCAACCTTTGTATCAAAAATGACATGAAATGCATCTGTGTTCATTTGTTAAAAAAAAACAAATCCTCTGAACACATTTCCATCTCCATTTAAATTAAAAAATGACTTAGCACAAAGAATAACAAAAAGCCTTCTGTTCAGGGATACAATGAGTAATGAACTTCAAATCATATCTGCATGAAAGATTGTCAGGATGGATAGTGTTTTTCCATATGACCTGTTTTTTTCTCATTATTATATTTTTCCTGGCTCTGATCTTATAAACAGTGGCACCTCTCCCCTTTGCTTGCTTAAGAAGAGGATTGTTTAATCTTTGACATTTCTTATTTCACAGTTGTCTTTGCAAGTGTCACACAATAGAGCCTTGTTGGTCTCAGTTTAATTAAACACAATTACTTTGCTTTAAGTAGCAGAGGCAGTGACACTTTAAAAAGTTCCAGCTCAGTCCCTTTTCTTCTTGAAAAATAATACAGTGTCAGTGAATAATTAAAATATACACATCATCAGAATTAATTAGCATCTTAACACTTTTAAGTACTTAAAAGTCTTTAGTTCTGGACTTTTTAGTTGAAATGATTTTGGAGACCACTAGAATTTGTAAGCAGCTTTCTGTGACATTCTCCAGGTCACAGACACCTTCACCTTTCTCAGCAGCTGGGCTACAAGTTAAATTCCCTTGGCATGCCACGGGGTCACCTGCGATGTGAAGTCCTCTGCTCCTGTTTCCCCTGAATGTGCCAAGTGGGCTCTGGCACCAGAAGAAACCCCCTGCACCTGGATGCTCAGCGGCATCTGGAGTCCTGAAGGAACCAATGCAATTGAAATCAGGGCAATTTCAGATCCATGCTGCTATTCTGGTTTCTCCATGCAAAATACCCATTTCCAAGCAGTGCTGCATCAGTCATAGCTGGGAAGAGGCAGAGAGGCTTTCTCAGCACCTCACCTGCCCTGCATGGAGCGGAGACCACAGCTCACTGAGCTGTGCCAGGGCCAGCTCCAGCACTTGCAGTGGGATCCCAGCCACTTATTTCTATGCAGTTCACATACACTTGTATAGTAATCTGTCAATATCCCATGTGGTCATTCCCATACACCAGCCCATCAATATTTATTGCAGTAATTTCCACTCATCTGAATAATAGAAATTGCTGGTCAGCGGTAGCGACAGGAAGGAAATTGGGTATCGCAGTCTCAGTCGAGCGCCTGGAAGAGGCTGCTCTCTACTTGAAATGTAGCTTTGTGCCTTTCATCCCATTATACATACTTGCTCCAAACCAGATCTTCTTCCTCTTTCATGAGTACACTTTTCAAATGATAATGGGCTGGTGTCATGACCTTGCTGAAGCAGAGACTGCCGTGCTAAAAATATTAACGCTTTTCATTTTTGCTTCCAAGTCCCAAATGGTTTTGCTGTTTTTCTCTGAACATTTCAAACATATTGATGTCATTATAGAAATGAACTTGCCCCAGTCTGACTGTAATATGATAATCCACGGCATATGCATGCGAATGTTGATTTCATAACAATTTTGGCTGTGTGGCACCCGAGCAGCCCCTCTGTGCCCTCAGACTGGTGCATCACATCACAGACATTATTCAGGGCCTCGTGGCAGAGCCAGCAACAGAGCCCTGGATGTTCACAACCCAGAGTGATCTTCAACATACTCACACTTCCACTGAACATATGGATGTAAGAACTGGATCTCGTAACCACCTCCTGTCCAAGACAGATCTTACCCTATTGCACTGGTTGGTCAGAAGTCCTGAATACCCAACCCACAACACCACACCCGGAAATCTGGCAGGGCCAAGACCATGATGCAGAGCCACCCCCAGGCACCCACATTTTTGATTCCCAGTAACATGTTACCCCAATTTCTGCTCCTTGGCTCACTGTTACTGGTTGATAGATTTATTGAGCCTCTGGCTCCAAGGCTACTTGCCCTCTGACAGAATTTCCTGGGTTATTCCGGAGTCTGCCTTTCTGCAGCAAAGCTGCATCTTCATGCAGTAGATCTGGCTTGTCATTATATCATAGTTTGTCACCACTCCACTCTAAGTGCAGTCTACCCTCCAGTGCTGGCCTCATCCTTCACATGCCAGTCTCATTTGCAAGATGGACTTTCTGCCATTTGCGAGTCCTCTATGCACCTAGAGCAGGGATTTGGCCCATTAGGAGCTCAACACCACCTTGTAAAGCAAATTAAGGAACAGACTGCAAAAGATCCAATTGAAAGGTTGGTGATTTCAAGGGCTGGAGCTGTGAAGCTTACGGCTTCCATGGAAGCTACGGCAAGCACACATCTGATCTGGCTGAAAGGCTCTCCAGGGATTCATGGGGTGCAGCTCATTTCCAGTTTCAGTGTAAGGAGGACACTCCCAAGCACCAGGAAGGCTGGTGGTAAAAGGCCACCTGTGTGAGAGTCTTTCTCTGCTTCCCGCTATGGCAGATGCACTGTGACCTTGCCTAGATCCCCAAGGGCTCTGCTTTTGCATCCTTCACCTGCAGAGGAGGCCTGGCTGGTGGCACCTCTGTGGAACCTGATAAAACAGCAGGGATTTGGAGGTATTTAGCACTGACTAGCCAGACGTGAGCTGATGGGGCTATTACTGGGACTGGCTGCTGCCACCTGGGCATGGATCCTGTGCTGGCTTCTGTGACTGCTGCCCTCCAAAGCCAACACACCTCCACAGGTTGGGACAACCTGGTCGCTTGTGGTGCCAACAGATGTGTCACAGCTGAACTGGGGGCACCGACCAGGCAGAGCCCGGTGACGAGTTGTGCTATGTGTGTGAGCTTGAGCTGCGTCTTGGTGCTGTGTGCTAAAGCTCTGCATGAACTGGAACACAGATCAAGCTCCAGAACCTACTGATGCACCCATCATCCTCGGGTCCTGAAGCAATTAATGCCTTTTTTGTGTGGGACTGGACAGGCTCCTCAGAGCCAACAGAGCAAGTATGTGTGTCAGGGAATATCTCAGCCTACAAAAGCTCTGCAAACCTGCCTCTGAGACATTTTCTGCTCTGAGCATGGGAAGGGGCAGATTTGCTAGGATGATTTCATCCCCCGGGATGATGGCAGCATATGTGGTCCCCTATCAGAGGTAATCACAGCTGTGCAAGGGTCCTTTTTTGTGCTATTTTGGGAAAATCTCAGCTTTTCAGATGGAAAAGGTGGATGTTAGTGTCACAGTCGGTCAGGGTAAAGTTGGTGATACAGAACCAACAATGAAGTTCTTGTCTACCACAGACTCCAGCAAAAAGCTTTGTAAAGGACGCAATGTTTTCCTTAGATAACTGATAATGCTCTGGGTGTAATGTGCAGCCAATTTACTACTTAGCAGCTTTATGACTATAGCAGGTGTTTGTTTAAGAAAGATTTCACAGCACAGAGAGGTAAATAGCAGATTTCTTCCTTTAATGGGCCACAAGCTCATCAAATCACATTTCACTTTCTTGTGCATAACATTTTTGTTCATTAAATGGATTCATTCTATTTCCAAGTGTGTTTTCTTCTTCTTTATTGACAGTTTACCTAATGTGTTGAAAGTCACACATTGAGCAAGGAACAGGCAGTCACTGCACCTCCTCTCCCAGCCCAGATGTACTTTCTGCACCCAGGAGTGGCTCCTCTCACACTGAAAACATACAACTTGACAAATGTCTTGTTTTTGGATCTATTCTTCTCTGAAAGACAACTTTTGTCTTCAAAAGCCTGTGTTCATCCTGAAAGTAGGCGTGTCATTACAACTGGCAGACCCAAAAAGACGTCTCAAATGCTTTTGACAGAAATCAGTTTATGAAATTCAAAAATCTGTGCAAAATCTTTGAACTCTGCTTCATTTTTTTCTTGCCACATTGATTATTTTTCTTCTCTTGCCTCCGATATCTGTGCATGACCCTCCTTATTTGGGACAGGACTTTGTAATGGGGCCAGCCTCCACTAGGCAGAGCCACCAAATAAGGGAATCATGAAAGACTGAAGAAATTGGAGAAGGTAGTAAATACTCTCAGACACGTCACCTGAGTTGTTTCCATCCCGTAAACCAATGGTTTCTTCACTTGTGAGTGCTCTTTCCCACACTTGGTCAACAGGAACCTTTTTGTCGGAGCCAGCTCAGACCCGCAGGCTATCCCTTGTGTTTGCACATGCGTGACTGGACCATCGAGGTCACCAGTGCTGAAATCTTGCCGCTGGTCTGTGGGACACTCCAGAGAGTCCCAGCTTCTCTCCTCACAGGCCTGAGGCTGGAGGCATCGAGGCTCCCATTCATAGTCCTACTCAGAACATGGCCAGCGGCATCCCACAGCACCTGAGAGCAGCTTTCGTGCTGACAGCCTGGACCTGGAGCCAGCCTCGGTGTGTGAGGAGGGCATCCCCTCCCCAGCCCCATCACTCAGCAGGGAGCCTGCATGGCTGTAGGGTGGGTCACACAGCCCTTGACTCCCCCCCACTGAAAGCATTCATTTGCAGCCACACACTGAGCACCAGACAGGGTTTGAACCAGCTGCCCTGGCAGGATTTGGCTGTCAGAAAACCCAGATGTTGTCCCTGCATGCTGGAGGCCCTCTCCTCTCTTCCCCTCTCTTCCTTCACCCTCCTCCGAACAGCTTCTGCTCCTTGAGGCTCATTTAGAGAGGGGCCAGGAAGACTCCTTGTTCCTGATCCCCTAATTCCCTCATGTTCATGAGGAATTGGTGGAACTTGCTGAACTGATTGGCAGCTGGAAGGTAGGAATTAAAAATAGCAAAAGGTAGATTTTTGCACTGGTTCACGCTGCCTGGGACTGCACTCAGGCCGAACGATAGGCAGCCTCTGGCCTGAGATGTGAGGAGGGGATGTACCAGCACACAGACCTGCACTTGTGTCTTATGGGGGCTCTTCCAGCCTCCATCCAGGAGCCTGCCAGCTCCTGCCAGCTCCAGAGACATGAGCTGCAGCAAACAGAGGCTGTTAGAAAATTGTGCATGTTTTGCTGCTCTCAGAATGAATGTTACTGTTCAAGCCCAAAGGATTTATTCCCCTGAGAGCTGTATCACATTTGTTGTTGTTTACTGGCTTGAGAGTTAGCAATAGCTCCAGATATATAACTCAAATCCAGTGTGGGAATTATCCAAGAGCTGAGGACAATTTGCACCTATCTGGGTTCAAATGTACAGCTCCTGAACCATTGAATATGGAAGCACTGATGTTCTGCTTGGAAGATGCTTTTGCTGAAGTCTCTAGATTCACATCATAATGTAGAAAAAAATCAGATGTAGCAGTTCACCCATATCTTCTACAACTCACTCCAGTGGGATAAGGGTGCTTCCTCTGAGAAAAAAAACAGTGAACTATTAAGAGCTTTGGTCTCTTTAACGGCTATATAATTAATGGCTATATAATTTGGCAATGGGATTTGAAAGTTCCTGATCAAAGAGACATTAATGGTCCAGATAATATATATATATATTAAAAGAAACAGATGTTTCATCTTTGCACACTTGGCAGAGCTATGAAACAAGGCTGGAAGAGCCCTGTATCGGCCTCAGTACATGGCCTTGAAAGAGGACTGTGTCTACCACAAGCTTCACCACCAGCAAATCAACTGAATAATTTAATAAAAAGTTCAAGCAGCATTTGTTTAATGTCCTTTATAAAAGAATTCCTGATTAGTTTGCTGTTTTAAATTAGTCACAACTTCAGGCCTGTGGGAAGTAAATACATATTAGTGAAGACAAATTGTGATTGCATCATCACTTTTGGTAGGATGCTCCGTTCTTTGCCACTAAATGCCAGGATCTCTCAGGCTCAGATTTCCTGAACTGAAGAGCTTTGCATTTCCTTTATGACAGGAAAAAGTAATAGAAATTTACCCCATCCTTTCTTCGTGAAGAAGAATGGCATGGAAGAAAGCCTGGTAAGAATGAAATCAAAACAGAAAAAGATTAAAAGGATGGCTGACTTAGCTCTTCCATAAGCACTTGCTTATTTAAACACATTCTAACTTCTCTTTTTCAAAGCTGAACAGAAACAACAACAACAAAGTTAAATGACTTGGGCGCGGGTTGCCGGGGGGGGGGGGGGTGGAAATAAACAATTTGTTTCCATTCACCCGTGAGACTTTCAGTTATGTGTCAAGCAGTTGACAGGGCTTCCAAATTGAGAAATGTTTATCTGAGAATAAAATGCTTAAACTTTTTTAAAACACAGATAACCCCTGCAACAACACAACCTCTGGGATAACCTCTCTTTCACTCTCTTCTGTGACTGTGAGGCACTACTCATTCACTGCTAAGGGATAAGAATTCAGTCTCTACCTCACAGCCTGATGGAGCCCCAGTGGCTGGGCTCAGCCTGTGTCTTGATGTAGCAACAAAACTCAAGGTCTCCAAGGCTTGTAAACTCTGAGCCAGGCTTTCAGTTGCAGGAAATGATGGAGTATACTAAGCACATATCTGCATCAAGGTTTAACTTAGGCAAAAGGCACAGTCCACCAGGCAAAGATGAGTTGGAAGGGAGGCTAAGGGAGTTTTGACACTCCTCTGTGACCTTTTGCTTCTTGGCTGTCCCAAAATTACTCATAATCATGGTGCAATTCCTACAGTGGCCCCAGTGTCATCACCCATCCTGGCTCCTTGGTTAGAGCTTCTTTTTAAAATTAATTGCTTTGCTTTTTTTTTTTCCCTTTATTTTTGAATTTTTGCTTCATTTTCACTCAAAACAGATTTGTTTTCCTAAGTTTTGTAGCTCAGTCAAGAAAATGAATTTGTAAAGCTGTAATTATTTGCATCTCACAAAAAATCTTCAAGACAGAGCAGTAACCCTGAGCTACTGGATGCATGGAGAGTTAGTAAACTCTTGAAACAGTTCCCATGAAAGCTCCCTTGTTCACGGTGATCGACACAGGAGAGAGATCCATACAACAAAGAACATTCTCATCATTATACAACCCAAATGCTGGGAAACGTAATTCTCTTTCTGGAGGAACACCTGAGAGACAGGAGCCCTCTGCTTTGGAGGTGTGAAGCCAGCCTTGATACCAAACTCCCCCAGTCAGGGGACATGGCTGAGGTGGGCTGTGGGGTCTGCAAGGCCAGAAATGCTTATGGCAGCTTCAGAGGTTCAATATCAGAAATCTGTTAGTAAAATCATAAAATAGATTGCAAATTCCCTCTGTATTTTCCCATGCCGGCCCCTACTAACTTCTGTAAAGAAAGCACCATGAGGCCTTGGCTATGTTGAGGAAATGCCCACACTGACAGCCTGGGGACACATCCACGATGGTAGTGTCACTCTTGGAAAGATATTGCTTCACCTGGAAGTGCCTCCGCCTTGGAAGGACAGTACTTCATCATTTCTTCGTAATCACCAACATTAGACTCTTATTCCGATTTTAAAAGATTAAATGCTCAAATAATCAGGAATCAGAACTTTAAATAGACACAGAATGTCTGAAGTGATGAAATCACAATGAGAAACCCCAAATCACCCACTTTACCAGTGCTCCTGCACCTTGAATCCGAGTCAGGTAACTCAAGGGACTAAAATGACTTCGTATGTCTTCACCAGTCTATCTGTCTTCACCAGTTAGCCTGACCAGTTAGCCTGACCTTCTGCTGGCACAAGTTCACAACATTGTCCTGGATTTATTTTCAGTAATTTAGAGAACTATTCTCACATAATTTACAGCTAAAGACCAGAGGTTCAGTGACCATCTATTTTGAATAACAACTTAGAGTCTGAATGGAGGTGAATCAGACGCAAACCCTACTGTGCTCTTTAGCAGCCATACAAACTGTTAAAACAGAACATGCTATTTACAGCTCTGAGGTGTTTGAGCCTAAACATAGTATTTAGTGTTTTTAGGGGAAGTGCTTTTAGCTACAGCAGGGATTCTAAACTTTTATCTTTCAATTTCAGAATGCTTGTATTAATATTTTGTGACCCAGCCTGCGCTCCTGCAAACGACTCCTGCCCACGTGCTGTGCATACCTGTCTCAACCAAATGGTCAGAAGCTGAGGAAGCATGGCCAACTGTACACTGCAGCTGCCACCTCAATAATCTGCATTTTATAGGCCATCTGACCAGTTGTCTGTGTGGTTTACTAGCCTGTCATGCCATGTATTTGCTTCATCTTGGGGGGGGGGAAGAAAAATAATTAAAGTGCAAACACTGCCTTAATGTCTATGTGACATCATCTCATGGAAGCAAAGCAATATTCGCAGCCTGACATAGAGCAATAAACCCGGGCTTTTCCTTGTGCCACATACACAGAGTGCCCAAATGCAGGAGTGCTACCCTGTGCATGAGGGATTTCACCCAGCGACAGCACCGGTGCCACAGCCCCCTCCTGGCACTGCTCAGCAGGGAAGGTCAGCAAGTCACTAATCCCTGGGCAAATGGGCAAAATGAGTCCAGGGCTGGTAAATGCAGCTTACCTCTGTTTGCGAAGAGGTGTCACCTTGCCAGTTGGGCTGTGTATCTACAGCAGATGCTGGATGTATTTGATATACTTCCCTCCTTTCTCTTTCTTGTTCATAAATGCATTTTTTAATGCAGAGGGCAAATGTCTCCAAATGCCACAGGCTGAGCAAGAGCTACTGCTGGCTGGGCAAAGCTGACCAAGTTATGGATGCCAGAGACTTCCAAAACCTTTACCTATCATTCCCACTCTCCAGCAAGGGATATCAGTACACTGAGGTTTTTGGCAGAGTGATGCTGCAGTGCACATGGCTCAAAACCTCTCCACAGAATAGGGGTTGGATCAGGCATCTCAAACTGGCCCTAGTCCTGGACCATTGTACCCCCCAGCCTAAAGTCATTCATTTTGGCACAAGGGAGGGCAGGATGCACTGCGCTGAGATGACTGCAGCAGCAGCTGGGGAGGTACAAGCTCAGTTGGACCTTCTCCAGTCTCCAGTAGTATTTCTCTACTTTGGGTGCATAATACTGACCAAAAGGTGACTATGTCCCGTGTTATCCTGAGCAGAGTTGCTCAGGACCAGCCTGACTGCAGGTCTTCTGTAAGCGTCCCCTGGCTCTGATGCAACCTACAGAGCAGACTCTGGGTGACCATCACAGCTTGGAAAGACGTGCTGCTTGTGTAGCACTGAGGAGCCTGCCACTCAACTGGGATCATGCACACCTACGGCCTGGGCAGACTGCCTACATAAGATGCTATTTCTGTTAAGCTTCTCTGCTTAGCTGATTAACAGGGATCCGGTGTGGGTAGATATCTGATGGGCTGTGGGATGCCTGGGACTTACAGGGATGTCGTCCTTGCAGTAACTCAGGACAGCAATTGCCTAGAGACTTGCTGGATTGCAAAGACTTGCTCAGTCCCTCGCACCCTATAAACTCCTTTCCTGTCACCAGCAGCTGTGTACATGCTCCCTGGCCTCCTGTACTCTCCCTGACGAAGCACACATAGCGGACACCCAGCATAAAACACCCATCTTGTGTTCATGGCCCCACAGACTTCTGCTTCTCCCTTTTGCCCTGAAAAGACTCTGTGAGGTCTGAAGCATAGGTTTGTCCAGTGAGAAGATCTGGGACAAAGCTACAAGCTGGGGCAGTCAGTGACCAGATGAATGGCAAAGGTTTGGGATAATAGTGCTAAGAGGACCTTGGTGGTGTCAGGGCCAGCTGTGGCCCTAGGTCACCATGTGTGCTCATGAGGTATGGCCACCACGTGGCATTAGTTAGGGTCACTGTACAGTGACTTGTGGTTGGATTAGTTCATGTAAGTAGGAACGTTCAGCTTTGTACCAAAAGTAAACGTTGGGAAAATTTTAAATGCTCGCTTAGTTTGTCAAGATTAAATATAGCTCGATTTCAACAATCAAAATTTGAATGACCAAAATTAATATTAAAATGAATTAAAATTAAAAATTTAAATTTCATTAAATTCATTCATTTTCATTAAAATGAAATTAAAATTAATATTAAAACGAATGACCAAAATTAATATTAAAATCCAATTTTCAAGACCTTTTCATGGCCAAGAAAGGCTTGCACAAACCCAGAATAACTGGCCACAAATTCACATATGAACTGGAAGCCCTTGGATTCCATGATTATCAGAAGCAATCTCAGCTGACTGCCTTCTTTCAGCCTGAATATTGGCAACACAGCTGTGTGAAAGCGTACTGTGGTCAGAAAATAAAATCCATGTTACGAATGCATTCAGTGGACTATAAAACAAATAAAAATCAAATAGCCACAAGGATAATGACTAGGAGGTGGAAATGTTAATGTATATTTGAAGCAAATATGTATTCTGAAAATCTCACAAGTTCTTTATTAGATGGAAATCACCAGGTTGATGCTAGCAGTGTACTGTGCTTTCCACAGCTCCAAGGAATTCTGTAAACCGTTTTGCTGGCATCTGCAAAGTGGGAGATACTTTCCTACTAAGCTGAGATAACACAGAAGTGTCTGCTCCACCACTAAGAGAAGGAGGGTGTGAAGCTGTGATTGAGAAAAACAAAGTTTAACTGATTGCTTAAACACTTCAAAGTTAAACAGCTCCAATAACCTGCAACCAAGGGTTTGCAAGTGGATGCTGTCATAGGACGATGACATTTTAATAAATCTAGAGACGTCATGAAAGATGTACAAGATGGGGAAAAAAAAATAATAAAAAGAACAAGGTAATTAGAGAGCTGTTACCCTGCTATAAACTGAAGGAATGGCAGACACATACTGAAAGATGGCTGTGGAGGTCACACACCATCATTAACAGCACTCAGTAAATATGCTTCTCAAAATAAGTTCTTGAAATTTGTCTCATGCTGAAAAAGGTGAGATGTTCAAAGTATTTGATTTATCTATGAACAGGCTAAAGAGTGAATTGAGGGGACTGCAAAGTGAGTTGCAGGTATTATGAGTGCATATAAGTAATCACAGGAGTACCTGATCTTGGCGCGTGATGCACTCTCCAACATGTAAGATTTTTATTTAAAGACTGCAAAGCTTTAAAAGGCATGCCCAATTCATTGGGCTCAGGGATAGAATTGGGAGAATCCATGGGCTGATATTCAGCCAGTCGCAGAAGCAACAGGAGTCATCTCTTCTGATCGTGATATCTATGGAGATCTTCCAGAAATGTCCTGCACTGAAAGATTCAGCAGATCTCCAATAGATCTATTGCAGTATTTAAGTAAATGTTTGTACTCCGTATCTTAATACAGCACTATCTATAAAAAAGCATAATTTAGTCCTCCTCAAAGAACCACATTTATTATGACTTCTTATCTTTAATCCTTACAAAACCCAGAGAAAATTAACTGATCATAACAAGCTGATTACACAATGTATTTATTAGAAAAATAAATAAACTGTCAAGAAACTGGAGAAGTTTCCTAAAGCAGGCATAAACCTCAAACTGTGAAAATAAAAACAATTCTTACAGAAATTGCAATGCTTTCCAGCACAGAGTTAGCCAGTTTTGTTGTGGTGCCAATGGTGGGACCAGCCTGCCAGGCGTGCTGGGGGATGCTGGTGACAGGTGCGGGCAGGGCAATGTCCCCTTGTCCCTTTGGCACAGTGTGCACACCACGCCTAGGGCTAATACAAGACCTAAACTGTTTGTGGCAACCCCCTCTTCATGAGGCACCTCTGGCTTCTCACAGCTGCAGTATTTGTGGTTTCTAGTTGCTCCCAACTTAGGGCCTCTTAGCAATGAAACTGCTGTTTGCTCTGTGTTGGAAAATACCAACTCACAAAGCCCTACTTTTTTTCCTGGAAATATCTTAGGCTGGGAAAATCTGCCTGGGATTCAGTTCAGCTGCCAGGCTGCCCCACGTGTGCACCTGGGATTCCCAAGGCTGTGGGTCTGGTGGGCAGCACTTGGTGACCAGCCCCATGCTGTCTTCTCTGCAAAGCCCCAGCTCCCACCACCATTGAAACCAGCCAGCTGGGTCCATCTCTGACTGGGGACACTGGTAAGTGCTGGGAAACCAGGTCTAGCCAGAAGGTGCTCTGAGCAGTAACGCTGACTCTCAGCTGTTTGTCACACAGCCCTGGAAGCATCTGGAGAGTTCCCTGTTCAAAGGAAATGCAGAAAAGTTTCGTTTTCAGCCCGGTTCAGATGAAAATCAAATTTCAACTACCCCATATATTCATTTTCTTGGAAATCACACTTTCTGATCAAGTTTCATTTTCTTTTTTCAGTTTGTCTCTTCAGTGGTCAGCAAATACAACTCTCCTCATGGCTGCCCCAAATAGAGAAGCTGCCCATAAATGGGGACCATCTGGATTTCTGAGCAGGTGAAATGTAAAGATAAGTTCAGGCTTCTATAAGCAAGAAACAAAATATTTGCATAAATCCTCTTCCTCTGCACCTGTGTTATTTCCGTCCTGAATGATGAAACATTGCCCTGTTGGTACCATAACAATCAGAATGCCTAGAGCTACTCAGGACTCTGAACCATTGTGACAGCACTGGCAGATCAGGACAGGCTCTCAGAAAACAAGCAATGGAGTTTTTCAATATATATGTTTATTTCTTTGTATGTTTTGCAGCATTTCTCCACTATCAGGACAGAGCTGTTAATCTTACTAAATCTTAAAATCTCAAAAAGGGAATATAAATCCTACCAATTACCTACTCCTGTGCAAAAAACATTGCAAAAGCATGGGGCATTTAGTAATTGCATGGTTTTCCTTCATATGTTATTAAAGCTCTGGGCCAAAATGATTTTCAAAATCACATAGCAAACAAGTATATAACAAGAGAAGAAGAACAACTCAGATTAAATCCACTTTCTCCAGGGCCACATAGCTGCTTGTAACTACAGAATAGTTGCTGTAATCCATGATTTGGGGAACTGTTATTTAATTATGTGTTACATTATTTTATTATTTATCAGGCCGCAGATCAGTGGAGGCACACTCAGTTGTGAACCTCAGGAGTGGGCTTAGTGTTGCCCTCAGTTTTTCTGCCTGCACTTGGTTTGCAGCAGCAGCTGCCCTGCCTCGTCTGCTGCTTCTTCCTTAACAGCTTTCAACTTTTGTCCTCATGCCCTTTGCCTCCCTTCTCCAGAGCTATGTAAGGGATGAGAGTGCTAAATCAGCATTTTCAGATGCACAAAATAACATTAGTGATAGAACAGGGCACTGTGCTCAAGAAAAAAAAAAATAAAGAAAAAACAAAAACAGTAAGCATGACACTGTTAGAGTGCAGAAACTCTCTGTTTCAGTTCAGCTGTCAGTGCACAACAAACTTCTACTTTCCAAGCGGATGGAAAATGTCCCTGTACAACTCATCTACAAAGATATTAACATGATGCTTCACCTCCTGAAGACCCTGTTTCTCTGGTCCTGAGTTGCCCCTGTCCCAGAAATATGACAAACCAAGTACAAGAGGAACAATAGGAAAGAAAATATGCTGCTTTAGCTGCTGCACAGCATGTTCCTGTCCAGCCTTGTAGATTGCCAACAAAATATGAATTAAGTACATTTACTGCTATTCCTGCAGCTGAGCAGAGGAGCTGGCAAACAGGTCCATCTGCTGCTATGCTCCCCTGCCCATACCAATGCCAACAGACTTCTCAGAAATGAGCACTGCATCAAGGCAGAGAAACTGTGGGTGAGAAGAGGAGGCACTGGTACATGGGCCATCAGTGCATCATAGAATCATTTAGGCTGCAAAAGACCTCTAAGATCATCAAGTCCAACTCAAGTCCAACATCAAGTCCATCAAGCCCAACCTAGCACTGCCAAGTCTACCACCAGACCAGGCCTCAAAGCACCACATTTACACATCTTTTGAGTACCTCCAGGGATGGTGACTCAACTACTTCCCTGGGCAGTCTGCTCCAATGCTTCACAGCCCTTTCAGTGAAGATTTTTTTTCCTAATATTCAACCTAAAAATCCCCTGGAACGTGAGGACATTTCCTCTTGTCCTATTGCTTGCTGCTTGGGAGAAGAGACTAACCCCCCACCCCACTACAACCTCCTTTAAGGTAATTGTAAAGTACAGTAAGGTCTCCCCTGAGCCTCCTTTTCTCTAGACTAAATAACCCCAGTTTCCTCAGCTGCTTCTCATAAGACTTATTCTCTAGGTCCTTCACCAGCTTCGTTGCCCTTGTTTGGACATGCTCCAGCACCTCGATGTCCTTCTTGTAGTGAGGGGTCCAAAACTGAACACAATATTCGAGGTATGGTCTCACCAGAGCTGAGTACAGGGGACAATCATTTCACTAGTCCTGCTGACCACAATATTTATGATACAATCAGGATGCTGTTGGCCTTCTTGGTCACCTGAGCACACTGCTGGCTCATATTCAGCCAGCTATCCACCAATACACCCAGGTCCCTTTCCGCTGGTTTACTTTACAGACACTCTTCCCCCCAGCTTATAGCATTACATGGGGTTGTTGTGCCCCAAATGCAGGACCCGGCACTTGGCCTCATTGAACCTCATGCAGTTGGCCTCGGCCCATAAGTCCGGCCTATCCAGATTCCTCTGCAGAACCTTCCTACCCTCGAGCAGATCTACGCTTGCTCCTAACTTGGTGTTTGCAAAACTACAGGGTGCACTTGATCCCCTTTTCCAGATCACTGATAAAGATCTCAAAGAGAACTGGCCCCAGTACTGAGCCCTGGGAGACACCACTAATGACCGGCCTCCAACTGGATTTAAATCTATTCACCATGACTGGGCCCAGCCACCCAGACAGTTTTTAACCCAACAAAGCGTACGCCAGTCCAAGCCATGAGCAGCCAGTTTCTTGAGGAGAATGCTGTTGGAAATGTTTTCAAAAGCCTTACTGAAGTCAAGGTAGACCACATCCACAGCCTTTCCCTCGTCCACTGAGCATGTCACCTTGCCGTAGAAGGCGATCAGGCTTGTCAAGCAGGACCTGCCTTTGACAAAGCCATGCTGACTGGGCCCAATCGCCTGGTTGCCCTGTAAATGCCACATGATGAGGATGTGCTCCATAACGTTCCCCAGCACTGAGGTCAGACTGACAGGCCTGTAGTTCCCTGTATCCTCCTTCCAGCACTTCTTGTAGATGGGCATCACATTTGCTAGCTGCCAGTCAACTGGGACCTGCCCTGACAGCCATGGCTGCTGATAAATGATGGAAAGCAGCTTGGTGAGCTGCTCCTTCCACCAGCTCCTTCATTACCCTTGGGTGGATCCCATCTGGCCCTGCAATGGAGAGGCTAGCACAGCCAGTGCAGCTTGGCCATGTCCATGGAGCTGTAAACCATGCTTTATGCTAGCGTGGCATGTGCCTGCGTGGCATACAACAGCATGGTACACGCCAGCGTGGTGCACAACTGTTGCACAGAGGTGACATGCAGGCATTGGGGATGAGGAGGAAATGCGCCCTAGAACAGGGGACGTCCAGGTAGCCAGCAGGAAAAGGACAAGTAGTGCCCAAATATCAGAGCTGAAGGATGTCTCATGCTGACTTTGGATCTTGTTGATTTTTCTACTTTTCCAAAATGCTTTAGTCTTGCATATTAGGGCAATGTTCAGACCTGATCATATGGGAAAGACAGGGATAAGAAAGACCACAAGAGCAGGAAGCAAAATCTCACACAGCACTCCCAGAGACGCAGAAGAGGTGGAAGGGCAGCCAGGAGCAGGACGTTGGGGTGTCGCGGTGATAGCACCCAAAGTGGGCAGAGCCAGCCCACACTGCGACCACGCAGGGTGCAGCGCTCCCTGCAAGCGGGGCGTGCAAGCTGTACTGCAAGGCGACGGCACAAGGGGGCACAGCTACGGCTGCGCATGCTGTTAGCACTGGGGCTGCCAGCCCACACGTTTGGCGTCCAATCTTGCTGTAGCAAACAGATGGCATTTTTCCTTACAACTACCTTTCCATCTTCTCTCTCCAATGTCCCAACTAAACACTCTTGCTTTGATGGCTGTTAGCACAGTCAATCACAGTCCTTGTGAATGTCTTACAAGGCCTAATTATTAATGCCTGCACTTTACTTTAGGTCTCAGATTGTTTGATCCCCACCTTCTGTTGTTGAATTTTCCTAATTTATTATCTATTATTGGGTTATCAGTGTTATTGATTTATGGTACCTCCTGGAACTTCTGGCTCTCTCTTGTGTATTCAGCCTATTTTGAGCATGGTCAGCAGGATGAGACCTGCAGCACAGTGTGACCAGCTCCTCCACCATCAGGTTATGCCTTCCCTTCTGGCATCAAGACAGAATCAGCAGAGCTGCTTGGGAACACCCTTCTATACAGTGCATATTAATGAAAGCAGACAATTGTTCAAGGACATCTATAATACCCCTCAAATGTACACCAGGGCATTCCTCAATGCAGATAGAGGTGGAGCATCCTTTATGGCACATTGCAGTCTTAGCCCCAGGGCCTGAGTTAGGTAGTGCTGGTTCTGTGGGGCCCTGGGCTGAAGTTTGGGTGGCAGACCCTCATGGGCAGATTGCAGCAGGGCTGGTGTGTCTTCCTTTGCCAGGTACCACATCTCCCCAGCGTGGATCACAGCAAGCCATTGCAGCTCACGGTGGGTAAAAATGGCAAGATGTGCCAGGGTATACCAGAAAAACCTTTGAACACCAACTCTGATGACTCTGACATCTGTACTATTTATATTCCATACACAGTCTCAGTACAGGGATATAACCTAAGGAACCAGCACCCATCTCCTCTGATATTAGCTTCTAAGAGCAGGTGCCAGCTCCAAGATAGTCATCTTAGTTTTCTGCTAGCCAAGTACCACCTGAATGTATCATGTCCATCCTAGGGGAGGAGCGAGCCACAAGGTCAGGTGTGACAAAAATCATCTTTTCTTCATTTATGCTGCCAATTCTGTTCACAGTTTTGCAGCCAAGGGCACATCTTTTGCTTTCACTGCATCAGATATGAACATCACCTTAAACTCTTTAGTCATGTGAACATAGATTATAGGATAATTCACATTGCAGGGGACCTCACAGGAGGCTTTCATATGAAAGGCAATGGTACTGTAGGCAAAACATCTGGGCACTTCTGTCTTTCCAAGGTTTGGGATTTGAGATGCTGGGTATGTCTAGGGCTGCCAGAACAAGGCAAATGGGTGCAGGCAGGAGGTGAAGCTTTTAAATCCTTAAATATCACAGTTGAAACAAGTTAGCTCTAAGCTAGTGAGTGGTATTAGCAGCATATCAAAGCCTGAAACACTGTCAGTGGAAAAACAGTTCATGTTCCTGGCATATCTAACTGCCAGCATAAAACTTCTGTTTCCCATGGACCCTTTTGTTTAAAGGAGGGGACAATCTGGTTCAGTGCCTTGTAAATTAACTGGAGTGAAAAAATAATAATAGCTCTAAAACAAACCCAGCTCCAGGTTCTAGCTCCAATCTCCTTATCATATCTCTAGCGAGAAAACTTGCCACTGCTGTGCAACCTGGGAATGTCATGGCTGGATGGGACTGTGGGATGCATAGCTTTCCTTAGGAGAAGGGCAGTGGACCAGATCACAAGGTACCTGACATATACAGTACATACCCCACAACCCAAACAGGACACGTTGATCTGCATTTTCCTGAGGGAAACCAAACTGGGTTTGGTAAAACTTGGCAAAACTTGGAGCAAATGTGTATTTTGCATACAGCAATTTGGGTTTAAGCAATCAAGTCCCACTACGGAGCACTTCAGTAGAAGATTCCTAAATAAATACATGAGTAAAAATGTTTATTTATCAGGGACAACCCTTCTGTGAGATAGGCATATCCCACATGGTGCTGGCCCCTAGTATTGATCATCCTCTGGTCTTTGCAGCTGTAGGCACAAGTCAAGGCCACCAGACAGTACTGAGTGTGTACGTACCCCCAAAGCAGTTCAACCTCATCTCCTCCCTTTCCTTCCTTCTAACTAATTAATTTGGGAAATTTACGGTATTTAGAGCTTGGCTCTGCCCTGTTGTTTGTGAGGATGCAAATGAAACGTTGTTGAAGCTTGTCTGGTGCTGGAATACACAAAGCCTTTGTGATATGCTGATTTCTCACACCAGGCTCACCCTCCTGCCAGGCGGCTGATTGAGTTGCCACCTTACTACTCTTTTCCCAGGCAGCTGGAGGGTGTGGTGCCACCAACATTTTTTTTAGTGGCAAAGCCAGTTTAAGAAATTCCTTCCCCCACCCCTTCGGTTGTGTCAATACAGCTGTCTGGGGAGCTGTGGCAATTTGGATGGCTGACTTGGTCACATAAAAAGAATAATTGGAGGAGAATTTTTTAAAACTGACTGAAGTCAGATGTGACCCTACACTGAAGGGGGAGGGGGGGGAGGGTTACCAAGCAAAAGCAGGAATGGGTAGCTGAGGGGTGGGAAATCCTTAAGCCAACTTTGCCACCAGAGAAAACACCATCAGCTCACACAGTGATGACCTCCCAGCCTCCATGGCTTCACAGTAACCTACAACTCACATACTAGATGAGCATTACCTATGCAACAGTCCCAGTATATCTCACAGTTGGAGACTGATCACAAGGTTTCCACAGGCAGCCCACCTGAGACACTGGCAGCATGTTTTCACGCAGTTCTCTTTTCACCAGAGAGCTGGGTGAAGGTTTCTCATCGGTGCGTGGAGACCCTGCAGGCCTCCAGGACGGGCTGCCACTCCATGGGATTTATAAAAGAGAGGATCCTGGGAGGTGTGAATCCCATGGGAAATCAATAGATGGAGTTTGATGCACCTTCAGGAAGAGGGTTCAATCCTAGAGCTGCAAGGAAACCTTCCTTCTGAAAATGCCTGGTCAGGTGAAGCTACAGCTCATTTGAAACCTGAGGCTTGGTACTCTAAGCAAGAGCAAACACTGTCCCTGGCAAACCCAGAAGACCTGTGCCCTAGGATGAAATGGATAACTCACATTGCTTACACAGCACAGTAACTTAACTCTCTGTCTTGACCTGGAGAACTTGGAAATGGGGGATAGAAAGTCTTAGTGAATGCTGAAGTTGGCCAAAGCCACAGGGTCCTGGAAAGGCACAGGGTCCTCCCCTGTGAGGACCTGTTGGTGTGTTGGGGGCCTGATCCTTCCCTGGGGGCACCAAGCAGACAGGTGGGAAGCGGGTAGTCCCATCCAAGGTACTCCCATCCTCATCTCTGAGCAGCTGGTTGGTTCTTATCTCAAAGATGCTGAGATTTCCCTGTGTGACATCAATGAGTGATTCAGAATATACAGGATTAATGGATTTCTAAGTTAAGCAGGTGCTTTCAGAGAGGCTGAGGCTTACAAGGGGCTTTTTATGCTGAATCTTTGTAAGCTGGGGGAGGTGAGCATGCAGTTGTGTCAGACGTGGCTGCCACAAACATGAGCACACTTACACTGGGGGCAGAGGTTAGCTTTTGTAGCTGAGGGTGACATGCGCACAGGAAGTCTTCTGCCTTCTTTTTAGGCCAGCCTCACTGGATTTTCTTATTCTTGTGGAAAAAAAATTCTATTATGAAATGCTTGGAGATCAGAAGAATTTTGTCTTTTATTTCCTCCTGGATTTGGAGAAATTCATAATTATATCAGAAGAGACAATTGTCTCCCAAAAGCTGCTGCTCCTAAGATAATGATGAGCACAGGGTGATGAAGACCACCTGCCTCATGCCCCTAGGAGGAAGGAGCTGTGATAGTTGGAGGCTGGAAGTATGCAGGGATGACAGTATAGCAGCTTTAAAATAGTTTTGAAGGCTCACCCACCTGAAGTCCCACACCCTGACTCTTTACTCTGCAATATCACTGACACAAAGAACAGCTTTGGTCTCAAATGGGTGATTTACAGGTATCATTTACTAGACCTAATTCTCCAGAGAGTGACTTGAAAATAGATTAGAACACAGAACAGAATGAGTTATCCACCTCTCAGATTTTACTATTGGTGAAAGCAAGCCAAATTCCATTGCTGGTGGTCAAGCATTCAAGAGCTTGGACCCTGGGGCTAGCAAACCATTGACTCCACCCTGCCCCACCTGAGCAATTGCTGTCTCCTCTCTTCTGCACCCATTCCCACTCCTCCCTGCCCAGGTGGCCGGTATCATGGGAAAGGTGCTGAGACTCCCAGCATTTCCCACACTTGAGCACCTTTCCAGCAGCATTTTTGTTAGTGGCCCTGCTGGTCTATGGAGAAAATATGTGAAAGCAATAGGAAGCACAGGTGAACAACATGGAATGAGAAAAACAGTAGTTATTAACAGTGACTTTTGAGAAACATGGTATAGTGTTGGCCCATTTTGAACAAGAGGCTGGACTAGAGATCCCCAGAGGTCCCTCACAACCACCACTACCACAATTCTGAGTTACTGATTTCAAAGAAGATTTCAGAAAATTCCTGTGTTTTTTTGAGAGCAAGTGTCCTCCAAACCTGTTACCCTGGACTCCATCAAAAAAAAAAAAAAAAAAAAAAAAAAAGGTAAATGTGTTTATGTGTTTCTACATTGAATATGTGGCACCACTACAAGTAATGAAGGTCCATCACCACTTCAGCAGCAAAGCCAGAAAAACGAACTTCTGATTCTGCCATAGGTCGTTTAATTTTAATCTGAAACCATGAGAACCATTTAGAGGCATCGGTGGAATTCCCTGATGCCACTGAGATAATCAATCCACAGCTGTCAGTGAAATATGGGGAAATGAGAAGGTAGAAACACCAGCTTGGGGAACAGCAGTGGCTTCATGAGAAGACAAGATGGCCAGGAGATTCAGGCCTGGCAAGAAAACTGACTAGCACAACAGCTGAGTCTTGTAGACTCTATTGAGACTGTACTTGTACTAAATTCTGCCTAAGAAAAGCAGTTATGAAAGAAAAACACACTGCATTAGGTTGGGTGTCTGCACACAAGCGAGGGCTGGAATTCTGGGTTGGTAGCACTGCCCTGATTTTTTTTTATTTTCATTTTTTCTTTCTGTAGAATTCATGAAATGCACCAAACTAAACAGATATCTAAACAGCAGCATTGGACCTGACATCAGAACCAATTTCTAATTTTTTTTGGCATGGTTTAGGTAAATGCTAATGAAGATCTGGGAAAGGAGCTTGAAACCAAGTTGCAAACACATTGTTTAGTGTCAAATGCATATGTCCAAAGGGGAACCAGCAGGGATCAGCACAGAGCAATAGGTTAAAAAACTATTTGTTTTTTCCAGGGACCAAGAAAATGGTTCCAGGAGTTTTGCAATTAGCACTGAAGATAAAAAGGGAAAGATGAGTAAAGATGAGAGTATACAGCAGGCATGCAAAAAGCCTCTTCAAAGGAGTCATCGAAAGGAACTGGTTAAAATGTGAGTGTAACCAAGATGTTTGTCGACGAGCTTTGGGCTTCTGCTACTCACTTAGTGGTCGATTAAAGATAGGTAGTAATGAATACTTCAGCAACAATGCGTACCATTTTATTTCAGGGGAAGTCTGTAATTCACGTTCCTTGCGCTTCATTTCTTTCAAATATTGCCTTTTCAGACTGTAGATCTGGCAAAAAGGAAGGTTGTATTTCCAGCACGCAGCCACAAAGCAGCAGCCATTCATTCTTGACTACAGCTGAAGGTGCCAAAAATCTGCCAAATCAGTCCTTGTTTGGTTCTGGGGACATCCCCCACCCCTAAGCAAGGCTCATCATAAACTCATCCCACCAGTGCCACATGAAATTGCAACAAATTTCAGTTCTTAGCAGCCAAGTCTGGATCTGAACAAGTTGTTCTCCGTTTTGCATGACAAGTGCTTCCAAAGCAAACACTCTGATCATTAATGTGTGTCCTGTAGTCTCTAGGGCATGACAAACCTTTCTGGTTCTTATGGCATGTGCTGATAGCTTTACTACCTGTCTTCACACACCATGAGACACACTGAAAATTAATATGAATACATATTTTGTTGCAACCCGAGATGAGAACTAAATGTTTTGTGGATCAGGTTTTTGAGACACAAACATAATGACAATTTTGGAATTGTATTTTCAGTCAAGTTAAAAAGCATTTTAGTCCCTTGTCTTCCAGAACTTCCTAACAGCATCCACATCTGGTCCCTATACAGTTAGAGAAACCAGGCCAGATTGGAAAACACAGACAAGCGTTGTAATCACTGAGTCCTACAGAAACATCTCCCGAACAGCTCTCACTGCACAGAGTGACATTTGCTACCACACTAATTTTCCATTACCACTGCTTGCTGCATTGATGGATTATTGTCTCTGTTGCTGGTTGTTTTGTTTGGTTATTTTTTTCCCCCATGGAAACCACAAGAGCACTACCCTCTTGCCCTGTGGGAAGGGCAAGCATGGCCGGTTTCCTGAGGGCCAGTGGGCCAGGAGAGCCCAGAGGCTCAGAGGATGGTCCACTCTGCCCTTGTGAGGCCCGACTTGGAGTACTGTGTCCAGCCAGGTCTGGGGCCCCCAGCACAAGAAGGATGTTGATCTGTTAGAGCGGGTCCAGTGGAGGGCCACGAAGATGATCAAGGAGCTGGAGCACCTCTCCTACGCAGAAAGGCTGAGAGAGCTGGGGCTGTTCAGCCCACAGAAGAGAAGGCTCCGGGGTGACCTCATTGCAACCTTTCAGGACTTAAAGGTGACATAAAAAAGATGGAGAGCAACTCTTTGCTCAATTGAATAATGACAGGACAAGGGGAAATGGTTTTAAACTAAAAGAGGGGAGATTTAGATTAGAGGTTAGTAGGAAATTCCTCACTCAGAGGGTGGTGAGGCACTGGAACAGGTTGCCCAGAGTGGTTGTGGCTGTCCCATCCCTGGAGGTGTTCAAGACCAGGTTGGATGAGGCCCTGGGCAACCTGATCTGGTGGGTGGCATCCCTGCCTATGGCAGGGGAGTTGGAACTAGGTGATCTTTGAGGTCCCTTCCAACCCAAGCCATTCTATGATTCTACAATTCTATGATTCTATGCAGAGCCTTGATGGGCTGCACTGCACAGAGTATGGCCTTCACCCTCCAGTACCTCTGAATCCTCCACCCCATCTAGCTGCTGTGACGGGAGGGGAGATGGAGAGCTCAGCCTAACCCTTGCCCCTGAGAGATGAAGAGGGGAAGTCAAATATGGGAGAGTGGCTGGAGGTTCTGCTGCTATCCTCCTGCTGCCCTGCCTGACATAGGCACCACAGCCAGGGCTCCTAAAACCACTGTCATGCCATGCAGTTGGCTAACAGAACCATTCTTCAAGGGAATGCTCAGCTACCCCCACAGTAACTGGAGGGAACAGCTTCTTCCAGCCTGCTGTGAATGGGGCATCCCCCTGGGACACAGCAGGCTGCTCCTCAGCACCAGCTTTTACCAACTGGCCTATTGTTTTGGGGACTAATCTGATGGAGGGAAAGGACATTGGTAACATCAGTGCTGAATGCTGCTTTCTGGCAGAAAAGGTTATTGAATGGTTATTGAAGGGTGAATGCACTGAACAAAAAGGCCCTCCCGGCACCGAGCCCATGTCTGTGTCTGCCGACCTCCACTCCAGTAGCTGCTGCCCAGCAAAGCTTTTCTGAGCTGAGCTCAGGCTGCCTGGCTCATCGCCGCGGGCTGGGCCAGCAGTGCTGCTGCCTGCCTGGCACAGCTCCGCCACTGCCAGCAGAGGAGCACGAACAGCTTTGGTGCTGGTCCTTCCCCAGTTGCCCACACACCTTCAGCAGGTGATGGGACTGAGATGGGTCAGCCCAAAGCAAGTGCAGTGCTAAGTTTTCTCCAGGTCAGTCACAAATTGTTTGACGGGAGCCTGAAAATACTGGTTTTAGTTACAGCTGTGTGGTGGGCTGAGATGGAAATGTGCACAAACCAATCCATGGCTACCCACACAACCAGCTGCCTGGGGCTGTTTGCAGAACCACTGCCCATAGCTCCACCCTCCCTAACCTATCTCACTTCCAAATCTGTCTTCTAAAAGCCCACACAGTAGGCTCCAGGCACACACAGAGCAACCTCAAGTACTGGAGTGGCCAGTGTCAGCCCAACCCTCTCTCTCCAAGAAGCCCCAGTCATCTTTCTTTCCTGCCCTAACATGCTGCAGGCTGATCATTCATGAATGGTGACCTACTGAAGCCCTGTCAGAGGCTGAGGAGGTTCCACAAGAGCCATTTTGACTTGTGGTGGTTACAAGATGCTGCCCTCTCCTAGCCCCCTGCTTCACACCTGAGACACCTTTGTCCTTCCTTGACGTAGATGGCAAAGAAATGTCATGGTTCCACCAACTGGGGAGCAGGGAAAGCTGAAGGTGAAAGTTTCACATTTGCACGTTCAAAAGCAGCTTGATACAGTTTTCAGCCCCACCAGTTGCAAAGCGCTTTATGGTAAAAGACTAAAGTAATGGATTGATAGTCTCAATCCAGTGAGGTAGCTCCAGTCAGAGCGTTGTGCTCAGTGGTGCAGTCTAGTCAGAGGCCTGTGGCTAGCGGTGTCCCCCAGAGGTCAGTACTGGGTCCAGTCTTGTTCAACTAATACAGCAATAACCTGGATGATGGAATATAGTCCACCGTCAGCAAGTTTGAGGATGACACAAAACCAGGAGGAGTATCTGATACACCAGAGAGAGGGCTGTGCTACCATTTAGACAGACCTGGACGGGCTGGAGAGCTGGGTGGTGAGGAACCTCATGAAGTTCAACATTAAAATTGGAAAAGATCTCCAAGATCATCTGGTCTAACCATCACCAATGTCACCCACTAAACCATGCACCTAAGCATCAAGTCCAACCTTTCCTTAAACACCCCCAGGGATGGCGAGGCCACCACCTCCCTGGGTAACCCATTCCAATGTCTGACTGCTCTTTCTGAGAAGAAATTTATCCTAATTTCCAACCTGAACCTCCCCTGGCACAACTTGATGCCATTATCTCTAGTCCTGTCACTGGTTATCTGCAAGAAGAGGCCAACCCCCAGCTCCCCACAGCTTCCTTTCAGGCAGTTGTAGAAAGCAATAAGGTCTCCCCAGAGAGAGAGAGCTCTCTCCTACCACCACATCTCCCACCAGTCCTTCTCTGTTTGTGAACAGCAGGTCCAGCGGGACACCCCCTCTGGTAGGCTCACTAACCAGCTGAGTCAGGAAGCTATCTTCCACACACTCCAGGAACCTCCTAGACTGCTTCCTCAGGGCTGTATTGTATTTCCAGCATATGTCTGGGAATTTAAAGTCCCCCATGAGAACAAGTGCTGGTGACTGAGTGACTTCCACCAGCTGCTTACAGAACACCTCATCCGTCTCTTCATCCTGGTTTGGGGGTCTATAACAGACCCCCACCAGGATGTCTGCCTTGTTGGCCAGCCCCCTGATCCTTAACCACAGGGACTCTACCTTGTCATTTCCAATCCCGAGCTCAACAACATCGAAACACTCTCTAATATACAGAGCCACTCCACCACCCCTCCTTAGTTGCCTGTCCCTTCTGAAGAGCTTGTAGCCATCCATTGCAGCACTCCAGTCATGGGAGTGGTCCCACCATGTTTCAGTGATGGCAACTATGGCACAGTTTGCCAGCCGCACAATGGCTTCCAGCTCCTCCTGTTTGTTGCCTGTGCTGTGTGCATTGGTGTAGATGCACTTCAGTTGTGCCATTGCCCTCACCCCTAACCCTGGGACTACTCCCCCAGGCTCATCTCTATTGAGCCTCATTTCATCCCCATCGCCCTCCATACCTAGTTTAAAGCCCTCTTGATGAGCCCTGCCAGCTCCTGGGCTAGAATCTGTTCCCCCCTTTGAGACTATTATATTATCCCTTCTATAAAAGAGGGAAATACAAAAGGCATTGTACAAGACATCAGCAAGACCATATCTGCTCAGTGAAACATGAACTCAAGAGAACTGATGCACAGAAGGAACTGTAGTGATGGGGAAATAAACCCTTTCCTTAGAGCAGATGCTATATGGGCTTGACCTGTTTAGCCTGGTAAAATAAAGACTGCAAGGGACTGCAGTTTTCTGGGGAACACTATGGGGTCTGGAAGGGAAGAATTCAGGTCACACTTCAGCTACTGACCAGATAAAGGTTCTCAGCAGTGCTCTGCAGCACCGAAGTCTTGCCCATGAATTTGCTGTGCCCATCTGCCTCATCAGGAGGGTTTGCATCAAAAATTGCCTGGGATAAGCTAGCAGTTGATACCTGTAATTTGCTGTCCTCAGGTATTTCTCCATTGATTAGAGCGGGATGCAAGACAGCCATCTTGGACCAGCTGCCTGATGTCTTCACAGCTAGAGTCAGGTGAGCTGAATTTCCCCTAGCGTGTGCTCTGCAGCACAAGTTGGTTTAACCCGTTTAACAAAACCACCCAGCGTGTCAGTGTTGGAACATGCAGGTGCATCCAGGCTGATAATAGTCATTTCTATTAAGCAGACAGAGGAAGTCAGGCAACAAGCCTTAATGGGATGCTGGGTGCAACCACACTGCAGCAAATCCCAGCCAAGCTGTGGAATCTGGCACGGGCAGTACTACAGCTCTTCAGGCCTGAGTCCCGGCACACCCAGCAGTGTACAAGGGCACGCACGTAGCAAGCAGTTTTCTTAGCAGTGACCTTCTTAGTGTGTAAACATGAATGAGAAAGCATACATGCCTTTTAGCTGGCAGCCTGGTAATAACCAAAGCACACTGCCTGCTGAAAAAATGAAGCCATGGAGGAACTGTTGTTTTGGACTGTGTTTCCATGTCTTGTAAGATTTGAACGTGAGTATCCCTTGGAATGCATTGTTCGAGCCATTAGCTGTGCTTTGCTGCCCCAGTCTTGATGTTAGTATCTCTCAGCATCAGCCTAAGCAGACATGCCTGCTCTTGTTTTACCAGGAATCCTTCTGGGGCTTTGGCTGAGATGAGATTTTACAATGAATGGATCCTTGCCAATGTTTAGCCTGTGAAGGCACTTTGCCCACCTTCAGCAAAGCTGAACAGCACATTAGTGTTTGCAATGTGAACCAGCCGTCAAGCATGAGTTACATCTCCTGCCCTGAAGGGAACGGGAAGAGATGAGGCAGGGAACATCTATCCAAACAAGTTTGTACACACATATGATTTTGTAATATGCTGCCTAGAAGAAACTTGAAGCCATGGTGCGGGAGAGTGTGGAGACTACTGTAAGGATCACAGCCCTGTCCCTCCAGGAGGATGGGATAAGCATGTGCAATGTGCTCTCCTAGCATTTGGCCACAGGCACCCCTTGGTTTAGCTCTGTGGATGGCTTTGAGAGCAGCACAGCCATGAAGTCCTGTGAGGACACAGTACAGTTCAAACATGGCAAGTTGGTGTCTCTTGGTTTACCTGGCTCTGCATGAAATTCCTCATGCGTTAACAAGGAAGCTGCCTGCACTGCACATGGAAGCTGTTTCATACGTATCTAGCAAGGCCAGAGATGATTTCAGAGTGAAGACAGTGTTTTAAGGTTCCATGTTCCCATGGTCTTGCCAAAAGAGAAACAGTGGGTTTTACTAGCACCAGGAATAAACAAAATATTTGTAATGATCATGGTTAGGGCCCAGGTGGATGTTACTTGCAGATATGCTACTGGCTCCTGAATCATGCTGGGGAAAAATTAACTAAGTACTAGACACCTCACCAGAAATCACAGCAGAACTTCCCTGAAGCATCTCACTCTCCCTGACCAAGCCACACTGCTTCAGGAGTGTAAGCAGAAATATAATCTCTCAAATAAAGTGCTGGGGAATAATAAGGTTCTGAAGAAAATTCTACCACTGAAATTTCTGCAGAATTTATTTTTTACCCTAAAAAATATTCCCAGACCATAAGGGTATCACAGAATCATAGAGTAATAGAATGGTTTGCGTTTTAATTGGCCTCAAAGATCAAGTTCCAACATCCCTGCCATGGGCAGGGACACGTCCCACTAGACCAGGTTGTTGAAAGCCCCATCCAGACAAGCCTTTAGCACTGCCAGGGATGAAGTAGAACAGCCTCACAAAGAAACTAGGAGCATCCTTTCTATTTGATAAGGGGAATGAGAGGGAGAGATCCATCCCACTGGTGCATTCCTCATCCTAGTCACTGCATGACTGAGAGCACCAAAGAACAGGACAGGTTCAGAGTTTTTTATGGGCTACACCAGTTCAGAGAGGGGAGTGATCCAGCCCACAGATGATGCCAAGTCTTGAACCCCTCCTGGCATAGTCACTGGTGCGTGGATGGACTTTCCTCACAGCCTGCCACAGCAGACAGCTGCTGGCATCAGCCTAGCTTGGATTGAATCTCCCAAGGAGCATGGGTTTGCACAGGGTACCTGTGTGCTCCTGCTCTCCTGCTTGACCCCATTAAGATCCTGGCACACCTTGTTCACTTGACGCATCCACTCTAGAGCCACAAAGTAGATAAGTCCTGGGGAAGGGAGACACAAGCTGACTGATGGTGTTTACCCCCAGGGCAGTTAAATTCAAGGTGGGCATTGAGCCTGCAGTCCAGAGGGTGCGGGCAAGCACTTCCCTCCACCTCTCACACTGAGGCATCCTTGCTCAAGCACCCTGATCAGGACAGGGAAACACCTGCATGTGGTGGCACTTAAAGAAGCAGCTTGCTACTGGCGTCCAAAGGGTTCCCTAAGACAAAATGAGTTTCTTTGTTGTCACGAGCTGTATCTCTATCATGTGCTCTGCCCCACCATGGCCCTGGCTCGTGCCCTCCAGCAACACCTTTATTTGGTCTTTCCAGCTGACTTGCAGGCTGATGGAAAGCGTGCTGGCTCCTAGGACTCCTGGCCTTGTACATGCCATAAACTGCTCCTGGGAACCCCTACAATGTTACTAATGTTTAAACTGGGAGACAAATGCATTGAAGCTAATCAATGAGTTGATTGTGTAATCAGAAACAATTCATAAAAGAAAGCACAAGTTCTGAAGGTACCTGACTCCAGGCTCAATTTTCAGCTCCTGAGCAGATTTCTCTCTGGCCGTGCATGGGCACAAGCTCCACACAGCAAAGATCACGGAGCTTTCTGGAGTCATCCTCGGGGGCTTGGCTCAGCCACAAGTCAGTTCTTGTCTCGTAGATGCCATATTCTGCCAAGCTGTCCAAAGGCAGTAATGTGAGGGCTGCCCAGTCTTACAGGAATGTTCCCTTCACTGGGTCAGAGACTGTTCTGCCTGAAAGTAAATCTGAAAAAAGCCTTGAATATTGGACATGTCCCCTGTCTGACCCCACAGGACAGCCCATGGGGAGCTGCACGCACCCAGCGGGTGGTCAAGAGACATGGGTATAACTGAGTCTGGTTGGTGCCACAGCCTCAGCCACAACTTCTCACTATATTTTCTTCACAGTGGGATCTCTTGCTCTGTGATTTCTGAGCTCTCTTCCTACTCTATTCCCCAACAGCAGAAGGCTTCTTGATTTCTACCCTGGCACGTTGGGGCAGCTTGGTTTCCTCTCCCCTCTTTTCAGAGCTTCACATGAAGGTACCAATTGCAGGCATTTCAAATGTACTTCCCTGCCTCATTGCCCAGCCCAAGCATGGCCTCATGGATTTTCCAAACTTTATCAACGTTTTCTATATAGAATCATAGAATCATAGAATATCCCGAGTTAGAAGGGACCCATAAGGATCATCAAGTCCAACTCCAGGCACCACACAGGTCCACCCAAAAGTTTAGGCCATGTGACTAAGTGCACAGTCCAATCACTTCTTAAATTCAGACAGGCTTGGTGCAGTGACTACATCCCTGGGGAGCCTGTTCCAGTGTGCAACCACCCTCTCGGTGAAGAACCTCTTCCTGATGTCCAGCCTAAACCTCCCCTGCCTCAGCTTAACACCATTCCTGCGGGTCTTGTCGCTGGTGATAATGGAGAATAGGTCACCTGCCTCTCCACTTCCCCTCGTGAGGAAGTTGTAGACCGCGATGAGGTCCCCCCTCAGCCTCCTCTTCTCCAGGCTGAACAGGCCCAGTGACCTCAGCCACTCCTCATATGTCTTCCCCTCTAGGCCCTTCACCATCTTCATCACCCTCCTCTGGACACTCTCCAACAGTTTAATGTCCTTTTTGTACTGTGGTGCCCAGAACTGCACACAGTACTCAAGGTGAGGCCGCACCAGCGCAGAGTAGAGCGGGACAATCACTTCCCTCGACCGACTAGCAGTGCCGTGCTTGATGCACCCCAGGATACCGTTGGCCCTCCTGGCTGCCAGGGCACGCTGCTGGCTCGTATTCAACTTGCTGTCAACCACAACCCCCACATCCCTCTCTGCGGGGCTGCTCTCCAGCATCTCATCGCCCAGTCTGTACGTATAGCCAGGGTTGCTCTGTCCCAGGTGCAGGACCCGGCACTTGCTTTTGTTAAACTTCATGTGGTTGGTGATCACCCAGCTCTCCAATCACACATATTTGAGAAGAATGTCACATATCACACAATTTGAGAAGAAGTCACTGCACACTGCATGTTGTCACACGCTTGTAGCTCTCTTCTACCATCTCCAGCGCAGGAACTGCTGCCTGCTCCCGATGGTTGCAATGTCTCAACACAACAGGACCCCATGGCTTGCTATGGTCATTGGCTCATAACAGCAACAGGAGGAGAAGAGGACACAAAGGACCCCGAATAAGGAGGATGTGGACAAAGCCATCCCTCCAGCTGGCACAGGGCCGAGCACAGTCAGCTTTCTGCTGCAGTCCAGCACAATTCACAGCCCCACAAGTCCGACTCCCTGGAGAAATCAGCTCAATCGGAAGCTCTCGCCTCTAGGACTGGCTTCAGCACAAACGGCTGCTGCTGGATTAATTTCACTCTGGGCTGTGATCTGCATGAGCTGCCCTGTCCATGGCTGTGGAACGGATTTGTTCTGCTGACAGGTAGCCCTGGCAGGAGGACATTCCCGAGCAGCTTCTGGCACGGAGTGTTGTTTTTACTCCTTTCCACACTGGTGTAGAGCAGAGTAAATCCTCTTTGATCAATGCAAAATCAGGTGTAAAACAAGAGAATCTGGCCTGGGCCATTTAATTCTTCTAGATCTAAGCAGGCTCATAATCTTCATCAGTGTTGCTTCCTGCTTGAAATGCTTTTCATTAGCTGCTCATTCAGTGAACACAACCTCTTCTGCTACCTCAGCAAAACATGCCACACTTCTCGCTCAGCAGCAGAAGGCAAACATTTTATTGCATTTTAATCACTGGCAGTTTCAGCAGTTGCTTCCTGGTCTGTTTCTTCCACCCATCCTACTGAGAAGCCTCTATGAATGATTGCAGGGATGTGCTTGACCAAAGACCTCAGTACCTCCTCAGGCTCCAAGTAGCTGCAGGGCTGATGCAGTTCCTGGGGAAGCTGGAGGCTGAATGCCTGGTTATTTCAGTGGCCTTTTGATGCAGTGTTGGAAGAAGTGGGATGAGAGCACAGCTGCTTGCTTGCAAAGGTGCACAGCCCTGCCAAGACCTCTGCCATACCGCAAATCTTGCAGGACCTAGCTGCAAAATTTCATACATTTTTTTTCTTCTGACAATGATTTCTTGAAGCTGAAACCTTTCAGTGTAACAGACCATTTCAATGACAAAATAAAAAAAAAAAAAAAAAAAAGATTTGTGTTGCAAGAGGTCCCTTTTGGAGGAAACACACTGACAGAGTGACCTACCTCAACCCTGCCATCAAAGAACTAGAAGAAGCAGACCAGAAACCCTATGTGACAGGGGTGCAGCCCACTGTCAGGACAAGGTTACATCTTACTCTGCTGTTGACACTGCAGTTTCAAGCCAAAAACTTCTGTATGACTAGAGAAAGGTATGTCCCAGCCCTGGCTGATAAGGTTGAGCCCAGCTACCCAGGACGCATTTGCTGGTCAGTTTCCCTTGCCCTGGGCAGCTCCAGCACGGGCTCTACTGGATGATGCTCAGGGACGGGCTCTGCCAAGTTCTCACCTGCCATCTGCAGGGCCTCTTTCCCCTGGGCAGACTGTGCTCTGTGGAGCGCGCTCTGCTGCTCCTCTCCAAGGCCCAGGCTGCCTGTGCCTCTGACTCACACCAACTGCTTAAAGGAAAATGTTGGTGCCTCATTTCTTCATTTTCCTGTGTCTGGGTTTTTTTCCAGCCCCTGATCCACACCCTTCATGCTGCTGAGGTGGAACTGGTTCTCCTCGCTTGGGCATGCTCCTTAATGTGCCCATAATTCACTCACAGTCCCCGTGCTAAGGTTGACATCCCTCTTCCTTTGTTCCATAGCTTCTTCTATGGCACAATATAAGCATGCAGGAAAATGGGGCAAGGAGTGTGTTTTAGAGCCCCGCCAGCTGCTGATGGGCCACTGACAAGCAGCCATAAGCTGGCTTGGGACCCACGGTGGCCTGTGGCAGTGGGACCACAGCAACCCTCCAGTGCACCGTTCCTGCTAGGGCAGTGCACTTAATTTCATTGCCATCCTCCCCCTTTTATCTCCTTGAGAATGAGTGGGAGGATCAGGCCCAGCACAAACATCAGCCTGTGGCTGTCAACTGTTGTTCACCACGTACACTGCCCTATAGAGGAGGGTAAATGCCATGCAGAGACTTCAGCGGAACAAGAACAAAGGCAGATCCCTTCTCCTCCCTCCAGTGCTATCTAGAATCGATCCCTGCCTGGTAACACAATCCCCTGCTCTGCTGCCTGTCTCTGCCATGCAGAGTCATGTTCAAACAATTTTGTTCCACGTTAACACTGAGTTAATTTGTGTGAAGCCCCGTGGGACTTCCAGGCAGCCCTTCCCAGCGGGGAGATTTTGCTGAGTTTGCAAAATAATTCAGCCAGGGGAGGGGGGGCATTCGTGGTCCCCAGGTTCTCCAGGTCTCCTCCAGCTCTGATCTCTGGATCACAGAGATCTCAGGTTGCCCCCGGACAGACCTCACTGAAACAGATGGATTTCAGCATTTTCTCCACTGCAAAAATTACACAGTGTTGCCCACTCCTCCCACCATCCTCAAGGTCAGATGGGGAAGTTTTGTGATCTGATGAAAGGGAACAGGGAGGAAAAAAAGCCCAGCAAGATGAAATCTGATCCCGACCTCTGGCTCCAGCCAGCACTGCCAGCCCAGTCCCTTCAGCCCCTGTTGGCTTGCTCTGTGCTGCCCTGGGACGCTCATTCCCTGCAACCAGGATGCACTTTTGAAGTGATTATGAAAGGAATTATGCATTCAGGTATTCTAAGAACTGGCTGAGTCTTTTGTCCAGAGAACGTCTGAGAAAGCTGATGCCTTATTGCCTGCTCCTTAAGCAAAGTATTGTGCAACTCTGCCATGCTGCAGTGCTCTTGCTAGCAGGTGATGAGAAGCTGGGTAAAGCAGCCTCTGAAATTCCCAGCTGGAGAGGGAAGGGTCTTGCTGGGCAGCCCTGACCCTCCCTTACCCCGCTCTTAACCTCATAGCTGCTTCGCTGCACAGGAGAAGCTCAGAGATTTACCAGCAGCCACAGTGCTTGCATTTGTACCGATAATTTAAACATGCCTGGCACTGTTTTCTGGCCCTGAAGCCACCAACACAGAATAATCTATTAAACTTGCTTATCCTCCAAGCCAAGTTTGTCTGCATCTAAACACATGGGGCAATAATCCCAGCAGTCCATTCTGCCCTCAAGCTTTTTCCAGGAATTGTTTCAAAGAGCACTATCTGGCTTGCCCCAAAATCATGTCAGAGGCCAGCCTGAGCAACCACCATGAGACCTGGGAATATTCCTCATAGCCTTCTAGCTCAGGTCCCTCTGGTGCAGCCCTCTGCCATCCCTGTATTCGGCACAGCTGGTGCAGGATGTGTCAGGATAGACATCCCCAGCAGGAAGCAGTGGCTTGCAAATACTTACCTGGATAGCACAGACCAGATATATCTGGCTGAAGTTGCGTGCCGGTCTGCTCAGTCCTTGAGTTTTCACTGCCCTGAACCAATGGGTGTTTTGTATCCCACCAGCAGAGACCTGCAGCTTTCTTTGCACTGCTGTTACCTGCAGCACATTGCTGATGCCCCAGCCTGGTCAGGGACATGAGGCAGCACAAGTATTTTCCCTTCCAATGCTGTCACGGACCCAGCTGCTTGAAGAGTATTTGGTTTTGGTGTGTCCGTCTCTGGCCATATCCACCAGTGCATGTGTATGGGCTGTGCACAGTGTGAGAGGGGAATAAATAGACAGAAAAGGGAGAAAAAACTTTTGCTGAAACTATGTGGGAGAGATGAAATGGGAAATGAATGTTTAAAAGCAGATGAAGACAGGAGCGCAAGCTGTGCTCTAAGCCAGCTGGCATCAGGAAAGGCACAAGGGGTGGGACACAAGGCTGCCTCCCACCCCAGCTCCTCACCACAGGCAAGCAGCATTGCTTGGCTCTGCCTGCTCAGGAGGCAGTCACAACAGATTTCACATGAAGGGGTGAGGTTAGGGCTTCTGCAGCACAAAAGTCACTGGCAAGTCTGTACATTTCTCTGAAAATCCCTGCTATTGTTCGAAGCTCTCTTCAGCACCGGTGGGTTTTTCTGCCGTAAGATCCGCACCAGGGTTCTCGGTGCCAATGAGGTGGAAAGGCAGAGTACTTGTGCACATGAGGCAAACACAGGGCAGCAGGACAGGGAAGGTTCAGGAGCTGTGGCTTCACTCCTCTTCCTCCTGCTGATGGCAACGGCACTGCAGGCTCCAGCAAGGTCATGTGAAGGGCATTTCCCCTGGCAGTGAGGAATCATGGAGCTGAGCTGTCCCAGTGGGACAGTGTGCCCAGCTCCTACCACTGGATGAACCGGCCCAAGGTTAAGCTCTGCCCTGGGTGACATGCCCCATCCTAAGGCAAAGAATATGGAAGGAGCCTCTGCACAGATGCAAGCTCTCTCCTCCCAGGAAAACCTTTCCTGATGCCCTGTGTCCATGCAGAGAGTCTGAGCTTCCCAGAGGCTGGTGCACAGCAGGATTCTTTGGGTGTTTGGACCAGGACCATCAGTCCAGACTGTCATCCATCCTAGAAAGCTAGGCAGTGGTTAACCTACACTAAGTCTCTCTTTCAGCCTGGACAGTTACATCCACAACCTGAATTTATCTTACTTGTGGATAGGGCTGTGCAGGTCCCTAGATACAAGGTACCTGGCTTTCTTTTGCCCAGGAGTACATTAAGCAGCTCTCTCCCCTTTCTCCCTTATATTTTCCATCTGCACCTATTTTTTCCAATGCACCAAGCACAGGTGTTTTGCACTGGTGCCATGCTCCTCTGCCTAAATTGCTCAGATGGTCTACCTGATATGCTCCTACTCCTTAGCTGGGGGGGTGCCAGAGTGCTTTCTGCAGAACCGCAGGACTCTTTTCTAGCAAACATCCTGTCAGTAGCTGGATTGTTTGAATATCCAGGGAAATCAAGCACAAACTGCAGATTGGCCAGGCATGTTCCCAAGAAACAATCTTATCAGAACTTCTGGCAGAAAAAAAAAGTGCCTGGTTTGACAGAGGCTTTTCAGGGCTAGGTGTGGAAAACAGAGATTCAAGCATCTTCTTTGTTTGAGTGAAGTCAGAAGCTTGGCTCGTACCTCTCAATCCCAGTGCATGCCCTGGGCTCAGGCTGGAGAAACAACCACTTTCATCCAGGGCATGTAATTAAATGTTCCTTGCGCCAGAAGGCTGTCTCTCATGAGTGCTATGTGGTGCAGAAAACTCATTCAAGTACCTGAGCTGTTCCTTTCCAAGGTGATGTACTAACCACAGGACTGTCTTAGGCTGCCAGGACCCAACTCACATCTTCACAAGGATGATTTCAGAGGTCTTAGTTTCTTTCTGTCTCAAAAATCAGTCATTTTGGGAAGCTCCGTCTTTTGCCACCTTTTCACAAAACCGAGCTTTCATTTCCTATAAGCAGAGAGCACAAGTTTGGCCATTCAAGCCTGCTGAGAATGTCTTTGCATTTCTGGTTTCTGTTTTCAGCAAGACATCACCAAATACCAGCTGGAGCAACACAGAAGTGCCCAAGTGGCCATCACATGCCACCGCACGGAGCCAGCAGAGAGATGTGTAGCTGAACCAAGAGGATCTTTTGCAGCATGGAACATCACAGTGCCCAGTATCGGAAAAATCACACCTCTTCCTGAGTGTTTTATATGCTATTGTTAGCAGCAGTAATCCTACAGTATGAGGGATTAGGAGGAAGAGCTTTTTCCCTGTGTCGTGGTGATTGCACAGTAAATTTCCACAGATTAGAGTGCAGTGAGTTGAGGGTTTCTCAGATACAGCAGTCCTGTAATTGCTGTTATTCTTGTGGCTTTTTAAACAATAAAACAGTGAAGAAAAAAGTTGTACCAAAAGCATATAACTAAAACCTCAACAATGGATGGTTGTTTGTGTTTTTGTTTTGCTTTGTTTTGTTTTTCAGGACACTTACAGGGTTTGAATCTGCTTTTATAATAACTTTGTTGCTTTTGCCTAGATTTTGGGCAGGTATGCACCTTCAGGACTGCTTTGCTGGGAGCACAAAAAGGACAGTTTATTTATCAATGAGTTTCACTGCTGCTAGTCACTGTCAAGCCTCAAAATTATGAAATCAGGTTAAAAGAAAGAGACTTTAGCACTAAAAATGCACATTGAATCCCATTAGTTTCTTACCTACTGCATTCTGACCTTGTCTGTGTTTTCAAGATTTTGTCTACTTCAGGTGAGCTGAAAATAAAGAAGAGGCTCAGTTGGCCTCCCCATGTGGTTCTGTGGTGGGAAACCTGTAGGTACCCACACTCTCTGTTCTCCATGCAGTCCCCTGCCAGTAGACATGCCCCTGCCCTCTGTAAGGACACAGCCCCAGCTCTCCCACTGGCCCCAGGCAGCTGCAGCCATCCAGGTCTGCCATGCTGGCACCTACAGGGAGAAGAATAACATGCTCACTGTCTGTGTGCCTGGCTCCCACTTATTTAGGTTATGTTGGAAATCTGGGTTTGTCAAAGAGCAGTTGCCCATCCATCACCCAGGGTCCAGCATAGGCTGAGAGTGCAGTTTCTTCATTTGGAAGTAAAATCTAGCAGGAAGGGTTGTTGTTTTGCTTTGCTTTGTTTTTAATGTTTTGTTTTGTTTGGTTTGTTGTTGTTGTTGTTTGATTTCTCTTACTTAAATGACATTAAAACAGTTTGTCTTTACATGGGCACAAAGGAGGTACATGTGTTTGCACCCATCCTGTGCCATGGTGCATATTCCCCATTCACATGGGTGTCAACAACAGCCTTGTCCAAGCTTCCCCAGTGTGACTGGAGCTATTTTCTGTGGTCTGCAACACTCTTATTTTCCATGGGGCTATAACAGGCATGGTGCAGTGACATGTAACAGACTGATTTAGGCCCTGGTGAGAGGATGTTTACAGAACTGGGACACCAGCAACGTAATACAGACAAGCAGGATGGCTTTGCTCCTCTAACTCTGTGGATCAGCTGAGCTTAACCTGTTTGCTCCTTCCGTAAAAGCCTCAAAAGGAACAGAGAGCATCTCCACACATTTCTCACCAATATTCAGTTACTGTTGTTGTTATCAGGGGTTTACAGAAATGCTCTGTTATGGGCCAGTGCCATGCCTGGTATGACCCTGATGGCAAAGAACAAAATCCAGAGATTGAGACAGATACAGCAAAAGCTGACTTCCCATTTATTTGGGTAATTTCAGCAACAGTGATGGCGATGTGTCTTTTCAGAGCTGCTTGCAGCTGTGGGTGCTTCTCTCTCTTGCCTTGGCAAAAACACAGGCCCTCTGGTGGGGAGTACACACCCCTGGTTGTAATGTCCTTGGTCATCCTCACGCCGCAGCGTGAGAGTCGGAAACTTTTCCCCATGACTGTATGTGTGGATGGTCCAATCAGTGCTAATGTAAACAGAAAGAGAGGAGATATGGCAGCTGGGGAACCTAGAATACCTCTAGAAACAAGTGGCCTTTCCAACAGTGTCTGGTTGCTCCATCAAAAGCCCAGAAAAAGGCAAGCTGCCAAGTGGCTCCTGAATGGACCCTGGAGCCTGTCAGTGTGTGGCCACCACAGTGTGCCAGAGAGGAGCTGGGCTACCAGGTGCATAGCAGCACCCTTCCCAAGTGAAATCGTTGCAGAAGTATTTGGAAGCTCCCAAACTTAGTGCTAGGGTTGGGTCAATTGGACAAGGCATAGGTCAGGTTCTTTGTCGCCATAGTGAGCAGGAAGGCTTTGAGATCACTTTCACATACAACTGCTCTTCATTGTGTAGCAAAGATTATATCCACAGACCATTTAGGTTCTCTACAACAATGTCCATGTGTCCTGAAAACCACCTTCCTTGACACTTGTCTTGTCCCTGGCACTCCTATGACATCTTGAGTCTTGCAACTATTTGTTTCAGATCATCTAGCCAATAAAGGTCCATTCATCCCGCCTCAGATTTATCTGCTGCCTGTGAGCTGCACAAGGTGGGAAGAAAGCGCCCAGTTCCCCCCCTGCCCCCCCCCCCCCCCCCCCCCCCCCCCCCCCCCGAGTCCTTAACTGCATGACTGCATGACCCTTCAGGTCAGGCACACACAGGCAGTTTGGCCACACATGCTCTTTTCTAGACCTTGCTTTTTTCACAGGATCATAGAATATCCTGAGGTAGAAGGGACCCACCAGGATCACCAAGTTCAACTCCTGGCTCCACACAGAACCACCCAAAAATCAAATCCTGTCTCTGAGAGCACTGTCCAAACGCTTCCTGAACTCATGGCAGGCTCAGTGCCATGACCACATCACTGGGGAGCCTGTGCCAGTGCCCAACCACTCTCTTGGTGAAGAACCTTTTCTTGACATCCAGGCTGACCCTCCCCTGTCCCAGCTCCATGCCGTTCCCTCAGGTCCTGTCACTGTCCCCAGAGAGCAGAGCTCAGCGCCTGCCCCTCCCCTCCCCTCGTGAGGGAGCTGCAGGCCGCCATGAAGCCTCCCCTTGGCCTGCTCTGCTCTGGGCTGAACAAACCAAGGGACTTGAGCCGCTCCTCACATGTCTTGTCTTCCAGACCTTTCACCATCTTTGTAGCTGTCTTTCGTATGTTCTCTAATAATTATTATTATTATTATTATGTATACTCTCCAGCCTCACATCCCCCAGTCTTTATGTATAGCCAGGATTGCCCCTTCCCAGGTGTAGAATCCAGCACTTGCTCTTGTTAAACTTCATTTTTGATTGCCAAGCACTCTAGTTCACCAGGGTCTCTCTGTGAGGCCTCTTTGCTGATATGAATGCCTAAAAGACGGGAAATGGAAAAATTCAAGAACTGTTAGTGAGAGAAACTCCCCTAACGTTGCTTATGCAGAGCATTTCAAGAATCCAACCAAGTACTACGGTCTAAGAACATCTACATGGCACAGGGCTTAGTGTGCTGCAGTAGAGAATGTGAAACATTCACATGCTGAGTCCAGTGACTTTGCAACGAGCCTTGAGCCTAAGTACCAGAGTGCACATTGCATATAAATAAGCTGTTTCCTAAATGACCTGTGATATGGACGTGCCTGGTTTTCAACAGTCTTGTCTGCTTTAAAGAAGCACAAGACACTGCAGGTCCATCTCCATCTTTATAGCTCAGCCTGCAAGGATGGATTCAAACTCATATCATGTTTATGTCACACATAAACAGACAAAAGCACACATGGACATAAACACACAGGTGTGTGCACAAACAGAAACACACACATGTTTACGAAAGCTTAGTGAGTGTATTGGCTTTGAGTCTCACAGATTCCCAGGTTCTCTGACAGGTCAGAAAGACACCTGCAAGACACCGAGGACACCTTCACCTTTTCCTGGGCTGAGCATAACTCAGTCAGTGGGAATATTCATCACTACAGAAGGACAATTTCTCCACAGAAAGCAAGCAAGATGAGAACATTGTTTAAAGGGAAATTTCAGTCTGAGAAACCTCATTAGTGAATCCAAAGTGGTGAACAGATGAGGGTAAGCTGAACTGAAGCAAAACAAGTCTTGCCAGCAAACAGGGGAGCCAGGCAGGATTGAGTGCCATTCTTGATACACCCAGACCAGACTGACAGAGCATATGCTGATGCCAAGATTTGGACTCAAAGATCCTTGTGGGTCCCTTCCAACTCAGGATATTCTATGATTCTATGAAAAATTGGCTCTTATCTAGGCCTTATCTTGGTCCCTAACCCAATATAAACACCATTCAGCTAAGGAACACAAAATTTAACAGATAACCCAAATTTACCTTGGTGTTACTTATTGGGATTGTGGATACTAATGTTTTTCTATACATAGCCAATGTCATTTCAAAGCTCCCTAAATTGCTAACCCCAGCCTCATGAATCCCACAGGCAAATGACAGATACTCAGTTCTTATTTGAACACACTTTGAGTTGCATTGGTGACATCTTTGTTCTAAGAGATATGGTCCTCACCCTCCTGAGCCAGACCTTTTAAATCTGAGCTGGGAAGGTGAGGAAATACCATGCCCCCTTGCAGACATTCAGTGCCCAGCACCTGGCACTTCCCCTCTTACCCTAAACATATCTTTTTCCTAGGCCTATCCTCCACCTGCCCTTCCCCACTGGGAATTTTCCTGAAACCAGCAGGACCTGAAAAGTGGGAGCTGCTGCAGTGTGGAGACATACCAGGATCCATACGAGTTGTGGCAGAGCAGAGCCAGCAGCAGGCCAACGGGCAGAAGGCTGGGAAATAACAGCTTGAAGGAGATGAAGGCATTGAACAGGATGCCCTGTGTGATGCTGAGGACTATAGCTGTGTTTTCAGAGGTGGTACCATATTTCTGAGTGTAAAGACACTCAAAAAGGAATTACTGGTCAGGCTGCATTATAGGAGCTCACTGGCTATGAGTGATGGTGAAAGAAGAAGATCTGGCTGCATTAGTTACAAAATGATTACAAGCTGCTTGTAAGGTATGCCCATAAAAAGGCAAATGGATGGTAAGAAAAAAGGGCTGGAAGACACCACAAGATGCTAACTAATCCACTTTTAACACAGTGGTGCCTCTGTCATTTATGAGAGGAATGTGTCTGACCTGAATTTAAAATCCTCTCATGCTGGAGACACAAGATTTTCCTCAGACAATTTCTCCAGCATTAGCCTGTCCTGGTAGTCTCTCACAGTTGCTCTCACAGAAGTGAGACAACTCTCCAGGAATCTGCCTTGTGAGGAATCATCTCCATGTCCAAGCTGAGGCCATGATCCAGCAGGAAAATCCCTTGGGCTCTGTTCCCCCATTCTTTGGCCACTCCAGTGTTTAATCAATGGCCCATGGGGTTGGGCAATTCCTCAGAACAGATTTTTAATCAGGAGTGTGGGCAGGTCTACACTGGCCAGCAAACACCAGAGCTGTTCTCAGGCAAGGACCCATCAAGACTAAGAGAGCCATACCCCGAGGTAGTGGGGTCTGCCTCAGGATGTGTCCAGGCTGAGTTCCTGTTCTCAAAGGCTGTTTCGCTCAGACCAGGGTCTGGCAGGACTTCTCCTGGTGGGGCTAGCACAGTGCTGGCGGCGGGGGAGGAGGGGTTGAGATGAGAGGATGTACGAGCAGGCTGTGCCAGAGCCACCTACACCATGCTGTCCCTTGGGGAATGGGGAACTTCTTCCTGCTTTTGTCCTGATCTTGCAATTGACTGGTGTGTCTCTGCTCCCCATGGCTCAGTGCTGGGGCAGTGACTTGTCTATCAGCCTTTCATGGCTGAATGTTGGCAATTTCTTTTCTGTAGATTCAAAATGTGTGGGTTTCTGATGTCAAGTCCTGTGTCAGTTCTTAGTTAGTGGTGTTTGAAGCACCAGCGTGAAGACAGAGCAGAGCACACACCAGGCACAGGCTCTTGGAGCCAGATAATCTCATTTCATTCACTAATGAGCAGGCTTAACCCCATCCTGATTGGCAGGAAAAGCTTAGAAACATGGATTAAGTGAGATGGAAGCATGGCCTGGATTCCAGCCAGGCAGGGTTGCACCTTTGGAAAAGAGAGACCCTCCAGCATGATTTCAACAAGACCTTTTCCAGGAGTAACACTTGCTACCCAAAAACCAGAGGCTGCGGGAATTACCCAGCAGGATGCACTGACCAGTAATGCCCCAGTGGTTACTTTCTTCAGACAAAGGGCTCAGGGCTATTCTAGAGGTTTGCCTTGTCTGTTCCAGAGTGAGGCTGAAGAGCATCATACAAGGCCATGGCCATCCAAGGTCCTGGCCATGCAGGATTCACCTTCTGTACAGCTCAGGAGGATTTGGATGGTGGATACTCTGGGTGCTTGGAATGAGAGCAGATGTGCAGACAGTGTTTGGGCTGAGAAATAAGTAGGAACAAAACATCAGGGGTAATCTGCCATGAGAAGGCAGTGCATAGGACCAGTCAGACAGCCAGAATTGCTTCTGAGACTTGCAGAGTAGCCCCCCAAAATGAGCATTTAAAAAGCAGATTTTGAAAGTAGCTTGAGTCCAAATTACAGATCAACAAACACAGGCAGATGGACACTGCTGCTTTCTGGACATCTGCATCATTTATTAATACTATTAGGAACCAGCCACGGTGCCAAAACTGGAGGCAGAGAGTGCTCTTTGCCAAGTCAATATCCAGCACATCCTTGTGCTCTGCCACAAGGACAGAGAAAACTAACCAGGACTCAAACTGTGAACACGAACATGTCTCAACTGTCCAGTTGTGAAATCCTGTCCCAAAAGCCACGCTTCAGTGAAACACTGTCCTGCCAGTTGAAGCATCTTGCTCCAATTTATTAATGAGCCACAGTCTTACTTTTGCTGATGGAGTTTTTGAGCTCTGCTAGTTTTTTTCAAGTATTTTAGCTTTACGTAGACAATACAATCCTTGCAATCTGTTAGTGCAAAAGATACTCACATGCACAATCTTTTCAGGTCTCTATGACTGAATTAAATGTTCACCAAACCACTGGCAAGAGGTGAAGCACTCCAGACGCTCCCACATCCATACTATTAAACTCTCTGAGACTCTACAACAACGTGGTAGATCCAGCCTGAATAACAAGACTGGAATCTGCGCTACAAGGAGTCTTGAACTATGCCCAGAAATAATTTGGAAAATCATCAGCTGGCCCAAGCAAGCCATGCCCACAGTGGCATGGGCTGTTTCTTGGCATTGTTACTCCACCACCATAATGGTGCAGAAATGTTTTTTCATTATTAACAGCAGCACTCTGCAGTGTTAACAGCAGCACATTAACATCATGCACTCTGATTTAATCCATGTAAGACTGCCGCAGAAGACAGGAATGTAGAGTCTGCTGCCTTCAGAAACCTTCTGGAGCGCTTCCTGGAGCACAGTGATCTCCAATACCTACATAACTTTAGTGATCTCATACAGCTCAATATATTTATATTTATATTTTTAAAAAGAAAAAAAATAATTTTAAGCCTGTAGCACAGTGAAGAAGGCTGCCTTTATGCAAATATAGCCAGAAGATCCTCAAATTGTATTCCTGGAGGCACTGCAAAATGTGACTGCACATAAAAGCTCTGGCTGCCTTCTTCCCCCTGTCCAGCAGTTGGTTTTGTGTGGTCCGGATTAGCACAGCATTGAACCCGTCAGTTAGTACAAAATTGTTGTCAGCACTAGGAAAATCACTCACCCTGTGTACAGGCTTAGTGCACAATAAGCTGCTCTGGAGAGGGCACAGATGCAGCACGTTTGAACATGGAAAGTGAACCAAAGAGCAGTATTGCTTGTCTCTCTGCTGAATGAACTGCAATGGCCAGATTCCTTGTTCAAATGCCAAAGGAATCTTCATTTCTTAGTATAAACAGAGATCTATACAAATAAAAGCATGGCACCAAGTCTGTACAGAGCCCCAGGACAATGTCAGCCAGTCTCCCAGTCGATGCTCAGCACCGTTACTGCCGCACTAGTGCTGCACACAGAGAAGTGGAAACCTGCTTGAAAAGGAGAAAGGGCAGCAGCAAAAAGCTGCTGTCTGCCACAGAGCTGACCCTGAGCCCCTCCACCATGAAATGGTGACTCTGATATCAACAGCAAAGCTTTGCTTCCGAGTGTGAAACACAGAGCAATCGACCTTTTGGTGACAGTTTGCAGAGTGCCAGCTCAAATGACACTGTGGGGAGGGGTGTGGGTATTATTAAGGTATATGATATCACCCACAAGAAGACAAATAGGAAAATGTCCCCTGGGAACAAAGCCTGGGATTTCTACCAGTGTTAGACTTCTTAGCTCACTGATTTGCAGATCCTCTGCTGGAGAGCTTATCACCAGGGTACCTGTATTTCTCATAAAACGTAAATTGCCTTTTAACTTCTCTCCACTGCTTTATAACCATCCTACTTAGATCTAATGATGTGCAAAAGTTTACAAAGCATTTTCAGATGACCTGGAATGCCTGCCAGCTTGTAAGTAGAGCGAATAGCTTAGTCAGGATAATAGAGAGGAAATCCACTGAATAGCTCAAGTCATTAAGATGTTTGCATTTGATGAGACAACCACTACCAAGGGCCAGGGAAAAAGAAATGAGCCAGTGCTGCTCATGCAAGGTGCTGTCAGGCATGCCCACATTCATCTCTGCCCTCTGCAGCACTCAGGGGCAGAAGTGAGGTTTGTTAGGCTCCAGCCTTCTCCCAGTGTGCCAACATGATTGCTTCCTGCACAAGATCTTGAAAAGCTCAAATGCACAATTCAGCAATTCCACACACAAGTAAATAAATAACAAATTTAACTCCACACTAACCACAACTGCAACCCTCCAAAAAGCTGCAAGGAGAAGGGTTGAGGCAGTGGCTGTACCTCACTTGCGCTTACTTCGGGAGGCATCATCAACCTGAAATCGTAAGGTGGATTAAGGCCTCTTCCCATCCATCCCCATTCTTGTAGCTTTCAACTATATTTTACAGCTCTAAGGAAACTTTCCCCCCCTCTATTGATGAGTGAAATGTGCTGCCCAGAGGACAGGGAGGACCGTCAGAGGACAACCAAGTGCTGACCACTGTGAACTGGGGCACCAGGGAGGAGACAAACGGTGTGCAGAGGTAGGGGCCCTCAGGCTCCATTTGTGGATATCCCTTCACTGCACCCCAGCTTGGAAAGTGAAACTGAGACAATCACAAAGGTCTTAGAGCAGATGTGAAAGAGAATTTTATCTTTATCATTCAGCCTCAGGGACAAATGCAAAGGGGAGGCAGAAGGGATCAGGACAGCCAGCAAATGAAAGCTGTTTTGCACTGATAGCCTCTGTGAAGGGGGCTAGGGGTCAGACACCTTCAGGCAATGTGCTATGATGACAAGGGCCCTTGTCCCTACCCACGTCTCAGCTCTGCTGGAGGAGAGACTGTGACACCATTAGCTTGACCTTCCTCCTGTTCTCTCTCTCAGTATTTTGTTTTCTCACTCTAGACACCAGTTCCTAAAAAAAAAAAAAAAAAAAAAAAGGGTGGGTTAGAGGAAAATGCTGGTGTTCAGGTGGGCAATATTGTACGAGGGCTTGTCTTTTATCCTGAAATGTCAAAACACAATTTGAGAGATAATTCTGGGTGGTTATAACAGAAAAAAAAAAAAAAAAAAAGTCCAGACTAACTCTTCTTCAACTGGCTGTGGCAACTCAGCATGTCCAAATGGGTATCTGGAAGGACAGTGGAGAATGCATGCCCTTCCAGCAGGACATTCAAGTCATTCCTAATTGGGCTCATTATGTGCTGACTCCATATGTGCCATTTCAACATGCTCTTGGTCCCCTTAAGAGAAATTAATGAATTTAGAGCAATGTACATTGCACACACTTATATAGAATTCTTTTCCAAGTCTTGTTTTCCTCCGTAGGAGTCACAACATCTCTGGATTTTTTATTACTAGATAAACACTGTGACAACAGCAATTGTCTGTGATTTAAAACATAAAATAAAATAAAAATCCCAAGGCAAATTAGATTAATCAGAGGTATAGTGCTGAAGTCTTCAAAATCTTTTCTGCACCAGGGAAGCAGTGTCCTTTGCAAAGCCACTGCCTTCTGATGTGATCCTCTTCTGAATCAACACAGGTGCTGTCCCAGGGCTACAGAGAGGCACCTACTCCTTCACGCCAGCAAGAGCTGTGCTCATCTCTTCCCCTTGGCTTTCTCTTAGCACAGAGAAGCCAACATTTGAACAAAACCCCAGTCACCACTGTCTCCTTGCGTGATTGCCTTGCAGTGACAGACAGATGTGTCTGCCCCAGAATATTCTTGCAGTTCTTTGGCCCATGGCTTTGTCCACCAAGAGGGGCTATGAGTCCGTGGTAAAGACAGCCTAAATGTAGCAGGACCAAACAAGCCAGGCAGGCTCTTCACAAACCCCACATCAGTCTCAGTCCCCTTTCCAGTACTGGTAGGAATGTTTGACTTCAAGCAAACAGATAAGGCAACACCACTGACCCCCAACTCTGTAGGAAATGTTCCTCTTTCTGCAACTAGAATGCATGAAGTTTTCAGACAGTTGCTGGAAGTCTGAAAAAAGTGCATTAGGAGCAGTTTCATGGGCACTTAGTGGATACTGGATTTGCACATATCCCATTCCTCACCATTCATAAATATATGCACAAGCATCTTCTATTCACAGAGATTTTGGCAAAAGGCCCACTGAATTCATCAGAGAGAAGTCCATTGACTTTGGTAGACTTTGCACATTGTGGGTGAGAACAGATGGAGGCTCCATTCACCAGTTGCCACTCATTACTTAAAGCTTATTATTGTCAAAGAGTTTTGTTAATACATTCACAAATGAAGTGCGATCCAAAGGTCTACAGCAGAGCGTGTAACTGCCGCTGAGTGCTGGTGAATGGCAGACGCGCCATTCACCATCAGACAAGGATGGTGTGAACAAAGGACACCTTATATACACAGAGCTTACAAACAGGAGTTTACTGACCCACATTATCTCCCAGCTTGCAGAAGGCAGTAGGTATGTAGCTAGTTCTATCTGGAAGGAAAATGCAGTTTTCACAGACCCCAGTGTGAGACACTGTAGACCTGCCCCAAGAGAAAGCAAAAACAACCATGTGTGAGCTCAGGTCTTCTCTGTCCCTTGCCAAAAGGAAGGTCCAACGAGCTTCTGCAGGAGCTGTACTGAGCCTTTTCAAAAGCTATAGTCACCCAGAGTGGAAATCCTCTCCTTGCGCCCTGGGGTAACAAGGAATCACATTTCCTGAGCTCAGTAAGGGGAAGTCTTCCAGAGCAAAAGATCTCCCTTTACGTTGGGTGCTGAGGCTTTGGTGAAGGAGATCTTTCCTCCAGGGTCCCCATCCATTGTGTCTCTCAAAGCTAGATCCCACCCCACTTCAGTGGAGCTCCAGAAATGCATGTAGCAAAGAAAGTATCACAGGGACTGCCTAGGAGCTCATGGACATGCAGTGTTCAGCAATTAGCTTTTGTAAAAGGCAGTTTACATTGGCTATGGGGCTACAGTAGACTTAATAAATGTGCCTGTAGTTCAGAAATCTCTGGCATTAATAAAGCAGAAGGGCAAATGGCTCTAACAATCATGAATTGATGCTAGCTGGAAAGAGCAGTTAAGAATCCCTGTTGAGTTTATACTGTAAAATAAACTTAAAAAAAAAATGCTTAAAAAAGTGACTCATAGGGCTAGCCTAGAGGAAGCACAAACAGCTCTGAAACAGGAATAGCAAGAGGGAAAAGAATGGCTTACTCCAAAATGAGAATGCAACCAACAAAAACAGGCCAGTAAAGAATGAGGAGATTTTCTCTTGCTGGAAGCCAGAGGTCTAAGCCTTTGGGACTGTTTCTCCAGTAAGCTTTGGGAGAAACACACCTGGCACACTTAACACAAAATCCATTCTCTGCTGCAGGTAAACATCTTGAGCAGGTCTGAGCCATTACCAGGCAAAACACCCTCTGAGACAGATACAAATAACTAGCATTGATCTATGCAAATATCCCAAAAGATAGCACTGCACACACATGTAGCAAGAGCTAATTAAATTCAGCTCCCAAATATCTGATAAAGATGACATCAGTACAGCCTCGTAAAAGAGTGACATGTTCCTGGTTGTTAATTACTGGAACGACACAGTGGGGGAACATCTTCACCTAGCAATTGGGGAACCTTGACACTGGTCAGCCTCACATCTGCTTCGGGTTTTAATTATAAAGTAGCAAAGGTTAGCAACAGATGAGTTTGGGGACTACCCCTGTCCCAGCTGCATTGCCTACAACTGAAAACTAAACTTAGGTTTCCTGATTTTGTCTTCTTTTGTGGATTAACAAATGTGCCATAGGGCAGTGGGATGGTGTGAAAGTGTCAATGACTGCCTGGGGCTCGCTCTCACAACCACAGAAAAGCACATTTCTGATCCTGGGAAAGAGAAATTCTCCCTAGAAACACAGAAATAACTTGGTAGTTATTACCTCCTTTGGTAGGCTTTCATTTCTTGGGCTGTTGTCTGTGGTTTGGGGTTTCCAACATGGGAAGCTGTTCCCAGAGTCGTGTTTCACAGAATCTCAGGTATTCACAGAACTGCGTGCAGTGTTCTGCTTTCCTTCAGAGAAAGGTCTTGAACCTCTTTTCAGGTTCTACGTCATTGCTCAGAGCTGGAAAACCAGGGACATGTTGGGTGCAATTCCCCTGAGAAGACCTCTGTTGCCTGTGCAAGAGGCTATCAGGGAAGCCAAGAGAAATTTGCTTTTTTTTTGGTGTGATGGTGACTCAGTTTGTGCCAGGGCCAGGAAAGAGCTAGCTAAGCCTTGGGATGGGACAGAACAAACAGACCACTGAGAAATGGATGTATGGGGAAATGAACCTATCCTTCATGTGCTAGAAACCATCTCAGTTCAGGCAGCAGTCACATCGACTGCTCAAGTGCTTCAGGTCCTCCTGTTGCTCCCAAAAACTCTAGATATGGTCTTGTGCCCTGTCAGCTGCGTGGATGGCTGCACATTTCTGTATGAGCTGCAAGGACAGACCAACAGCCTGAACAGCAGAGCAAACAGGGTGTCACATTCTTTTGGCAGAGGTCCTCTTGATGCTTGCTTACTGCCCACCTCCTCACACTGCCTACACAATGGGAAAGAACATGGGGCAGTGCAGCATCCCTCCTGGTAACTCCGTTCTGACCACTGAAAAGGGACTTCATACCATGTCCTCACAAGACAGGGTCACAGGTGACAGCGAAGTCTATATGGGAAATGCAAGTGTGTCCCCAGAGGACATGAGACACCCACGGTTTCCAAGCAGACAGTCTGAGGGATCGTCTGCTTGCAAACTTCCTCATGAGATTTGTCATTGCGGACACGGCTGCAGTGTACATACTGGTCTGGACCTGAGACACAGATCTTTGAGGTAATTTCTGCATAATCACAACCACTTTCAAACACCATGAAGTATAACACCATGACTTCCTCAAAGTGAGCTGCAGGCTGGAGGGATCTTCAGTTTGAGAAGAGTTAGCATCCAGCTACTTCGTTCGGTTTTCAGTTACTCTGTGCACCAGGGCAGCACCACCTAAGCCAAACACAGCCCAGAAGCAGACCCTTATCATACTGCAGTCTGTCATCAGCAGCACAGAAGCTCATTTGCCTAGATGTAAGCTCACATACCTTACCAACCACCAGAATCAGACAAAATATCCTTTATGGTAGCCAATGGGATTTTCCATTGTAAAATGTCATTTTGTTCTGTTTGAAATAAAAACGTCTAAATAAAAGTACTATTTCTGTACTTGGAAAAAAAAATCAAAGTTTTATTCTAGACCTTTTGCAAAGATTTTTCCATTGTCCTGGCTCCCATTGAAAGTTCACACTAAGGAGCAATAGGAGACAGCAGAGGAGCTAGAGGAAATATTTTTCACATTTTGTTTTCCCCAGGAAGCTGAAAATGGAGACGTAGTCCAGTGGGAAGTCATTCGTGCTGGCATACCTCAGCATCAGGATGTGTCCTGCCCATAGGCAGAGTGGCTCTGAAACCTGTGCAAGGCCACCAGCCTGGGGCTGCTGTAGCATTGTGGACTTCTTGAGGCTGAATCCTAGCAGCTAACGTGCTTTGAAAAACACTTTGCCTTCTACGTGGAGACTGTTTAGAAAGTAATGTGCTGCATTCACTGCTGAAGAGTGAACACCAGAATTATGTAAGGTGAATGAACACTGCTGTTTCTTAAAATGGTTCAGGGAAGAAAGTGAATATATATGAGTTACAGAGGAACTGAGTTCCTCCAGACCCTCAGACCCTGCTTTCTCTTTCTGCTTTTTTTTTTTTTTTTTTTTTTCTCTCTCTCTCTCTAGAGCACAGGAACAGCATCTCTTTGGTCAGAACATGCTTGGCTTTTTTTTTTTTTTTTCCATCTAATGCATTTCTGTCTCATCCATCTCTCATGCCTCTTTTAGGGCTGGACATGTTCTTGTGGTGATTTTAGCAGTGTTTAGTTAGCACACTGCTGTGTAGCTGATAGTATGCAGTGTCTTTCATATAGTAATTTGTAGCTAGCCGAAGAAAGGGAGATTTACGTGTCTCTCAGACAGACTGCAACTAACCTCATCATAAAACAAAAGCTGCTTGTTCCAGACAGGTTGCCTACAGCTCAACTCACTTCACTGGCAAGCTATTTTCACAGCATCTTTTCTTTAACCATTTGGGTTGACCACATACCTGCTGCCTTCCTCTTTGTGCTAACCCACGCATCACACAGCCTACAGAAACACATCTACACGGCATCTTGTTTCCCCATACAGAACCACCCTGCTAGGCTGTGGAAGTCTCTCTCCTGCCTGATTGATAACTATGGGCAAATCCAAGAGTTTAACTGAGAAAGTCATTTTTTTTTCCATCCAGAATTAGCTCTCTCTCTCTCTCACACACACACACACAAAATAAAATAAAAAGTGCTGAGTTTCTGTAGACTGTTGCTGCTTGTGAACTAGCTTTTCTTCTCCAGACTACGAGACACAGCATCTCCCAGCCATCTTTCCAGGAATTTGGCCACTCCAACCCGAGTGTCTGCAAGGCCATGTCAGGCCCAAGACAGGTCACTCTCCAATCACCTGTGCTCATTGGCTTCTAGCGGAGATACTTAAAAGCTTTCTACTTTCTACTCCAAGCTTTCTACTACAAACAGTTGCCTTAAAAATAAATAAATAAATAAATAAACACACACAGTAAAATAAAACCCTTACATTTCCAGGGAAAAATGACACGAGCCGAATGTTACTGCTAATCCCTCTGCAGTACCGGCCCTCCTTGCCCAGCCACCCTCCTGCTTCGGCACACAGGGCATGTCAGGAAGGGACAACTGCCCTCACAGCCACAGTGGCTGTCACCAAGGGAATGTGAGAGGCTCTGCTGCCCCACTCCCAGGCTGGGCAAGACGGGTCAGCACAGCTGTGTCCTCCTTTCTATGATGGTGCCACTCCATGCACCCAGACCTGGACCCAGTCCATGTTGGTGTCGAGGTTTCGCAACAGTAAGCTGGTGCTGAAGAGCAACTTGGCCCTGTAGCTGGTATCAGTTAGTGTGTGCAGAGACTAAAAATAGAGGCCCACCACTCTCGCAATGACTCAGAGATGCAGAAGGGAAACCCGCAGGCTCTGTGCTTGGCTGTCCCTTGAGCTGATTGAAAAGTTTTCATCTAAAACTTTGTTTTGACACAAAACGGCTTTTTGAAAAACAAGCCAGCCAAAAAAAAAAAAAAAAAAAACACCACCTCTCATCACCAAATCTGCTGGGAAGACTTCTCATTTTGTCTGAGTTTGGAAGAGGTCTTGGCCAGAAACGTATTACTCTTTTTTTTTTTTCTTTAATTCTAATTGGCAAACCACACCAAACTATTTGTCTGCTAAGCTTTTTCTTGGAGACTTGTGAGAGCACATGGAATGGTAGTGCAGGTGAAAGATATGCAAGTCCTCTGAAACTTTTGTGGGAAATATGGTAAATTTACCAGAGAGCTTTAACTCTACATGAAGAAACCTTATCCACCAGTTGGCCTTGATAAACACCCACAGGGCAGTGATCTTTTAGTCTTTTAAATCCCTCTGCTTTTCCCATGGCTCAGGGGCACCAGACAGCACCACTCAGGTTTTGGCCATGCCACAGGTGACGGTGGTCTGGAAGCTGAGGCTCCTGATGGGAAAAAAAAAAAAAAAAAGAATAGCTGGGATCATGTGGGGAAGTGCATTGCTGCCTTCAGCACTATCCCGTCCATGAGGAGAGCCCATCCTTCCTCCCAGGCCCTCTGTTTACCTGCCCCACAGTTCCAGGTCATTTGGTCAAGTGGTTGAGCAGTGGGGCAGGTGGTCGAGTCTCCATCCCTGGAGATTTTCAAAACTCAGCTGGATTTGAGCAACCTGTTCTAGCTTTGACATTTGGAGGTTGGACTAAAGACCTCCAGAGTTCCTTTCCAGACAAAATTTTTCTTAGATAGTTCTGTAACCTCTTCTAGGCTTTCATGCCTAGTAGAGCTGGGCAGGTACAACGTGGACTCTTGAAAGCACTGGCAAGCCCGCTAGCTGAGCAGCAGAGCGGGCCACAGCAGCCAGGCACTAACCCAGCCAGCTCCTGGAGCCTCTTTTGCTCTCTCTCAAGCTCCAGCTAGACTCATTTCATCCCTCTTTGTCTGGAGGGAGTGGCAGCACTGCAGCAGTCTACACAGGAGTCACAACTCCAGGACAAAAGCACATTGTTCACAAGGCAGCCCCATGTCCGTGCTGCCAGCTCCACCTCCGCAGAGGACCTGGGCACCAAGCCAGGCTCTTCATTTCCCTACAGAGTCCCCAGCAACAGGGATGGGACAGCCCAGGCTAGCTCTGTGCTGGTGCCTGTGCTGGACCATGGCTGTACAAGTGTTTCCTTTTTGCATGCACAGGGCTTTGAAGGTCAACTGACTTGTGAAGGATTGGGTGCTCAAAGGTAAGAAAGCCAGGCTTCAGCTGAGAGAAAACAAAACTGCAGCTGAAATTGCTTCATTCTGTGTTAGCAATTAAGCACATAGTGGTGTAAGAGCTGTGTCATGGGTCCATCTTGCACTCAGCGTAGCAAGAGCATCCTCACTGCTTCTCTCTGCTCTCTTGTAGCTCCATGCTTAAGGTCCAGCACAGAGACATAAAGCCCATCTCTAGACCATGAGGGAGCAGGAAGACATGAGCAGATGCACTTTAAGGGGTGTTTAAATGCTCAGGCTTGCTGCATTAAATCCCCACAGGCCTGAGGAAAGAGTTGATCTGTAAGGATGATTATAGCAGAAGCCTGGCTCAGTCGCTGGCTCAGCCCTCTGCAGGGGCTGCCCAGAGCAGAGTGCTCTGCACCAGAGCTGGTGGGACCCTGTAGCTGGGGAGGAGCCTCAGCACAGCCCTGGTGTCCCTGCACGGGGCTGCCTGGCTGCAGCCACAGCTGGAGCACATCCCCAGCTCCCATGGGATCACCGGCACATCTGTGTGCCTCAGCTCCCTGCAACACAGGGCAAGACGAGCCAGTGAAAATGAGATCAACATAATGCCAGTAATTCCCACAGACAGCTGGGATGAGAAAGACCTCAGGAGGCCTCCCTCCCCGGTTAGGCAGGATCAACCCTACCTAAATGACCTGACCATCTGCCTGCTGCCACGGCCTGTGGCCCCTGCAGAACAGAGCCATTGGTAGCAAGGATTGCGACTGCATGTGTAGATGGCTCCTCCAGCTTCATGCAAGCTCCTCTGCTTGGTGCTAAGAGTGGAGATCCACCATCCATTGTGCACTCCTGGCTGGGCCATTCTCATTCCGAAACCCACCATCACTTTACCCACCCCTTGCTCATGTCCAAGAGCAGGTCACTGAGACAGCGTGTTGCCCCTTGTTACTGCATGCAGGTTACACATGGCCCCTGCATGGCAGTGGTCACCGCTCCCATGACCTTGGTGTGGGCTTTGTCATCTCCTGCTAACAACCCCCTTAAGCTTTAGTAAGTCCTTCAGGAAGTGATGGACCATCCTTATCCTCATCCATGAACTTATCTTGGAGCTGGTTCTGCCACAAACACAGCCAAATGGGGCACGTGAAGAAATGTTGTGTGGTGGCCTCTGCTCACAGGGGAGGCTGCTGGCTCTTGGGCGTAGAAGTGGGTGCCAGATCCAGGCCCACCTTTCAGCTTGTTTGTGCCAAGGTCTTGCAGCCAGACTCTGGCCAGGACACCATGCTGTTATCAGTTTTCTGACTCTGAGAAACTCAGATAACAATTTCTCCTGCAAGAACTGAATTTTCAGTTAAATCATTGAACCAGAAATTTATTTTATAATCAGTTCAGGTCAAGATGCTTTTATTTTCCTTCTTTCTCCACCATCCACGTATTATGTTTGGGATTAGCAGGAACATTTTGTTCCCACTGAAACAAAGTGTTTGCTCTTATTACAGCCCTCTGTAGCACAATCAGGTCCCTGGCCCCTGGGAGGAACGATTCACTTCTATCTCAGGCCCCAGCGCCGAGTCCCAACCAGGACATCAAGTGCTTGGCCCAAGTCCTGCATCCATCAGTGGACATCTTCGACACCAGCAGGTTAGAAGATCTCCCTGGGTCCCTCACTCCTTTCCCTACGGGTCAGCTGTCACACACAGGAGCAAGACCCCTGTCCTGCCCTATGGGAAAGACCACAAACCCCAGGCTAGCAAGATGTTCTCACTCACTGGACCGATAAATATTTCATTATTCTTCACAAAGCAGAGAGGACTGAGACAGACTTTCACCCCCTGGCTGTGCACACTCACAACAGGACAAAGGCACTCCACAGCTCTGCAGCCGTGGGAGTACCAGCCCCCAAACATTTTATTCAGACCAAAAACTCTTGTCCGATTTCCTATGGCCATCACTGGCATTTCCATGAATACCATATTCACTATGAGAAAAGCCACTCTCTGTTAATAATGATACTTGAGTTGGTGGAAAACACTGGGAGTTTTTCCCCACATGAGATGAAACAACATTTTGTTTTGATCTGAATCAAGATTTTCTTTTAACTTTATTCTTCAAAATTTTGGAACTGTTTTTTGTTGTTGTTGTTGTTGTTGTTTGTTTGTTTATATTTTCTATCCCAAATCTGATCTGTTTCTCCTCTGAAGCTTTCAGCCCCCAGGGTGACCTGGTTAGTTTTAAGAAAATTGTCGACATAAGGCAGAGTTTGATCCCCCATGAAATTGCCAGCAGCATTTTAAATGCCATATTTTTGCTGTGTTACAAATAACCAGAGTAGATTTGTGAGAGTCTTCTCTGAAATAAGGCACTGGGACAAATTGAGAAGCCCAGTGGGCCCAAAATGCTCCTGATGAATAGGAACACAGAAATGTCACAGCTCCCACACACCAGCCCATCATTAAATACTTCCACTTTCTTTAGTGAAATGACAGAAAATTAATTGATGCTTTCAACACAGCACAAAACACTATCCACGTCTGCCTTAAAGTGTCAGATTCATGCAGGAAGCAGAAGTGCTCCTGTGAGATTAGCATCTCTGTCTAAAACATGTTTGTGAAAAGTGAGAACACAATACTAGTACAGTGCATTGTTCCCCTCTGCATCTCTTTTTTATTAATGATAACGTTGTTAAAATGAGATTATATGCTCTTATGCTCTTTAGTTCACTCTTTGGATTTTTAATTTATTTTTTTTAAGTAACTAACTCAAAGGAGAACTTGCTCAGAAAAGCATTTTTCCTGGACTTTAAAATTAACATTCCAGCTCACTCCTCCAAGACTGCAGCAGAACTCCACTGTATAATGGCTAACACTTTGCTCTTTGCTAGTACTCAATGCATTTAATTTTGCCACCACTGGGTTTCTAAATTTCCATGAACAAACAGTGGTACCATCCCTGAGCAGTGCACAGTATGAAAGCTCCAAGCATCAAAGAATCAGCTTATTTTTAAAAGGAGCTGATCCATGTTTCCCAATCTCAGGAAAAGGAATCAAAGGTGATGATGAAGAACATCATCAAAGCAAGAAGGTCTTCTTCCTACTGATGTGGTCAGTGTGGCAGTTCTGCCTCTCCTCCCTTCTCCGTTGGTTGAGGTCAGGACCGGACCCCTGGGGACCAGTGATGTCCCTTCAAAAGGTGTAAGTCAGCCTCTCACCATTCTACCATGGCATAAGTCTCCTCCATCTCAGCTATGTGGTTGAGAGACTAAGTTTGGATGTCCAGAATTGGGAATTACTGAAGAAATACTCTTTTCTGAAAAGCTGCTTCAGTGTTTAGCAAAGCTTAGTACCCTGTGTCTCACGGTTCAGATCTCCCTCACAGTGGTGTGTGTGGACATGTCACAACCAAGAATGTGTTTGGTAGGGCTGACTCCATCTACAGTAGCCAGAAAGGCAAGTTCAAGATCAGATTATCTGTTTAACCATATTAGTGATCGAGGGGAGTGCCCCAGGGACTGGCTTTGGGGCTCCTTGTCTTGCTTTCCTCGGGGATACCTTCATGTCTCCAGGCATGATGACCTCCAACATCAGGGTAGTGCCCAGCTACCTGGCCTGTCAAACCCAAGTCCAGCTCAGTCTTTACAGATGCCTGGCATGAAGCATCATGACAGGCCCTGGATTCACAGTCAAACATGACTATACATGCAGCACAAGAAAAGCCAAATGAATCTTTCTGGGTATTCAATAGTGCAAATTATCCTTTTTCTCCTTCCTTCCTCAATCACTTCAGGAGAAAGAAAAGAGGAGAACAATGAGTAAAACACCTATTGAAGATCTTCTAGGTTTAGATTAGGAGGCATAAACATTTTTATCAACAGGAAATCAAGTGGGTTTAGGGAGGTATTTCAGTTTTGTAGGCAGCATTCAGGTCAGGGACAGTACTGCCAGTTACAGTTTTTACCCTACACACACACACACACACACGAAAAAAAAAAAAAAAAAAGGGGGCAGATTAGTAGTCTGCTGGGATTGTTAGATTTCCTGGAAAACCTGCAGCAAAAGTCTGAAAGATATCTTTTGTTCTTTATATGGAAGAAAAAAAGAAAACATAATTTGAAATGGTAACCTCTGCCAAGCAGCTGACAATCTGCTGCTTCTTGTGGCTCTTCTCCAGATCCGCAAGTGACTCCAGAAGTTCCACGTAAGCAGCATCCCCTTTAGAGATGTCCAGGAAGGACGGGTAGCTCTGAAGTCTGTGCTGTGCATGGCTTCCCTGTTAGCCCATTGAGCTTGCAATGCTGGGAACCTTTGAGAGCTGCTCACCCACACCAAAGCAATAGTGATGATCCCTCTATTCTGCTCTTTCCATCCCAGTGCCACAGAGAAGAAATGTGATTGCATCAGCACAGAGAAGATGAGATGGAGCGGCTTGTGGCCACACAAACAGGGCTGAACTGGCCAAGCAACAGTATTATTTGGCAATGGTCACATTCTGGCGTGGTCTTACTGGCTCTGCCATTTCCAAGACCTGTGCTTCCATCCATAGGCAACTCCTATATTTAGTGTTTGTGCTGGTGGCAAAGGCCCAGCCTCCAGGATGTTGATTCAGACACTCAGACACTCAGCCACTTCCTGTTTGGATGCACTAAAATTATTTGCATCACTGAAAGAGTGGTGTTGGTTAAGGGAAACAAAGCGTTATTGTAGAGGAGGCTGAGAGTTGGGTTACGTACCCATGAACAATGGAAAAAAGCAGAACAAGTTGTCTCCACCTCCACATCCCAAAAGCAACACGCACACACAGCATGTTCCCAGGAGCCACTTTCACCACTCCTCCTACACACTGTGGCACTGTATGGCCAGGGACAAAGCAACAGCAAAGCAGCAAAGAAATGTGATCCTTTACTAAGCCTCCTCCCAGGGCTGCTTTGCCAGTCCAGGGTGATTCAATACAAATTTTAGCTACGGATCAGGAGCAGACACATACCAAGGAGTTGTGGTTTGCTGGTTGCAATGGATGACAGCAAAACAAGCTCTAGCATCTGCTCCTTCTCTGCCACCCAGACAGTTACGGCCTGTCTTAAGTTTTTCATAGCAAAATGCATCTTTCCACTGTCACAAAGTCTTTGCAACCCCATTGTGGGCATAAATGTGGCACCTGAAATATGCAGAAGCTTACGGTGACAACACGTCCAGGGCATGGATCTCTACCCTGAAGGCAGTGGGTGCTGACTGTCTGCAAGCTGGACCGAACCTCTGTCTCATCACCTCTCTGTATGTAATGTCTTGCCCTTAATCTGCAAAAGCCAATGCTGCTGCTGAGTGAAAGGGCAGATATGATTCATTTTGGGCTGGTTGCTTCTGGGGAGAGTGGTGATGGAGGTGCCACCTGCCAGCACTGCTGGTTTCTGAGGTCACTGGTGTGCAAAATCACCAACACTGGTTGTGCCCCAGGACCATCTGCTGGGACTGGTACCCAGAGGGGTGGTCAGGAGCTGTGGATTCTCAGAGACATTGTTTGCCCAGTCAGCTGTACTAGGCTGTGCATGTGGCCAATGCTTCTGTGGCTTCTCCCTTTCCAGAAGAGAGATGAAGAAAAATATTTAAAGTATTTTTGGGGAATCATCACCTCCATCCACAGGACCTGGACGTCTGAAAATGCCCAGCTACTCAGTATCCAGCTCCCAAAAACACACACGCACACAAATCAGACCCAGACTGTAACACTTCAAGGACAAAGTTGCCCTGGAAGCTTCACAACCCACCTCCAAAATATGATCAATTTGGCTTTTCTTCTGTTTTTTTCAAAGCCTTACTAATCTATTCCCAATGTCTAGGAAGGCTGGTGAGTCAATAGCACTTCCCCACAATGTCTGGACAAGCCATCTCTGGAAAAAGGCTGTTCATGACTGAGTTGCAGATGGATTTACCTAGACTCTGCCTTCTTTCAGCTGAGATGCAAATAGCCATGTGGACCAGGAGCTTAGAAAGTGACTGGAAATCCTTAACTCTTCATGTCCACCAAAACAAAAGAAAACAAAACAAAATAGAAAAAATAAAAAAATAAATAAATAAACACAAACTAACAAAAAAACAGCTGAGCACCTAAAAACGAAGGCAGACACATTTCACTGTTCATCTGAAAAGTCTTTGCAAAGTCACCCGAATTAGGTGAGTGCATTGCTTAAGCTAAGGAGTAAAAGGCAAATTACTAATAACAAATCAAAAAAAGTAGGCTTTGAGTCATCCACAGTCAATGACAGCAGCTCTGCAGTCAGAATTTAGGTCATAACTGCATTGCTTTAGTATGTGCAAGAATGTAATCTGGCACCCACCTTGGTAGCTGTGTTGAGTCAGCAAGGCAAACTAGAGTCAAAAACAGTTAAAGTCTTATATTTTGTCACTCCATTTAGCAGATCTGTTTCTGGATATCTGTCACAGCGGAGAAAACCTGCAAAGTCACAGGCTAGGCATGTCTGCCCTAGAATTTCTCAGAATAAAGTTCCAATTTGATTCTTGCAATGTATTTTAAACCTCAAGTTGAAAGTTCCCAGCTTATGGTATCCCAGAGTTCTTCATGTTTGAATATATTTTCTGATTTTATCATGTGATAGTAACTTGCCAGGAAAGCTGTGATCATAAAGGAAACCACAAGTCTGAGGAGACAAGGATCTCACCCTAGCGGTCTAATTATGGAGCACGCTGTGCATGCTCAGAGCCAGTCTGGAGACCTGGAACAAGGTGCTCCATCCATGTGCCTCCTGATGCAACTTCAGCTGGCAGCAACCAGAAGTGTCATTTAGCCATCGTAATTGAGTCACAGAGAGTAGGCGCAAGCTCTGGGTGTTCCTGCACATTTCCCTCTGCATTGATCCATTCCTTTTGAAGAAAGATGAAGCCTCATATTTTCAGCTTCAATCTGCCTTCCCTTCTCCCACTGCACAACGAATCTGAGAGCAAGCAAGTTTATCACCGTGTTGTACAAAACCAAGCCTTGATTACAGAGTTGAGAAGGGGAGGTGGGGGTTGGCGGGAATGACACGATGCAGGCTTGGAGCAAAAATCATTCCTGGTGACTGCCTAGACTGCTTTCTGGGGGATATCTAACAGCCACACACTGGATGCTGGATGCAGGATCTTTAACTGGCTGAGCTAGGAGCTACATTACCAAGGCTGGGCCGTGCACTGGTGCCTCATATATCTTGTATATCTCCTCCTTTACTACCACCTCTCTTTCATCTATTTTTTTCTCCCTCTGGCTCATGTTGGTATTTTGTGCAAGTGTGCAAGTTTTTGTCCCCACCCAAGGCTCCCTGCACTTGTAGAACTCCCTTCTTCTCTGTTGAGCTCACTCTTTTTGAGCTTGAAATGCTTTCCTGTTGTTTGCAGGATAGTCATAGCATTTAGTTACTGTGAAGAAGCCCCCATTGCTCTTAACACATCTGCAGTTTTCTTCACAGCTTTTATCTGCATCCACAAAATAATATCAAGGGCAGCTATACCAGCTATGAGCCTTTCTTCAACCAACTTCCCTCTTCCTTCCTTCAGCTTGGGTGCTGCACTGTCACCCTGAGCACTAACCCATCGCTACTTAACAGGTTCAAAATGGAAGAGCAATGGGTGTTCCCAGTGCTCTCAAGCAGTTAAGCTGAATATTGGCTTTGCAGGACTCCTTGGCTCAAGGCATCAGTGAGAAGTCAACAGGGACCACAGCTCCTCATGGCTTGCCATTGTTGCCATCCAGTGCCAGAACTTGTCTGTTTGTATGAGAGTGAAAGGAAATTCAAGAAACAGGGACAAGGCAAATCAGGCCTGGAAGCAACAGCTCACAAACAGCAAACTCTCTGAAGGGCATTCAGTGTGTTTTCAGCTCTGCTTTAATGTACATGGGACCCACTGGCACTGAGCTGCCTGGCAGCTCAGGCCGAAAAAAGTTCAGGGAAGGAACTGGGTTTGGACAGGAGGTCCAAACGCTTGGAGTTGCTTGTTGAAAGAATTTGCAAACAACTGCAATTGATTAAGAAATGTGGCAATTATGAAATCTGCTGATTACAGCAAAAGGGGTAATCCATTAGACAGGGTCAGCAAAGGCTCTATTAAAGCACCAGGGGGAAGAAGAAAGGCTGCACAAACAGCTTCTCTGCTATCCAGCAAGTCAGCTCCCCTCTGGGCTAAGGAGCTCTGGGACTCCTTTGATCCTGCTCCAGCCCAAGTGCCACATGCAGGACTGTGCAGTGCATGTCATGCTAATTAGAGCACACCTGATTGACAGCTGCATCTGCTGCACCCTGAATTAAACATATTCTGCCTCTGATTTGATCCCAACATCCCCTGGAGACCCCTGTTGTGAGATTCATCTGGCCATGGGGGGACTCAGTCACCTGAGGGTCCCTTTACAAACCACAGTAGGGTCCAACTCACCTGTATGTAGGGCTGGGATTCAGTCTGAGGTGTCATCACCAGTCAGTGGTGTTTAGGGGGAGGCACAAGGTGCCTACTTCAGGGTGAACTGACCTGCTCTCAAGTCTCTGCCGGATCTGAATCAAACAGCTATCCCACAGCTATCTCTGGAGCCTGGACTGGCTGGTGGGAAGAGACCTACCTGGCTCCTGGAGGCAGGTGTCCTGATCACAAACTGGTTCAATCCCAGATGTTAAGGGAGAGGAAAGCTCCTGAGCGCACAGTCTCCCTCCCCAACCTATGAACTCTACTACTTCTTCTACACTTCTGTCTTGCACAGACATTATTCACCGCAAAGCTCCTGTTCACACCATAAGGCATAAGCTTAGAACAAAGGTACAATCCCACTGCTGCCATCCACCAAGACTTTTGGCCATTTGCTCCCCTTCATTTGACCAGCATCTCCAGATGGGAGCAGGGATGCTCCACATCCACAGTCTGGCTGGGCACAGACGGGGCACCCCCAAGGCCCCCTGCCTGAAGGGCTCCCCACACAAGGATCACAGCACTGCCCACTCACAGGGACCAAATGTCACATGAAGATAAAAAGAAAACCCAGGCTCACCATGAGAACATACTGAGTGGCTGAGGCATCTCCAAGTCTTCGCTATGACAAGTACTGAAGCATTATCCCCCACTTGACCAGAGCTGCACAGGCTGCAGAGCCCGCAGAACACAGGCAGATTACCTGGTCCCAGGCCTGTCCAGTTAATCCATACTCAGTTTCTTTATCCTGCCTGTCTAAAAATAACCTCCCTCCTGACCACCTGCACCCACCAGCAGGGGGGAGCTGGCAGAGGCCGATGGAGGGCAGCGTGGCCAGGTGTCACCGCAGCCCTCCACGCCTGCAGAAGGGCCGTGAGGCCTCCATGGCCCAGCTGCTGCCAGGCCTGGCTTGGTTCGTGTGTGGGCATGTGGTGGGGCAGAAGCGTCCCTCTTTGCCTGGTTCCACAGTGAGGCACCACAGCCTCCTCTGCCTCCTCGGCATCGGGTCTTTCACACAGCCATGGCCAAGTTGGCCCTGACATTCAGTGTTAGATCAGGCTGGAGAAATGAGAAATGAGAGATGAAGAGCACAGGGGAATAGGATACCTGACCGGTGGCTAGGTCCCATTCACTTGAAGGGGTAAGAAATCAATGCAATCAAGGGGTTTGTCTCTCTCGGAATAAGCTGGGAGTGACAGCCCTGGGTAGAAATGGAGGAGGCGAAGAGGTGGCAGGCAGGAGCGATGGACTGACCTGCAATGGAGTACAGGATGGAGGGGCATGGGTGCCATGCACGATGTTGGGAGGGCTGCCAGCAGAGATGTGCTTCTGGGCTGGTACAGAGGAAGAGTCAGGGTCCTGCAGCCAGCTCCCAACCCTCCTCACATTTGGAAGTTCTTTACCCGATGCAGAGCAATTTCTTGTCCCTCGCACCCAGCCAAAGCCCTGGGTGATGCTGTTCACCAAAGACATCATGTCAAGCACTGCCACTGCAGGGAAGTGGCAGGTGGGTGCTGAGCCTGTGGAGAAAAGCTGGAGAAGAGCCCCCACTCACAGAATGGTTTCTGCTGGAACAGGAGGAATCCCAGTTCTCTGTGCCGTCAAGATGCTATCTTGGGAAACTCTCCTTCAGCTTCCCAGGTCTGTAGTCCACTTAAATAGTGATCCTTCTCCTTTGTATGTGCTCTGTACCCACTTGGGCTTATCATTCAATTTGCTCCTCTGATGGAGCTGAGATAATACTCTAATGGCTCACATCTTCATGTGCTTAAGAAAAAATACCACAGCGTCACTTCCTCTGCATTTTTCAGGAGAAGCAAATGTAAAGCAGCTCTGTACTGCACAGTTCTGGAGCATGCTGTCCCATGGAGAGTCACCCCATCCTGCAAACACCCCATTGCTGCGGGTGGATAGGAAAGGCCTCCCTGGAGCAAGGCACCACACTGGCATCCAACAGCCCTTGTCACAGCCCCACTACAGACCACAGTGGCAGCAGGGACAACGCCATCAAATCCTGTGTTTTTTTGTTTGTTTGTTTGTTCGTTTTTGTGTTGCTTGTTTGTTTGTTTTTCCCACCAGAATTCATGCAGAATTTGTGCCACTAATGAAAATAACTTTCCAAAATATAGAAAGCACGGAAGCCGGGGGGCAGGGAACGACACGGACATGACCTGGGTGTGCCCATTCTGACAGCCCCATTTGAAGTAAAACAGGTCAAGGTTACCCTTAGTAATGGGATAATCACTCAAAACACAGAAAAACAACCAAAACTAAAACACTAAAAAAATGGGCATTCAGACTCTCTAGAAATCAAAATTTTGGAGCCTTCTCTCTAAGAATTACTTCCTGGATTAGTTTTCAGGTGCAAGCAGGCAGGTTTCCTCAAGCAATAATAAAATCCATGTGTATCAAATTCAAAAAGAGAATAACCTATTAGGCTGAGCAAAATAAATCAAAATCCTATAACAAAACTCTTGCAGTTTCTCCAGAACATTCTCATCTTTCATTTCTTTTTCATCTAGTTACAGAAATGTGACATTCTACAACATATATATAATAACATATACAACATATATATAAGAACAACAAAAAAATCCTGTCCACTCAAATTTGCATTTTTGTCTTTGCTTAAATAAAGTATTCGATGAAAGGAAACAACACAGGTTTACAAGTGGTTAGTGGAGGCTGTTTGTTGCAGTGATTTCATTTCAAGCCATTTCACATGGGCTATTCACACATCCTCTCCTCTCTCAAGAACATTTTAATTTTGTTCTTTCTCACTCTTTTCTTCTTGGCTTCCAAAGCCAAGCCCATCCAGCTTGACAGTATGCAGTTGGTCTTTGTATTAAGGTAAACCTAAAGAAAATCCTATTTAGCTTATGATCAGGGACAATCAGAGCTTCTAGTGTCAAGGGTTTATTTCAGGGGGATTTGTGCAGTTTGACACAGAGAAGAGCTCAATTTGAGCTTCCAGAAATATGTCAATTAGAGAAAGACAAACAGGGAAACAGCTGGAAGTCCCAATTCCTGCCCTTGTGCATCTGCTGGGAGACAATCCAGTGTGTGCATGGGACAAGCAGACCCTGCTCCTGTGGGAGCTCATGTCCAAAGCTCCTCTGGGGAAGAAAAAGGCTAGAACGGGACATGAAGAACTCTGGCGTGAGAGGTCAGGAGAGGCAAACCTGCTCCAGGGAGAAGAAACTAGAACAGGGAATGGGAGATAACCAGGAGGGCAAGAATAACCAGGGCTTCTGCACCAGCAGCTGAGCCTTGCAAGCATGCAGTGAGCACTGAGCCCAGAGACTTCTTAGAAATAACAAGACAGTGCTGGCTGCTCACAGCTCTGGCAGTGTGGGGTGTGGTTTGCTGTTATGTCTGCTCCTGGGAAAGCCTGGTGGAGAAACCTGCTCCCTGCAAAGCAGTGGGAATGCGCTCTGCCTCGAGTCTGAGTGCTCCCAAACACCACGGAGAATGTAGGGTATGCATGGTGCTGCACCTCTCTGAATGCTCCTTACCAGTCTCAGCCAAATCAGAGAGGACTGGACCATCACCTGGTCTGAGAAATAAATGTCCCTGGGGCTCTCCCACGATCACCACATCGAAGGTGTGGGGCTGTTAGAGCTGGTCCAGTGGAGGGCCACAAAGATGATCAAGGGGCTGGAGCACCTGTCCTATGCAGAAAGGCTGAGAGAGCTGGGGCTGTTCAGCCTACAGAAGAAAAGGCTCCGGAGTGACCTCATTGCGGTTTTTCAGTACTTGAAGGGGGCTTATGAAAAAGATGGAGAGTGACTCTTTGCTCAATCAGATGTTGACAGGATGAGGGGGAATGGTTTTAAACTAAAAGAAGGGAGACTTAGATTAGAGGTTAGAAGGAAATTTTTCACTCAGAGGGTGGTGAGGCACTGGAACAAGTTGCCCAGAGAGGTTGTGGATGCCCCATCCCTGGAGGTGTTCAAGACCAGGTTGGATGAGGCCCTGAGCAACCTGATCTAGTGGGTGGCATCCCTGCCTATGGCAGGGGAATTAGAACTAGATGATCTATGAGGTTCCTTCCAACCCTAGCCATTCTATGATTCTATGAGCACCTCCTCTTTTAATGGTGGGGAGACACAGTGGTGGAAATGGTTGGAGAAAGGCAAGGGATGGTGCTTTCTTACAACACATCCCTTTTCCTTTTTTTCAAGACCTGCACATAAGACACTGCCTCTGCCACTCATCCTCTGTGACATAAATGGCTTTGCTGATGCTAACACTTTGAAGCTTATGTGTCCTGATCCAGTTCGTCCCAGGACAGCTGTCCTGCTAGGCTCCCTGCTGGCAGAGTAAAGTTAGAAAAGCAATGTGGGAGCTCAGAGAGCAAAATGGCCTCATGATCCTGTCCTCCCCCAGGGCTGCCGCGATCAGAGCGTAGCAGGGTGGCTGTGTGCCCCTTCCACCTCCTGAATGCACTGGATCCATTTCCTGCCTTTCTTCTCTAGAAGCAAGAAAGTCACACGCTGACCTATGAGCAAGTGCTGTGTGAGGGTTGAGCAACACATACTGACTGCGTCTGTCTGGGAGCCAGCTAGTAAGTCAAGAATTTCCTCAGAACATGCCTCACACCTTGGAGTGGAGTATGCCACTGTGTTGCAACACCTCCTACAAGCTCAGAAGACGCATTAAAGAAGTTCACAGGATAGAAGCATTTCTTCTAGGCTTGTTGCATAATCCAGATAAGTAGATAAGCCTGTAAAATTTACACAACACTGTGTCCCTTTATTGGCCTTGTTACTGGTCTCGTTTTGCAGGGCTTAATACAGAGGATCTGTTGGATTGAGGACACTTTTCAGGTCATCTATTCCCTGGGAGGTAACTGTGACCCAGCTCTAATGTTGTGCTACTCAGAGCATTAAAATGATTGGGACACCTCACTGACAGCTGTACTTAATGCATTGCAAATCTGGCCCAAAGACATTTTAGAAATAGTGCTACGACACCTGCAGAGGGTACCTGGAAAGTTATTCTTGAAAGGACTGTGGCAACACAAAACCACCGTGGGAGAAGAATCATGACCTGCCAGACCAAACAATCTTTGCACAAACACAGATACACATGGCTTGGGTACATTCCTGTTCAACTATTTACTTGACCCAAAGGGCACATGATGTGGGGATTGAATAGTGGCAGGACTCAGGTGTCAGGGAAAAAGACAGGCTACAAGCAAATGCATTTACAGGGCACAGATGTGCTCTAGAGTCTGCTGGAAGATGTCCTAGTAACTGCCCTCTCTGGCGTTTACCAGGCACCCTGAGGGGAGGCCTCTGCAGCATCTTCCCAGCAAAGAGATGGCATCACCTGGTATTCCCTTTTGGCAGTGGGCACAGGCTGGACCCTGCCAGCAGGCTCCAGAGATGTCTCCCACGCAGGGGCACAGAGCAGACCCATTGTCTCTGTCTTTGGGGCATGGGCAGAGCCCTTTGCCCAGCCAGCATGCAGGGAACCCTGCTGTACCAACTGCTGGCCTTGTCCTGGGTGCTTTCTGCAAGCAGGTCCCACACCTCACAGCACAGGTCCCATGGGATCGGCAGGTCTGAGAGCAGGAAGCACTGGGAGTCAGTTGCTCTCTCTCTCCCAGGTTGCTTTGACTTGTTCCCAGGCCGCAGCCCTTTGGCCACATCCATTCAAAAATCCCCTCTGGGGTGTTCACAGCCAGTGTGTGGGACTTGCATGGAAAATATGCATCGCTGGTAGGAACATGGGGTCAGGAGACATGGGACAGGGCAAGCACAGCCAGCTCAGCCCCACTTCACGGGTGAGTCACTGCTGTGCTCTTTATACCAGCGCTGAGAGGACACAGGGATGCCAGGCCCCGAGGAAGGGCTTTCTGTGCTGTGCTCCATACCCTGCGAGGGATGGGGACCTTACACCTGCCCATAAAGCCTGCCCCTTCCTCAACCATTAACCACCACTTCTACTTGCCCTGTCCTCCCCACAGCTCTGCTGAGCTGCGGGCCTGGCTGGTGCATGCGTTGGCTCTGAAAGGTGAGTGGTTACAGCCTGGGCAAGCAACCCCAGGGCTCTGTCCTGCCTCAGGGCTTCCCCCGTCACCTCCTCATCCTCATCCACCCTCCATGGATACAGCCCAGTCCCAGAAAGATGCTTTGTCCTCTTCACCCAGCCTGGGGCAGCACCAGCAGGAACCTGCAGAGGTGAAGAAGGAAGCCAGGGCAGCCTGACCCCATTTCTCAGGCTGAGGATAGGAAGCAGAGCAGAGCTAGTTCATGGTATGGGTACAGATAGCTCCCTGACCTTCCCCAAAATCTCCTCTTCTAGGAGTGCCAAGTGGCCAAGCAAAGACTGGCCAGGGAAGAAAGGGAGGAGTTGCTATAAATGATGGTAAAAGACTTTCCATTCATCGCTCTTCCTTTTTGGTGAGGATTGCAGTGCAACAGCAAGATTGCAAAATCCATGCCTGGGTTGTGTTTTTTTTTTTTTTTTTTTTTTTTTTCTTAAATGCTTAAATACTAATTCTGAATTTCCAGTCTTGAGCTGGCCAAAGAGGACCATGCTGGAATAGCAAAGACCATTTGTTTTCCTGAAGGGGAAATTAGAGTCTTGCTTGTTTTCTTTCAACATCAGAAAGTCAGATCTTGTATACCTCACTTGCTGTATGTTTGGATGGAAAAGAGCAGGTGGTTTCGTATCATCAGATGCACCAAGAAAGCATAGTCCCATTGGCTCAGTTGCATCAAAATAGTTAAAAAGTTAAAGATGTTTCTTTCAATTCAATCAGTTAAAAACAAACAAACAAAAAAAAAAGCAGGGAGAAAATGTTTAGTCCTTAAAGTTTCAGTGCTCAGCAGTGAGGGTCAGATGAAGCTCATACTCTGCACATGGGTCTTCTAACAAGTTCTGCAGGAAAACCAAGAAATGTCAGTTGTGACCTTCCTGGCAAATCAAATGTGAAAAACAAGGAAGCCACACTAGGCAGGCTTTTTAAGGAAGTGAAAAAGGGCACAGCCCATTTATTTTTCCTCAGCAGATCCTCTCTGAGGTCATTGTACTGTTGTAAACTACATCTCAGTTTGGCTGATAACAGAGTTTATTTCTGGCACTCTGCAGTATTATTCCTGTGTAGGTCTAAATTCACCCAGAGGAGGAGCAGAGCCTCGGAAGACAAGCGATGAACCTGCACTGTGGTTAGCTGTGATGGGGAGTCTGAGCAGGTAATCACACTCTCCTTGTCCTAGCCCCGTTCAGACCTGAAAGGCAATGTTCCTGGCAAACCCCAGGGGCTGAACCGAGAAAAAAGCCCAGCTGTGCTCAAAGAAGCCAGAGGTTTCTTAATGCTCTCCTTTATGAGGATCCAGTTTCCAGCAAGCAAGTGTAGAGAGCTACGAAAATATGTGCCCTGGTAACTGTTCACATTGTCTCACCTCCTAGGGCACGTTCCCTTCCAAAGACCCTCCAACACATTGAGCTATTTCATGTTTTATGGGCTTCTATCTGCTAATCCAAGCTGTGCAAGATCCATCCCAGAAGAGAAATCCAGGAGGGCATGTCTGAGTCACCTGCATGAACCACAGAGCACACCAAAGCAGGATGGTCATGGAGGACATCTGGAATCTCAGCGCTGGTGCCTGTATCTCAGTGGTTACTTGTCACAAGATAGTGTGGGCTTTTTTCATTGCTTGCCGGACCAAAAAGAGGGATCTAGCTAGGAAGAGATAGAGTGTGTCCTGGACTTTCCTGTTGATAAGGTCAGTGTGGCCTCCAGGCCTACAGAAACTTAAAATGATCCTCACTTTGCAAGTGAACTTCATGCCTTGTGTGACCTGCACTCAGCCTTTGCTGCCAGGCTGTAGGGTGGCCATGGCACAGTCACCTTCATTTGCCCTCTTGAATTCTCCAAGTGTTGGTCTCATTTTCTCCAGTTGTTGGTGCTTAGTAAGAACATCTGTGAGGACTGAAACTAGAACTCTTACAATTGGAGAGGCTGTTGTGATGGACAAGCAGTAGCAATACTCACATGGCTCAATTCAAGGGGACCAGAAAGCTGCAACAGGGGCACCATGGACATGAAGTTTCACCATGGAAAGGTTTGGATCCCTACTGGAAAAAAAAAACAGTATCCTGTTTGCTGTCCAGGCTGATTAAATACAAACCATAAATGGCCAAATAGAAGGAAAAGATAATGCAGTGACAACGGTGCTCTGAGATCCAGTAGATGACATTGAGGGTTTTTCTTACACCATGGAGGACCTACCTCTTCTTCCTGTGACCATGGCCATATTTTCCAGCAGAAGCCAACCCATACTAAGCCAAGCCAAGACATAGCTCCCCTATGGCCAGAGGGGATGTCCAGAGCTGCCTGCAGAAGCCCAGCAACATTTTTCACCACTGCCACTGCAGAGTGAAGAGTTAAATTCTCTCTCTGCAAGAGTACAAGAGGCAGCTCCCAGTCGCTGCCATCTGCTCTCATTCACACGTGAGCTGTGTGCAGGCACTATTCAGTTCTCCATTTATTCTCTCTGACAAAACCAGATCATGTATAATGAAGGAGAAGAATGACTGAGTCGTGCTGGTGTGCACAGGAAGCCGGGCTGGCTGGGGGCTCGTGGGGAGGGAGACATCCAATCCAAGGAGCAGGATGCAGCAGCATCCTTCCCTCTGTGCAGCGGGAGGGTGCTCCTCCTGGAAACGTCTCGCTCAGCTATGGGTGGCTGCTGGCCTCACCCAGCCAGGCCAGCCCATGTGCTCATGGCTTTGGACAGGGCAGCCTTGCCTGGGCTCCCATACACGCAGGGGTGTTTATCCACAAAGAAAATCCCCTGTTTGCTGCATGTTAAGACTCTCCTCAGCAAACTTTCACTGTCCTGAAGACAAGAAGCCACACTCTGTCGTTTAGCAATCAATCACATCACAAATAACAATAAGCCAGTAGCTGTCACTAGAAGCCCCAAAAGTGTGTCTGTCTGCCTGCACTGAACCTGGATAGATGTTGCCCAGCTGAAATGTGTTGTTGTGAATGGGCACGAACAAAAATTACAACTGCTGGTGGGAAACAACCCAATCCTCATTCAGGGGGGCTATTGAAAAAAAAAAAAAAAAACTACCGTAAGAAAATAAACTGTTCCATAGTTCAAAAATCACTTTTCAAATAGAAATTTCTGGCAATTTTTACATTGGCTTTTTTTTTTTCCTAGATCATTCAAATTAAATGTTTGATTAATTCAAATCAAGTATTTTTAAATGGCCTCTTCCATTAAATTTTCCACAATTTGTCCTAATTCAATCAGGAAATGCTTTCAGATACTCATAACCACATGGGATGAGAAGTGAGATCTACTGAAAATCAGCTGATAATCGCTCGCCTAAATCACTTGGCAAGCATTCATGAAAAAACAACTCACGCCAAAGAGAATCAAGAGGGGAAAAGCAAGCTAAATGCATACCAATGAGCTCAGCTAGTACAGAACTGCCTGGTCTGCACAGGCCAGAAGCTTTAGTGAGTCATGGGCTTTTCTGAAAGAGGGTGTTTTCTTCCTTGTCTCCCCTTTTTTGATTCATGCAAATACAGCCTGTGTGCCTTTCCCCAGCCTACAGTTCGCTTTCTGGAAGTCCTGTCTGTGCACAGTGGCAGCTCTGCAGTGCTCCTGTCTGTCAGATGTCTCACACTCTGCAGACCAGAAGGAGCTCTGAGGCAGGTGGTGGCAGCAGGGACAGGTAAGGCTTAGAAAGCTGAAGCACACAAACAGGAAGAGATGGGGGCACGGGACTCTTGTGCTGCCATTTTCCTCCCATGTCTCCTCAAGCAGTGCATGGTGCTGTTGGGGCACAGGCAACCACTGGTGGTCTGCTCGGAGCCAGGAGGCTCCTGGCTGAGGGGGCCACCTCTGCTCATCCCACCTGCTTTGCAGCACAGCCGGCCCTTCACAATCCTGGGGTCCCCCGGCTGCTCCCTCTCAAATTGCTTTCCCTATTTGCTAAAGCCACCAGCAGCCTGCAATCGCTTTCACGCACATTTTGGAGGGCAGATTGGGGATGAATTGCCTCTTAAATAAATTGCCCAATGCAACACCTTGGGAGCAACATTTCCCAGATATCCCAGAAACCCAGATAACTTCCCTGCAGCCAATGAACAAATGCTTTAGAAATTCCCCTGACAAGGTTACCCAGTAGCCTGCAATGCTGTAACTGTTGCCCCGTTTTTGATATCCCTTGCAGGATAAATCTCTTTCCTAATTGCTGGGACCCCTCCAACTCTGTGCTGTGTTTGCAGCCCAGCTATTCCAGCAGGACACTTGTCCCCGGAGGCAGCATCTGTGCCAGGCAGCCAAAGCAGCTCACTAAGTGCCCTTGTCTACCTTAATTCAAAACAAAGCAGAAAGGGAGCCGCAGTGGGTGTTGGGGTCTTCACTACAGCCTGTCAGCTCCTGGAGAAGAAGTTTCATTCCCTACCTCTTTGCTGGAGCTCTGCAATGACATTTGAAACAATGCCAGGTGCTGGCTCAGGGGAGGGGTACAGGAGCCTTTCAGAGGCATTGTCCAGCAGGAGCTGGACAATGTAGGTTTCTCTGACACTGACTGAGACCCACCTCCCTCAAATACTTTCATTCTAAGTAAAACCAACCACAGCAAGAGCTTAAAAAGTGGCTGACAGGATGTCCAGGTAAGAGGGCCAGAGCACAGCTGAAGGACCATCAGGAGTGCTGATATCGTGGCTGAGAGCAATGAAGATGAACAAAGCCCAGAGGGGATTGTTCCTGTGCACCTCATGGTTTCAACGTTTTTTCAGTTAGCTCTGGCAGGAGAGGGTATGAAACTGTAGAGACATCTGAGCACTACATTCCACGTAAAAATGAAACTAATCAGCCTTTTTCTTTTTTTTTTTTTTTTTTTTTTTTTTTTTTAGAGGCTACAAACAAAGGGTGAAAACAAAATAGCTTGCAACTCCTTTGAGGCTGAGGAGCCGATCTTAAAACACTGACACCCAAGGAGACCAGAGATGCTGGCTGGCATCCAGCAACCCCCATGCTGGGGGATGCAGAGCTGAACAAGAAGCTCTGGTGGCCCTAAAACACAGGCCAGCACCAAGTGATCCCAGATCATTCCCAACTGATGGATACTCATGAAGTCGTCCAGTCTTTCAAGGAGAGGCAGTAAGCCATGCCTTACCCTCCACTGTCTTCTCACATACGCTGGGCTGGTGGTCTGCTACTGATTGTTGGCACCAGTGATGCTCTGGACCACTTCTGGATGAACATGTAGTGCTTTCTGTCATTGACAGCCCAAGGCCATAGGTATAAAAAAAACCCTGCATTTGTCATCATCCATGCTGGGACAGACTCTCCCAGCTGATCCTACTCTCCTGCACTGCACTAACTGTGGGATGGGTAGTATGTAGTGCCTTTCTTTTTTCTGCATTAAGCAACCTTGGGTAGGGAACATCTTCCATGTTCTGCCAAGGGAGTTTTCAGCTCTCCTGGGTAGGCAAATCAGTCAGAAGGAAAGGGGAAGCTCAAGTCAGGCAGTGCCATGTTGTTTTACCATATCACTGCAAGTTACTAATGGACAGAGGGAAACACTGTAAGCAAGCAACCAGCAAAGGAGAAACTGCTTAGCCTGCCCTGTGAAGAGTATCCAGTGTGTTACAGGGAGATAGGAGTCAAAACAGGCAGGCAACTCAGAACAGAACATACTGAGCTGTACTGTGTAAGACAAACAAGACAAGATCAAGCTCTGCACTTGGAAACAGCTGCAGGAACCACAGCAGATGATACTGCTTTGCAACAGTTTGTAACTGCCAATGGAGCATGCATGGCACAAAGAAAGTGCTAGCAGCACCGTCAGTGCACAGACACCCCTGAGAGCAACTGGCCTCAGCACTGAAGGAGGGGAAAATATTGTTGGCTGGAGAGCAGAGACCATCTCATGTTTCAGGTGGATGTGGATGCTGGAGCTGGGTGGCTCCATAACCAGCAGCATTGGGAGAGGAGCTGGGGTAGCCCAAGGCCACAAGGCCAAACTCAGGGTTAGAGGGGCAAGTTGTCACTGTAAAAGGAGGATGAAAACTAAGCTTCTGGGTCTACGATGTGCCTGATTAGAAAACACACTGTTTGTGTTGGTATCAAGAAAACCCATGGCATAGCACCCCTCTGTGAGAAGCTGGGGACCAGCACACGCAGAGGTTCAGGACGTTGTCCTTGGGATGGAGAAGTTCCTAGCAGTTACAGAAAGACAAGGAAGCAACAAGTCACCTGACACTTTGCAAAAAAAAAGCTTGATTTCAAACAAGTTCCAAGAACTAATTAGGACTCTTCTCCCCACTGCTGGCGTAAAGGGACAGCCTGGCTCCGTGCATCAGCGATCCTGCTGATGCTGCTACATCTCCTGCTGGCCTTGCCCTTTCCTCTATTTCAAGCATTGCATATGACTCAAAAGATTAAGTAAATGCATAATAAAAGCAGGATTTTGGTCACAGAGAGAGGGCTGTGGGGCACAGCCAGTACCAAATATTTTTCTGTGTCTGGTGCGTCACTGGGAGTTGGGGCAGGTGCACTTAGAAAAACAAAGCCCATGTTTGTGCACTCTTAAGGCTGTTATCAAGCCGTGTTTAGGACCCAGCAGGAAAGTGAAACTCTTTTTTATGGTGTTGAGGCTACTAATGTGTAAGCAGATCACATTTTGTCTAGTTAATAACAGCAGAACCTGGCCAAGAGACTCCAGGCAGCTCTGGGTTAAAGTTAAACAACTCAAACTGCAACAGCCTTATAATGACTGTAACATTTGCTAATGTAAAGTCAGAAAAAGGTGCAGAGTGGTCACATGTGGATGAGAGCTGCTCTCGGACTAAAGAGGGCACGAAGGTGACTTGGACTGCAGAAAAACGCAGCCAACCACCCCAGGAACTTGAGAGACTGGCAGTGAGGGCAAACCAAAGGGGTGAAGCTGGGAGGGGGGACCCTGAAGGCCCCCGACCTGAAGCACCCCAACAGCAAGAACAGACAGACACTGCAGGTGGATTGGCTTGGTTCAGTGTCCCCATAGTGTACCTCAGCTCACAGACTAGTGGCTAACACCAGCTCCATGCTAGCAGAGGAGAGTTCGTGCACATAGCTAGGTTCTGACTTACATATACACACACATTTTTATTACAGGAAGCCATGGCCAATTGAAACTGGCTATAAGCCATTTAATTTATATGCTCAAGGGTTAATGCCTCTATCGTGGGAGTTCTGGGACAGTGGGAAAACACCCCCATTGCACAAATCCTTTGTAACTTACCATGCCCCCGTAAGCTGCTAGAAGATGCAGCTGTCATTTGTGGCTGCAGAGATCCAGCCCAGAACTAGACCAACAAAGCCGACACTGCAAGGCATGGAAAAGGCCATGCTACAGTGTGCCTGTGTGCACAGGTTTAAGTAGTGTGCAGTGCTGTTTGGCTTTAGCTGTTATCTCTACTAATCCCTGCTGTGCCCTACTCTCATCTGAGGTAGGTATCCAAACACCATCTGCCTACTAGAAGTCAGACTCCAGCAGCATCCAGAGGACAGAAGCCTGCTTGTATTATCATCTATGGAAACAAAAAAATGCAAACAACAACAATTAGAAGTGGCTGTGCAGGACACTGGGGAATGCAAAAATGCCAGTTGCAGCACAAAGCTCAATGCAAGATCATCTAGGAGGGGAAGGTGATTTTTATTTTTGTCAAAGGTGATTCAACTCACACTCAGTTTCTCCCAGGTTTCGCTCACTCATTCTTTCAAACTCAGCCCAGCTAGCCCAGTCGGGACTTGTGGTGACATGGAAAATAAGGGACAACAGCTCTCAATTCCTCGTTTCTGGTCCTGAGTTCTTCTTAGGTGGGTGGCCATGCACTAGATCTTGGACATGCCTTTTGTACCCTTTAGGAACTCATAGTGATTGTGATCTTTTGTTTTTCACTCCAGCCCGCCTCTGTGAGTCATTAGGAGCACTGCTGATTTACTCGCTCTGGTTGGGCTCCTTTCTGGGTGTAATCTCTCCTTTGTTTTACGCTGTCCTTTGTTTTACTGCTCCAGATGTCTTGAGAAGTTGCATGTGGATTGCTCTGCTGTTGAAGACCTGCTGATCTAGCAGATCAGCACATGCCATTCTTTTAACCCTTCTTCTCACTGTTTTTCCTGCTGCTTTCACACCCAGATATCACCATTCAGGTCAATCTTAGGCTCCTATTCCACAGTTTAAGCTGAACTCCAAGTTCCTGACACCACAGTACCCAAAAAAATAAAAGTACAGTGGGCTTCAGTTTCTTGTTGCATTGCTTAGCACAAAAACAATGACAATACCCTTCCCACTTACCAGATCTTTGGAAAAGCATCAACATGAGCAATGAAGCTGGATTTAGCCATTCATTCTTTCTGCAGAATGATGGAGGGAGGGCATCAGGAAAGTACATAACACCGTGGTCTAGTTTGCCATCTTGTCTCCTTTGAAATCCATTGTTTCACCAGTTCAGTAGATTCCTGAAAAATCACCTGTAGCTTTTAGACTGGAGCTCTTTCATGTTTAGTCAGATTCACATGCAGAAATATCTATATAGATATATAGATATATATTAGATATATATTAGATCTATAGAGATATATAGAATAGATGAATATCTGGTTCATCTAAAGGAGATTAGGTTTGGCCTAAAATATATTATCAGGAAAGGTTCTGCAAAATTGTACACAGGCACTGATTAGGTGGAGCCTCTTTCCATGTGGCTTCTCCTCCCCCACCTGACATTCATGTTTTGGATTATTCCTGCCTGTTCATTTCCTGTGTTGTAGTGGGTTTACGTGCAAGGTTTGGGTAGCAGGGGCCATAGGGGTGGCTTCTGTGAGAAGAATCCAGAGGCTGCCCCATGTTAGATAAGGGGCCCACCACTGGCCAGAGCTGGGCCAATAACCGATGTTGTTTGCACCTCTGTGAGAGCAGATTTAAGAAAGGGGAAAAAAAAAAAAAAGAAAGAAAGAAAAAAAAAAAAACACTGCTGCACAACAGCGTCTAGGAGAAAGGAGTAAGAAGCAGCCCTGCAGACCCCAAGGTCAGTGCAGGAGAGCAGGAGATGCTCCAGGCACACAGCAGCAGTTCCCCTGCAGCCTGTGGAGAGGCCCCTGGTGGAGCAGGCTGTCCCACTGCAGCCTATGGGTCCCACACGGAGCAGATCTCCACGCTGCAGCCCCCCCATGGAGGAGCCCCCGCTGCAGCAGGTGGATGTGGCCTGGAGGAGGCTGCGGCCCATGGAGAGCCCCTGCAGGAGCAGGCCCCAGGCCAGAGCTGCAGCCCGTGGAGAGGAGCCCAGGCAGGAGCAGGGGTCTGGGGGGAGCTGCCGCCCATGAGGGGCCTGTGCTGGAGCAGTTTGCTCCTGGGTGGTGGACCTCGTGGTACGGAGCCATGTGGGAGCAGTTCTTGAAGAGCTGCTGCCCGTGGGCAGCCCCCGCAGGCTCAGTTCGGGAAGGACGGCATCCCGTGGGAGGGACCCCACGTGGAGCAGGGGCAGAGAGTGACCGAGAAGGAGCGGTGGAGACGAAGTGCTATAGACTGACCACAGCCCCCATTCCCCTGTTCCCCTGTGCCGTTCAGGGGGAGGAGGTAGAAGAGGGCGGATGAGAGGGAAGGTGATTTTGGTTTCTTTCCATTGTCTCTCACTTCTCTAGCTTGTTAGCAATAGGCAATGAATTTTACTGTCTCCCTACTCTGAATCTGTTTTGCCTGTCACAACAATTGTTGAGCGATCTCCCCATCCTTATCACAACCCTTGAGCCCTTTGTATTGTATTTTCTCCTCCTTTCCCTTTGAGGAGGGCGACTGAGAGAGTGGTTGTGGTGGAGCTCAGCTGCCCAGCTGAGTAAAACCACCACATGTGTCTAGCCTCTCTCAAACCACCTCCTAAGGGTTTGTACATAAAAGACCAAAAGCAGAAAACTCATATGGGTCAAAGAGCATTAAGCCATTTGTCACAGTGCAGTAGAATGGCCTCAGGTAACCAACCAGCCATGTGGAGATGCACTTCCACAAGATACAAATTACAGTGGAAAATGACCAACAAAAGGTAAAGGGGCAAAGCGAGAAGAGAGAGACAACAGCAGGATGGAGGAGAACACCAAGATTTCCAGTGCAACACGGAGGAACCTGAAGAAAGGCCCATGGATCCTACTGGAAAGGGATTCCAGCAGCACAAGATCACAGTCACATGTATCTCATCTCTCACTACCCAGATGCTGCTGGGACAGTGCCAGTCCCAGTGCCTCCATCAATGCATCCATTCAGGAACAAAAGCCAAACCACAGGCTCTAGCACTGCATTTCAGTCCTCCCCTTCATGTGGACCCTACCTGGAGCCCCAGATCTCTCAAAAAGACAGGCTGTTCCAGGCTGGGAAGCCAAAGGCAGACATGCTGGTGTCTGTACACACAGGAGCTCACAATCTGTCCAAAACACCTCAGACCAGCATGAGAAGGAATGAGGTGCCTGAAGAAGCTGAGCACTTTTATCAGATCTCCTTTAACAGGGTGCTAGAAGAGAAGGGATAGGATTATTAGCAGAGGAAGAGGGTTTTCCAGAGGAGAGATGAGAAGGAGCCATGAGGACAGAGCTGTCTCACAGGACACACCACGAGAATGAGGCTCTGGGAGGGATAGCACGTTCCTCCCTCTCCATTTTTTGAAAACAGAAGAGTGACAACTGTCAGTGGCACAATGCAGGATGCTCCATCCAAAACTGCAGAGAAGGGCAATCTCCTGCCCCGGTGATGGCCCTAGACTCTGTGTGTGCTCCCACTGCACAGCTGAGGCATCTCTGCTGGCCCAGCCAGCATTGTCCCTGGCTGAGCCACCATGTCTGTGACCTCAGGATCTCCCTGCCATAGACAGCTGCTGCTGGCAAAGCCGCTGAGTGCCCGAGCAACTCCCACACCTACAGACTGCAACGAAGCTGCCAGAGCTGGCCCAGCAGGCCAGCCCAGGTTGCAAATCTGCAGCTGACAGGACAAGCCCTGAGCAGACAGGCCAGCATTCCCGGGTTGCAAGCAGAGCCTCTGGCACCTTTCATGAGTGGTTCTCAAGGGGATTATGCTTGCAAATGAACTCTGCCAGCAGAAACTCCCAAAGCAGCCACCGTGCAGTCAAGGGACCATCACCTGCTCTAGTCCTACCACATGCGGTCTCTGAAGGGTCTGTCTCAGTCAGGATGGTCCCACGCTGGCCTCTGCTCCCCCAGCCACAGCCCCTGTGAAGCGGCTTACGGGTGCCATTCTCCTTCCCTGCCAAAGAGCAAAGCTCTTTGCCTAATGCCAGATGCTCATCGGGTTCTTTGCACAGTTATTCAATTTGTTTTTTTTTTTTTCTTTTTCTAAAGATTTTCCATTTCTTTAGAAGCTTTCCTTTCATTTTCTTTAGAAGCTATCCTGCTCCCACAGTGCTCAGAGAAATGGGTCTAGTTCTTATCTGCAGGTGTTTGCTGATAGCAGATGAACTCTGGCAGATCTTCGAGGAGGGTGTGTGCAAGGTGATTTCAGCCATAAAGTCCTCATGGGTGGGGTGCGATTTTTTTATTTTTATTTTTATTTTTTTACCCTCCTCATTCGCCATTTACATACTTGCACTGATTTACAGATTCCCTGGGCCTTGGTGGGTTTACACCTCCTGAGGGAGGTTCGCCTGCAAACATGACTGCCAGGATGCAAGGGCAGGCGGGCCGTCCTCAGCAGGGTGGGAGCCGTGAATTGCTTTAACCTCGGAGAGATAGCCCAGAATGACACTGCAGTTTTTTCTCACTCTCCTGGGAAGTTGCGCCTGATCCTGCAGCCTGATGTGGGGATGAGGGCTGGGCTGGCACCGCCCCGGTGACGTGGGACACTCCTGCTGGAGGCTCCAGGCAAGCTGTGGGTTTCACGGTGCTGCCAGCAATGCAGGGCGAGGGAGTGCAGCCGCCACGCAGCCCCTCTGGGGAGCAAGGGCTGAGGCTGGCCATGCCGTGTGCGCAGCAGGACACAGCCAAGCGGGGCTGCAGGCAGCAGGAGGCTGCCTTTGTGCATGGCCGAACATCCTTGGAGGACAGAGGTACTGTCTCTTCACTCCCAATACAATTTCAATTAGATGAATAGCAGCGTAATCCCATCCAGCGCTCTGCTGGGAGCTGACCATCTGAGGGGCAGGCGACCTTCCCCAGCCGAGCGCTGAAAGGGGTCCCCCCAGGCAGGCACCCCCAACCCACCCAGCCAAGCCCCTCCATCAGGACCATCTGCTGCTGGGCAGCCCCTCCTCCTGCAGCCCCCAGCCAAGACTGAGTGAGGCCGGCAGTGCCTTGGCAAACAAAGGCAACCACATGGCTGGTGCTTTTAGCCCCAAGGGACAGAGGAAGAGGAGAGAGCGTGAGCCCAGAGCAGTCCTGTGTGCTCTTCTCCTTTGGGCAGATGGCTTTGGCAGCAGATCTCCAGGGGAAGATGGGAAACCAAAATGGGGAGTGTATTGTCCCCCTTCACCAGGTGATGCCACCACACGGAGGAGGATGAGAGGCTGCAGGGGACACACCATGTGTCCGCTCCAAACTGCTCCTGTCTCCTGCTGCCACGTCCCAGGCCAGGGACTTGTGTCTCCCACCGTCCTGGCCAAAGGGCAAAGCTGCTCCACCATCTGCTAGCAACAAACAGCAGAAGTGCAAGCGGCAAAGCTGAGAGCTCTCTTTTCTTTGAATCTGTCTGGGTTTTTGGAGGGAATTTCCTCTCACACTGAAATTCTCAGACTTTTCCCTAGTGCCAGAAAGGCAATTTGGGGAAAGTCTTGAGAAACCTAGGTTGTGCAACCAGGGGTTTAAAGTGATTTTCAACCCACAAGGCAACTGATGACATTTTTGTCAGCAACTATTACCAAAACCCACCAGTTCCACTGTAACAGCAAACCCTGCCCAAGGAGGAGTGTGGAGGGAGAGGACACCCAGACTTGGACTCTGCTGTGCTCCAGCTGCACACAAGCTCATCACAACCATCCGGCTCCTTGCTGTTCTTCTCCTCAAGCTAAGTCATCTGTTGCCACCTCAGCATTCATTTGATTTTTCAGTTGGTCCTCTGCCATTCACAACTGCCCATATGATTTCTAAATATCTAAAGTTGGGCAGGAATGACACCACATTTGTAGGACTTCATTCAGTGCTCCAGGACAGTTGAGCTCAACTCAGGTATTAAACCACCAGGTCCTCAGCACTGTGGTGCCCTCCTCCATCCCTCCAAACATCCCAAGGTGCTTCAGAGGAAATCCACCTGCAAGGGACACCCTGCGTCTCCCCACCTTAGGACAGATAGGAGATGCTGGCCATTGGGAACAGCTCTGGTGCTGCAGTACATGGAGGAACACAACCCAGAGCTTTCCAAGGGGCAGCTTGGCAAACTCTGCAGGGCAACAGCAGTCATTTTCTTGCTAAAGTCAACAGCTCTGAGCCTGAATACACACAGCTGGGCACAAAGTGACTAGAGATCACATCTGCTGAATAAGAAGGGGTCATTGTTATGCTTTGTCACCCATTTCAGTGCAGATAGCACTTTAAAGCCATTTGGTTTTGCACTCTGAATAGTTAAAAAGGTCAGGCACTGAGCATGGGCAGTGGGGTGTTTTCCCAGCACTGGAGCGTGATGTGAATATTCCCAGGTGCAAATAGTTGTCTGAACATCCGCTGCCTTCCCAGTCCCACAGCTTTGATCTGTTCCCCAGCTGAGCCCGGGTGCACGTTGTTCCCTGTCCCCATTCACCCTCCAGACCTGCAACTTGTTGCTGTGCAGCAGGGTTAAAGCCAGCACCGTCGCAAAGGCAAATAGCAGAGCTGCCAGTAGATGAACTCTGGGAAGACCCGAGGGCTCAGAGGCAGGGCTCAGCCATGGTCTGACCCTGTAGCCAATGCCTTTAATTTATTGTCAGTCTGAAGTAGAGCCAGAACATGCTAATGAAACACTGGTACTGGTTGCCAGTGAAAGTGGCGCTGCTTTCTCTTGCCTGAGCTTTTTTGTCATGGGCTGCGTGCTGGAAGCACTGTGCACGACAGGCACCCGCTGCCAGCCAGGCATGTTCCCCACCATGCTGCTCCCACAGTGCAATTACAAACCCAGACATAAATCGCGGTTAACCTTTGCTCTCTCTCATATGTTTGTCCAGAGGCTACAGAAATATTGCACAAGACATGTGATAGCCAGAGAAACAAAAATAACTTTTATTAAACTGTCCCAGAGTGGGAGGGAAGGGGGAGTTTTTGGAAACTCAGTTCTTTTCACAATAAAGGAAGGTGTTTGTGAAAATAATGCAAACCAGGTATTTTATCAGCAGTTAAAGGTATGTGTTTAGATCTCGAAAGGGACAGATACACACCCTCATGACTCATGTACAGTAGGGCTTTGCGCTCTGACTCTGACTTTGACGTCTTGTTTGCTCTTTTCAAAACCAAAACAACTCACTTTCCCATCAGCTCAGCTCTTTCCAGCTACCCTGACTTTAAAATTCTTGCTAATTTTCTTTCTCTTCTCTCTCTCTATCATTGCTACAAAACAAAGATGAACCTGTTCTAATTCCTTGTTATTTCTGAATGACATAGGATTAACGAGAGGGAGAGAAATCTGATTTTGCAAAACTAATTGAGGTTTAAATTGCAAGAAAAAATAAACACCCTGCTTTGCCCAATGCAGAACTGATTGCAAGATGTTTGTATGTACCTGCAGATAGAGATATCAACCAGCTGTGCATGTATTTGTGATGCTAAAACTGAAGTCACAAAGGCTGATAATATTGGGAAAGAAAATTCCTGTAGGCTGAAGCCCATGAAAGCAGGCACCAGAGAAGGTAGCAGAAAAGCCCCATGAATATCCAGGCTGAGATTTTTGAAGAGAAATCATCTATATTAGAGCATGCAAATATAGCCTCATGCATCTTTTGTGTTCACTTTCCATGAACCTTCGACTGAATGAGTTTTACTAGCACAAATGTTGGAGAAAAGTGAAGTTCAAAGCTGCATGCATGAGTAACCATGGAAACTGAATTTTAAATTTGCACATGCAAGTATTTGTATCCAAAGTACTTTGTACGCTTGGCCAATGCGGAAAGAAGGACACCATCATGTCACAACTGGCCAATCGTAACTTAGAAACACAGCTTGAATTTCAAATATCACCTACTTACAGCAAAGCTCCGTCCGTGGAGCAGAGAAAAAAGAAATGTGAAAAAACCTGCCTAGAAATGCCATCTGCTCGTGAATATTCCACAATTAGCAGGGATGGATTCATTGGATACATTATTCATTGTGGATTATTCACTCAGATCTAACAGTGATAGTGCAACGGGTATTTAAATATTGTAGCAAGGAACCTTTTCAGACATAGAAGGTGTATATGACCATCCCCATGTATGAATATGGATGTGCTTCTGTCCTGCAGGAATCTCTGGGAACAATAGCTGTGTGGTAAATACCTCGTCCTCTGCAGTGACAGAAAACATAGAGCTCTATTATAAGCTGCATTTTTGTTACCCTTTTTAGTCTTCATCCATCCTCTGCCCCAGCCCCTCCTCCCTCAGCTGGGCTGATAGAGCACCAAAGTCAGCTGCCATTTTAGCAACAAAGGCATTTGCTTTTTCCCTTGCTGTGGCTCAGGTAATGGGAGAGGTTTGGTGAGGCGATGTTTTTCCCCCCACCTGAGCCTTCCAACTTGATGCACATTAGGCAGTGGGAAAAAAAAAAAAAAAAGTAAAAAAAGTAAGTGCGAAGCTGTGTTTGTGAGCACAGAATATCACATTTCCTAGGAAATATTCCTAGGTTGTCCTGCACTTTGCAGTTTGCATATGGGTGACCGCAGTGTGCAGATGCATTTTAGGCCTCTCTTGCAGGTTCAGCTTTTGTGGCATGGACCCAGCTACTCCGTGGCCATTAGTGACAAATTGACCTTTGCAGTCCTTTGTGTCAAAGTCAAGACAAAACAGAAACAGTCCCAAAACCCTCAGCTGGAAGCAATGACCAACAGGCATGCAACAGGCATGGAAAGAAACAGCCTTGAGAAGTGGACAGGTTTGAGGAGGATCACACTCAGGCATGAGGCTGTGGTATGAGAGGGACAACGTGTCCAGTCTGTGCCAGGGTTTCTTAAGTAGAAACAACACAGAGAAAAGGAAAGAGGAAAAACAATAAGAAAAATGGAAAAGAAAAAAATATATAACGAAAGAGTCCAAAGTAGCATGGGATGGAGTTATGCAACTTCGATTTGTCCAATGCTGTTCACAGACAAACACTCCCCTGAAGCAGCATGGACTTGTGCAAGTGAAGATTGTGCAACCCTCTCCTTGCTGCCAGCCGTTGCCCAACTGCGCTGGGTTGCAATGCTCTGCTGCACAGAACGAGCCAGGAGCCTGTGAATGCCATAGCAAGGTTCTGTCGTGAAGCACACACTGACCTTCACTGTGGGGTCTGAGCAGAAATCCCTTCTGGGATGGCACTTCATGGCACTGGACCATGCTGGCCTGTGGCAAGATGTTCCCCTGTTGGATGCACTCACCTTTAGCTAGGGACCCATCAAAACATTGCAACCAACAAGCAGCCGGACATGGTCAAGGATGCATAGGACAGGCTGTCTGCTGTTCTTATCAAGGGCAGCTCCCAGGCTGTTACTGATGTTGAAGATATATAGGCTGGTCTCCTCTGATGGTCTAGGGCATCCAATGCAGGAGGCCTATGGAAGTCATGTGCAGGCACAGGTGTGACTTCCCACTTGTTTCCTATCCCATTAGCAAAATGACAGGCTCTAGCTGAAATGGAAGAATTTGTGAAATTCCCATCCAGAAATGCTTGTGGTGTCCATGACTACGTGTGCTCAAAGTTCACAAGGAGACTGATCTTCCTTGGGATGCATAGGCACAGTGAGCCTAATTTCTTGGTCCCAAAGGTTTTAGGCTGGAGGCAAACCTTAGGTCAATGCACAGACACCCAGCTGTAGGACCTTGGGCAGCCTTGGGCAAGATGTGCTGAACCCATGAAGGCCAGACAGGGATCTTGAGTTGTTCTCCTGACGGCAGGCTAGTAAAACCCACATATGTGGACTCCAGGTGCCAACACCTTATTTCAGAACTCCCATGAAAGGACTGTCGGGCTTGGAGTTTTTTTTAGGCCTTCCCACATAGATTCTCATAATTGTTAACTGAAGGGTAATTCCCAGTTGGAAAAGCAGCCTTGGCAATGGGACTGTTTTCCAGTGTTTGGAGTCTGTCAACTCAGGGGCGTGTTTTTCTTCACCTCTGCTGAAGGGGCTGACTTGGTGCAAGCTGCACGGAGGTGTTCTCTAGCCACATTCTGAAGGGCTCAGCAGTTAATAGGGACAGGACTGGGCAATTAAATGTTGATTTGGCTAATAGTTTATTTGCTAAAAATGTGGTTTTAGTCCCTTTAAAGTTCAATATTGGGGTTTAACTTGCAGCATGAAGTTGCTGAAAAAGATTTTATTATGTAGACTTGCAGTGCCAGAGGGCAAGTGACAGTTATCTTTTACCTACCCACGCACCTAGGAAGCTGAGAGCCCAGGTCAGAAGATTTGGGCCCTGTTTCAAAGCCCCCTTTTCTTCATTTTTCAGCTGCAAAACCCACACAGCAGGGCTTATTCACTCCTACTTATGCTTTTCCACTCACCTATTCATAGGCAAGCCTCTGGAACCTAGCATCTCACTTCCAGGTGGGCCTGACTCAGCAATGTACAAAGGCATTCCCTCTCCCTTGCTTTCTGCCTCACTCAGCATTTAAATCTTTATCCACTGAGCAATAGCAAAAAGTCACCATAGGACAGGGACATGTGAAGGGCCAGTGGCTCTGGGTTGTCCCCAGCCCAACTTGGGAACGGGACTGGCCCGAAGCTAGTTCTCACCCTTCCAGCTGGAGAGTGGATATGATGCTTGTGTGGGGTTGTCCCCCTCTATACAGGCACTGAGATTTCCCCAGGCAAGGCAAAGCAGGACTGATCATGTTTATATTAAGCTCTCCTGAGAGGGACCACCTGTGGCCCCAGTCCACGTTTCACTGAAGACCACTTGAACTCACCTGAGCTGTCTACTGCATTAATATTGTCTTGCCTGGGTAGGAACGTAGGAACATCACCTCCTTGGAGGATGAGAGCAGAGAGGCTTGGGTGTGGGCCATCCATCACTTAGCTGTGTGCTTTCCCTCTCCTCTTTTTGGAGTCTGAGGGAAAACAAGCAGAGCCTGCAGGTCAGAGGCAGTGGTGACCATCGAGCTGGGTCTCCTGGCACAGGCACAAGCCATACAGTGCAAGAGCCAGACATTGACTTTACTGTCAAAACAAGTAATTGGATTAAGGCAACAAAGAGTGGAAATTGTCCTAATGGAATGGAAAACACCTAGTGTCATAGTGCAATATAAGAAAATACAAGAATTACTGCTTTAGTGAGCTTCAAACACAGAACAGGATCTACCTCACCTCCCATGCATGTGGACACAGCCTTGTACATCAACTCCATGCGCATCTCCTGAGGCTTTTAAATGGTGTCATGGTGACACACTAATGTGCTCTTCCATGGCTCAGCCCTGAATTTGCCCTGCTGTCTACAGGTGTCATAAGGACTACGTATGTTCACAGTTGTTGTTGTGAAGGGGATCAGTGCCTTTTCCTACAGAGTTTCCATTCTGGAATGCCTGCATGAAAGAAGGAAAAGAGGGCCTGAGGGGCCTATTGCAGAGGAGCCAGTCCTAAGTCCTGTAGTTTTACAGTCGAGTTCATTTTCTCCAAAGTAGTTTTACAGTCGAGTTCATTTTCTCCAAAGCAGTGTAAAATGCAGCCCATGCTGACCCAGTATCAAAGGCAGAGCTAGGAGTAATTTCTGCTGTTGCTCAGCACTGGATAAAGAGCAGCAGTTCAATCTCAAATGCTTTCAGATATTGTCTCAGTTGTTCCAAGTCTGCAATGCTCCAGAGACCCTTTGGAAGAGACCAGGATAAGAGAAGGACAGGATTTCAGTACCAGTGCAGAGCCACCCCCAATGAGACACAGAGCATCTCCGCCCATGTCCCATGCCACACAAGCACCACACAAGTTTCCCTTTCTTTCCCGATGCTCAAAGTCTTTTTCCCAGGTACAGGTGGGACCGTGCACTCTTTTTGCTATCTTTACTGTCCAGCCAGACAAAACACTGGAGGATCTCAAAACTCCTATAACATGATTATAGCCTAGAAGAACATTTCCAGCAAGCAAGGGTAAAACAGGCCGCTGAGACCCATCTTTCTTTGCCATCGTCCTGCTCTGAATAAGGAACTAGGATTTAGGATTACAGCTACAGAGCTGTAACTTGATGCACTTGAAGCTGGGGGAGGGCATGGGAGATCACTTCATCTTTTGTCCACCTCATAGACAAAAACATCAACACCCAGGAAGGGAAAGGGCTAGAGAAAATAAATAAAAAAAAAGAATTAAGAGAAAAACAATCAATTCCGGAGGACAAAATGAAAACAAGAAAATGGTGTAAGGGTTGCAGTGATGCATTTCACTAAGTGCTACCTGAACTAAAAGCCAGTTTCACAGAAAATTTAGGCCATGCCAGAACATGGTCAGCAATAACTTCCTGTCTGCAAATCCAGGCCTGTTCATCTAGATGAGGTTCCACTGGAAATACAGTTGGGCCAGAATAGAAATTTGTGGTTGGATTGTGTCAATTTAGATCATATTTTCTATGGAAAAAAAAAAGTCAAAATGAATCATACCATTTTTCTCTTCTCCTTTCAGTGAGGTAGAAAGTTTCATCTGACCATGATTCATTACATTTAAACCTTTATAGCTAAATAACTTTTTGCTCCAGAATAATATATGTGCATCCACATTAGATATTTACCAAGTAAATTTAGTTGAAATGAGCTACCATTACCAAATTACTGCATTCTGCATTCTCTTCCTTTTTGCAACTACATTTTTACTAGGTGACACTTTCCAATTTGTGCACTGATGTGAACTCACATGCATTTCCTCATGGCTGAAGCAGCCTTGTCTGATAGGATCTATCCTAAAGTCCCACCAAAAGATACTTGAGGTTGAATCACTTGATGAGCATCCTAGACGAGCAGCATTTGCAAGATTTACCTGGGATTCAGTTCTTCTCCAGTGGTAACACACCCAGCACATATATTTGCCCTGGTACAACAAATCATGGTTCATATTCTCTGAAATTTTATGGCATGCAAGAGAGTCTATTTAAATATGGAACTCAGATTTGACTTATTTAATTGACCTGGGAAGAAAGCCTCTTCAGGCCCTGAGAAGCGCTGTCTTGAGGGCAGGTTCCCACTGACCCGTTTTCCTGGACACTATTCTGGATATTTCAAAGGTGACTTGCAGTGAATTACATGTTGGTTTGTGAAGCCTGCATTTTCCCCAAAGGATGTCTGCAAACTCACTGGTGCTCATAGGGCCCACCGAACACTTATGGAGAAAATGCCAGGGAAGCCATGGGAGCTCAGCAATGCCACAGGCAGTCACGGCCCTTTGGGACTAGCCCTGTCTGTTAACATGTCTTTCTTTACATCACCTAGCACAACAACCTAGTAATTATAACAGAAGCTAAATTACTGCTAAAATTAGGCGCCTATTAACATCATAGCCTCTGGGCACCACCACAACATTTAATGATGCTGCAGCCTGAGAGTAACGCAGGGCCCATCAAATAATCTTCATGAAAAACTGTCCTTAGGGAGAGAGTTTCTGTACAAGGTCTTGATTTTGTTAGGTTGCATTTTACATGTGGAAAAACAAAAATATATATATATTCAAATGTTTAAGGATTTCAATTCAGTTCAATGCTTTCAACTCCAAAATGTTGGAGTTGACAGTGTACATATGTTGTCACTCCTAAGATTTACTTTTAAATTTTGAGTCATAAGCTCAGAGGACAGTTTTTGAGTGTTGGGAAGGTGCTTGGACTCAGGACACCTCATGGCCTTGAGAAGGCCGGGGCAGGCCACCCACACATGCACCAGTGCAATAAAACTGGCAGCAAAGAGGCAAAGCCAAGCTGCATTGTCTACTTCCTCCTGCGACCTGGGCTCCTGGTGGAGTCAGCTTCAACCCCAGGATGAATTTAGGGCCAGTGTTGAAAGAGAGCATGGTCAAAATTCAGTTTGTTTCTTAAATCTCACCCGCCGACTGAGGCATTGAAGACGAAATATGGCCAGTGCCAGGTCCCTCGGGAAAGGCTGAGAAGCAAGAGAGCGAAGACAGCTCCAGCCTGCGCAGGTGGGGCTGGCCCAGGTGCCACACAGCAGGCAAAGGGCAGAGCACGCTCAGCACGCCATAGGTGTGGGACACAGAGGAGGTGCTGGGGGACCTTTCCCAGGTCCCAGAGCTGGCACAGCACACGTTGGTCCACACGCTGCCCTCTGCCAGACACGGACCCCTGGAGCAGACATGGGCATCCCAGCCAGATCTGCTTGGATCAGAGCAGAGCTTGCAGGGAGAGGGAGAGGGAGAGGGACAGGGACAGGGACAGGGACAGGGACAGAGCAGCTTCCCTGAAGACAACCCCACACCACCCAGAGCAGCTCGCTCACTGGTTGTGCCAGGCGAAGGAATTACTTGTACGTCCCCAAGTGAGCAGCCACGAGGCTGTAGACAAGCACCAGCAGCGCTGGGAAGCCAGACACTGCTATTGCACCACACACCTTCTCTTCTGTTGCTGATTAATGAGGCTGAAAAGGAAGGACTGGGTGGCTCCTCCCAGCCCTGCCCCTTATGCACACCCCCACAAGCACTCATATTATCTGTATCAAGCACATTTTAATGTAAATGCTCTAACCATCCCTTTCAGAGATACAATGCCTCCCAGAGTAAGCCCCTGAATGGCACAGGCACATTTCTGGTGCCTCAGCTGCTCACCCAGACAAACAGAAGTGTGGCTCTCGACAAAGGGCTATGGTAATGCTGAGCTCTAGGAGAGTTGAGGGGAGGGGGCAAGCAGGGGCCAAAGCTATTTCAATAACAGAAGAAAAGCCAGGCTCCTGGTATCTCGATGAGTCAAGGAAGGGGCAGGCACCACAGATGGATAAATGCAGTTGCATGAGGCAGACGACACAGCCTCACAACAATGCAACCTCCCTGGTTGGCGTGACGAGCTAGGGTCCACCATGGGGCCCTGGGTGCCTTGCTGCCAGGTCAGAGGCTGAGATTGCAAACCAGGATCCCTCCATGGAGAATAACGTGGGAAAGCTGAAACAGCCTCTAGAGAGGGGAAGGAGTGTGCAGAAAACCAGGAAACACTGAAGGCACTCATGACATCTCCAGCCTCCACACGTGCCACAGGAAATGAACTGACAGGCAGAGGTAGAGGTTATTTCCCACATTCTCCACCAACATCCCACCACATTTGGGACCTCCGTCCTTCATCTTTATTAAGATGGAACTCCATGAAACTCTCCACTGTGGGCCGGTCCTTGGCTCATGGTGGCACACCCAGCAGCTCTGCCTGCACCAGGTGTGCAAGGGTCCTCATTCAGGACACAACAATTTCTTCTGCCAGGGATAGGTCAACAAATAATGTATTCATCAAGAAGGGTTTCAAGGCTCCCAAAGGCACCTTTCACCCAACATTGGAGGCTGGTGGTCTCCCCAATACCAGCCACCCAGCCACCAGGGACTCTCTAGATGTTCTCTGCAGCAGTTTTGTATGACAAAGCAATTGTGCATCACTAATCTGTGGAATCTTCACAGCTACAGATTAGAGAAATAACCTCATAACATCCCTGAAGGGTGTACCAGCGGTGTAGCTTGCCTTGGCCTCCCCTTGTGCTCCCTGTCCTGTGCTCAGTAGGGTTTATGTGGGGCAAAAAAGAGTCAGCCCTTGTCGCATGGGGCCCCTGCCTCTGCTGGAGGGGTCTGGAGGGAAGGGACATGAAGCTTGGATTATGCTCCCTGCAGGACTGCTGCCTTTGTGAGACATAGCAGAGAAAACCCAATGGGCACTGAGAAAGTCTGTCTAGGAGCACTGCTGAAGAGGCAGCAATGAAATGAAGTGTGGATTTGTCACTTGCCTCCTTGCACACTGCCCAGCACAGAATAGATGGGAACACGAGACAAATACACAAAAGGGCTGAACTGGGGCTGCCCAGGTGTTCCACACTGATGGCATCCAACTTCCACAGGGCCAACAACACAGCACAATCTCTGCCCTGCAGATGGAGAACAGTGACACCAGACTCCAGTGGGTGAGATCTTCTCCCTCCCCTATCCTCTGTATGTCCCAGGCACTCCTTGAGGCTGCTGTGAAACAGCAGGAGCAAGGTTGTTTTGGGGTGGGTGGGGGCAGCACATGGCTTACCCCAGTGTCACTGGAGCCAGAGCACCAAGCAAGCTTGACCTGAAGATCAGGATCATGCAGAAAGCCCAGAGTAGTATTTCCAGCTGCACCTCATGTACAGAAATACAGACAGCTGCAGCACATGGCCTTACTTTTGCTGCCAGCCAAGCCATGCTCTCAGCACTTTAGTCTCCTTCTGCAAAATCAGGCCAAGGGCATGCAGGCGTCCTCTCCATTGATGTTTTCACTCTGTTTTGAAAATTCACCGTTAAGCTGCAAGTAAATTTTCAGTGAAGGTCAAAAACTACAGGGACAGTCACAGGACGAGCATTGGACTTGTCCCCTGTGTTAGGGGAAGTGCTGGTCCCTGCAGTCCTCCTGCCACCAGCTGGGTGACATGGCCAAAGAGAGCACAGCCAGCATCCCCACCCCACTGTATAGCAGTGCCCAGGCCAAGGGGAGGGCAGAGTCCACAGTTCCACTCATCTCACCCTACCATCCCACCTCCTCCAGCACGTTTAGCAGAGTCAGCTGGACCAGCCTCCTCCCCTCCCAGGTCCTCCAGCCATGTTTATTCCAGAATGCTTTCAGCATCCCCCTGCCCCACAGCTGGGACAGAGTTGCGGTCAGCACTGCCACTGTTGTAGGGAGGAGGCTCCAGGTCTGAATCGGGAGTGAGGCTACCAGAGGGGATCACACATATTGCAAGAGGCCAGTGCAGCCTGGGTCACCAGGTCTGGCCAGTGCCTAAAACAAGCTTTCTTACTGCAGATTAACTTCTCCCTCACTCCTTCCAAACATGCTGCTTTGTGACGTTCCCAAAGCCAAGGGCCCCATCCCACCCACCAGGCTGGGGACTACAAACCCAAGCAAAGTACAGCTGAGGTTTGGGTCAGCTCATCAGCTCTGCCCTGGAATGTGGGCTTTGTAACAAACAGTTATGATAATTGCCAGTGACAATAACAGGCAGAAAATGTCTGTGCCATGGCAACACAGGAAACAAACTCCAAGCAGAGCCTGTGTCCATCAGCCATCTCTCCAGGGAAGCTCATGCTCATGCTGTTACTGATGCCCCCAAATTTTCTAGTAGCCCCGTCAGACTCGGTTCTCAACCTTGAATCCAAAACAGCCTGGGTTACCTGGGTGTGATCCCAGACCCATCCTGACCTGGAGACAGCAGGTACAGGTGGGGCAGTTTTTGTTTGGACAGGGACCTTTGCACTGCTCAGCCCCATAGGAGTCTCCCAAGTCACAGGAAACTCTTACTATATCCCTCCAAAGAGGGACGCACAAGGCAACTTCACAGTCAGTAGCTACTTTGCAAAGGTCACTGAGGGGTTGTTCAGCTCACAACTCACACAGACACCATCAGCCAGCTCTTGACACCACCAGCCAGCCTGAGCGCTGAAGATGGGCTGTGTTCCCTCTGTCACAGGCCTTGCAAAGGTCACATTGTCCACAGGCAGAGTCCGTTCCCTGTTATTTTGCATCTGGTTCTCCTGCAACAGGGTGGTGGAAAAGTCAGCGCTGCTGGCACCAGCACCCAGGAATGTCACTGCCTATGTGCCAGCCGCTTCCGGTCCTCCCTCTGCTCCCCCTGGTCCCTGCTCATAGACATCATTTTGCATAACTCATGGCTAACGAGACTTCCCTCCAATTTTCCATTTAAAAAAGATCATATCTGGACTGAGGCCAAGGAAATAAAACTTTAGCTCCACAGGACAGTGATTCAGCAGTTTATAACCCAGGTTATAATTGAAGCTGCACTTACTCACACAGCCTGGGTGCTGGCATCGGCTCAGCTGTGAGCACCAAACTTCAGCACGTCAGAGTACACGCCAAGGAGAGGGAAAGGCTGGCCCGTTCCTGCCCACAGACCCGTGCCCCTCCTGCCTTCGGCCTCCCTCCCCGTTCTGTGCTAGCCCAGTGGGGCTCACAGTCGAAGGGGCATGGGTGGCTTCCTCCTCCTCCTCGGTCTACGGCTTCGCACTGTGACATGCTCAAGGAGCAATCAGAGCTGCGTGGTCAGCTGAAGACGAGCGGGCTGCATTCACGTCACTGAGGGCACGCTCCAAAGGCAGGGACATTGGGTAAGAGCAAACACATGGTGTGGTTTGACCTGCAGCTTATACTGCCAACAAAGATGCACAAAAAGGTTTGCTGTAAGATCTGAGGTTGACAGGTTAAAAAGTTGATGTCCCCTGACCTGTCTGAGTGTGTCACCTCCAGAGTCACAGGCACCAAATATTTTTATGTTACCCCATTTTCTGTTTACTCTGTAAAAGGTTAGGCAAGCAGCTCTACAGCCTGTTACTGCTCATTGCCAGTAACTCCTGAAGCCCCATGTAATTTCCAAAGAGCAGGTGAAGTTAACACTGGGCCAAATGTTTAGAAAGGGAAGGAATAATGAATGACTCAAATGTACTTGCAGGTTCACCAGTCTGCCTGTGATCCCAGGTGGAGGAACAACAGATAAACCACTCTTCATGAGGAATTAATATAGAACAATATAATTAAGCCCAATTATATGGTTTTATGGAAACAGATTTTGTCAGACTATTGTGGTGCTTCTTGAGGAGATTAAAAGATTGGGTGATAACGGAAAAGTGCTTCTAGGTGAACTTCTTGCAGAAGTGTCTACATTAGTGCCACGAAACAGCTGCCTAGGGATGACAGGCTCAAGGCATTTTGCACACCACAGGTGGATGATCTCAGAACTGGCAAGTAATCACTTTGCTGTTTTCCAGGCCAGGTCTCAGATTTTCACATTTGTAACTGGTTTCCTGGGGGGTGGAGGGAAGAAAAAAGAAAGAAAAAAAAAAATGTAGGCTATTTCCAGGAAAAGCACAGGATGCCCACTCTCCCCAGGTGCATGGCCAAAAAAAAATAAAGAAATACAGCACTGGGTTCTTCAGCAGTGTTCTCATCTGCAGGGATGAAGGGAGAAAAAACACTTTTTGGACTAACGGGAGGTTGGAACCAATTAATTTTTTATCAGGACAAAAGACAGATGTTTGTTGTGGCAGTTGAGTCATGAATGGGGAACATGGCTGGATGCCTGGGAGAAAACCCCCAAATAATCAGGGTTGGCAGGATGAAATACTGCCTGGACCCTGGTCTGTGTTGTTCTGGGCATGCAGTCATAGTGCTGTGTGTTTTACATGACAGTGGGACCAAACCCACTGAGTCACTTGGGGCATACATGAAGTGTTCAGAGGACACTGGGATGGCCCCAGGCTGCTTCAGGCAGATCTCAACGAGTCTCAGAAGGGATGGAGTGGAAGGCTTTAGAATTTCTCAGTTTATTCAGATGTTAGTTCCTGTGTTTAATACTTTTTCTCACTGTCCTGAGTTCATTCCAATAGTGGAGACACTGTACAATATTTGCAGACAGAACAATAAGTAACTGACAGACACACATCAGGAAGCAGCACACAACCAGCTGAATGCTTTCAGGAGAAACCCATAGTAAGAGGAACAGAGGGCGGCAGCATGGGTCCCACAGTCCCTCCGGTGTGGCTGACCCCAAGCCTCTGTCACTGTCTGGACCAGTCTCCTCTCCTTAACACAACTCTGCCTGAAACTTCTGAGATTGCATGGAAGAGATGAGTGTCATGGCAGCAAGAAGAAACAGTGTGTGCCATGGCAAAGGCACACAAAGTCTGCAAGTCATGGAAGCATAGACGTGTTAGCTGGGAGGAAGCTCTGGAGCTCCCTAGTCCAGTCTCGCACTTGAACGGAGACTACTGCCAATACCAGAGGATGTCACCTACAGCTTTGCCTAGCTGTAGCCTTTGGTAGGCTTTGAAAGTCTCCCACAACAAGAAATCTAGAGATGAAGTCATAAATGGGAAGAGAGGAAGAACCAGCCACCTCTCCTGCAGAGATGAAGGCTAAGGGGTTGTTTCTGGAGCAACTCCCACTTCTCTACGGGGCTGTGCAGTGCAGACTGCACTGGAGATGGGCACGGTGCCTCATGATACTGGAGACGCCAATGACCCTGTGCCGTAAGGCAGAGTTTTGCTGTATCGGGAGCTGTGCAGTCACTGTGGACACTCATGGTCTGGCTCCTTGACGAAGCACGCACTT